>NW_027363747.1:0-491592 GCF_046119375.1 Phyllobates terribilis
GCTACTGACTGAATGAAAGGAGCTGGCATCTCACTCTCTTTGAATCTTCTTTATCATGCTAAGAGGAGCAGGAAAAAGTAAAAAATTTCAGAATTGCACCTTGCAATGCGGAGAAATTACTGTTTGTGCATTTATAATATTCAATGATTTTTGCCATTGAAAAACGTCCAGAAATGATTGAAGCTACTGACTGAACGAAAGGAGCTGGCATCTCACTCTCTTTGAATCTTCTTTATCATGCTAAGAGGAGCAGGAAAAAGCAAAAAATTTCAGTATTGCACCTTGCAATGCAGAGAAATTACTGTTTGTGCATTTACAATATTCATTGATTTTTGCCATTGAAAAACGTCCAGAAATGATTGAAGCTACTGACTGAATGAAAGGAGCTGGCATCTCACTCTCTTTGAATCTTCTTTATCATGCTAAGAGGAGCAGGAAAAAGCAAAAAATTTCAGAATTGCACCTTGCAATGCGGAGAAATTACTGTTTGTGCATTTACAATATTCATTGATTTTTGCCATTGAAAAACATCATGTTATTCATATACCAGAAATGTTTGAAGCTACTGACTGAATGAAAGGAGCTGACATCTCACTCTCTTTGAATCTTCTTTATCATGCTAAGAGGAGC
This sequence comes from Phyllobates terribilis, assembly GCF_046119375.1. Lineage (NCBI taxonomy): Eukaryota > Metazoa > Chordata > Amphibia > Anura > Dendrobatidae > Phyllobates > Phyllobates terribilis. The sequence continues at coordinate 631 of NW_027363747.1, forward strand.
AGGAAAAAGCAAAAAATTTCAGAATTGCACCTTGCAATGCAGAGAAATTACTGTTTGTGCATTTACAATATTCATTGATTTTTGCCATTGAAAAACGTCCAGAAATGATTGAAGCTACTGACTGAATGAAAGGAGCTGGCATCTCACTCTCTTTGAATCTTCTTTATCATGCTAAGAGGAGCAGGAAAAAGCAAAAAATTTCAGAATTGCACCTTGCAATGCGGAGAAATTACTGTTTGTGCATTTACAATATTCATTGATTTTTGCCATTGAAAAACATCATGTTATTCATATACCAGAAATGTTTGAAGCTACTGACTGAATGAAAGGAGCTGGCATCTCACTCTCTTTGAATCTTCTTTATCATGCTAAGAGGAGCAGGAAAAAGCAAAAAATTTCAGAATTGCACCTTGCAATGCGGAGAAATTACTGTTTGTGCATTTACAATATTCATTGATTTTTGCCATTGAAAAACATCATGTTATTCATATACCAGAAATGTTTGAAGCTACTGACTGAATGAAAGGAGCTGGCATCTCACTCTCTTTGAATCTTCTTTATCATGCTAAGAGGAGCAGGAAAAAGCAAAAAATTTCAGAATTGCACCTTGCAATGTGGAGAAATTACTGTGCATTTACAATATTCATTGATTTTTACCATTGAAAAACGTCCAGAAATGATTGAAGCTACTGACTGAATGAAAGTAGCTGGCATCTCACTCTCTTTGAATCTTCTTTATCATGCTAAGAGGAGCAGGAAAAAGCAAAAAATTTCAGACTTGCACCTTGCAATGCGGAGAAATTACTGTTTGTGCATTTACAATATTCATTGATTTTTGACATTGAAAAACATCATGTTATTCATATACCAGAAATGTTTGAAGCTACTGACTGAATGAAAGGAGCTGGCATCTCACTCTCTTTGAATCTTCTTTATCATGCTAAGCGGAGCAGGAAAAAGCAAAAAATTTCAGAATTGCACCTTGCAATGCGGAGAAATTACTGTTTGTGCATTTACAATATTCATTGATTTTTGCCTTTGAAAAACATGTTATTCATATACCAGAAATGTTTGAAGCTACTGACTGAATGAAAGGAGCTGGCACCTCACTCTCTTTGAATCTTCTTTATCATGCTAAGAGGAGCGGGAAAAAGCAAAAAAATTCAGAATTGCACCTTGCAATGCGGAGAAATTACTGTTTGTGCATTTACAATATTCATTGATTTTTGCCATTGAAAAACGTCCAGAAATGATTGAAAGTACTGACTGAATGAAAGGAGCTGGCATCTCACTCTCTTTGAATCTTCTTTATCATGCTAAGAGGAGCAGGAAAAAGCAAAAAATTTCAGAATTGCACCTTGCAATGCGGAGAAATTACTGTTTGTGCATTTACAATATTCATTGATTTTTGCCATTGAAAAACGTCCAGAAATGATTGAAGCTACTGACTGAATGAAAGGAGCTGGCATCTCACTCTCTTTGAATCTTCTTTATCATGCTAAGAGGAGCAGGAAAAAGTAAAAAATTTCAGAATTGCACCTTGCAATGCGGAGAAATTACAGTTTGTGCATTTACAATATTCATTGATTTTTGCCATTGAAAAACATCCAGAAATGATTGAAGCTACTGACTGAATGAAAGGAGCTGGCATCTCACTCTCTTTGAATCTTCTTTATCATGCTAAGAGGAGCAGGAAAAAGCAAATAATTTCAGAATTGCACCTTGCAATGCGGAGAAATTACTGTTTGTGCATTTACAATATTCATTGATTTTTGCCATTGAAAAACGTCCAGAAATGATTGAAGCTACTGACTGAATGAAAGGAGCTGGCATCTCACTCTCTTTGAATCTTCTTTATCATGCTAAGAGGAGCAGGAAAAAGTAAAAAATTTCAGAATTGCACCTTGCAATGCGGAGAAATTACAGTTTGTGCATTTACAATATTCATTGATTTTTGCCATTGAAAAACATCCAGAAATGATTGAAGCTACTGACTGAATGAAAGGAGCTGGCATCTCACTCTCTTTGAATCTTCTTTATCATACTAAGAGGAGCAGGAAAAAGCAAAAAATTTCAGACTTGCACCTTGCAATGCGGAGAAATTACTGTTTGTGCATTTACAATATTCATTGATTTTTGCCATTGAAAAACATCATGTTATTCATATACCAGAAATGTTTGAAGCTACTGACTGAATGAAAGGAGCTGGCATCTCACTCTCTTTGAATCTTCTTTATCATGCTAAGAGGAGCAGGAAAAAGCAAAAAATTTCAGAATTGCACCTTGCAATGCGGAGAAATTACTGTTTGTGCATTTACAATATTCATTGATTTTTGCCATTGAAAAACATCTTGTTATTCATATACCAGAAATGTTTGAAGCTACTGACTGAATGAAAGGAGCTGGCATCTCACTCTCTTTGAATCTTCTTTATCATGCTAAGAGGAGCAGGAAAAAGCAAAAAATTTCAGAATTGCACCTTGCAATGTGGAGAAATTACTGTTTGTGCATTTACAATATTCATTGATTTTTGCCATTGAAAAACGTCCAGAAATGATTGAAGCTACTGACTGAATGAAAGGAGCTGGCATCTCACTCTCTTTGAATCTTCTTTATCATGCTAAGAGGAGCAGGAAAAAGCAAAAAATTTCAGAATTGCACCTTGCAATGCGGAGAAATTACAGTTTGTGCATTTACAATATTCATTGATTTTTGCCATTGAAAAACATCCAGAAATGATTGAAGCTACTGACTGAATGAAAGGAGCTGGCATCTCACTCTCTTTGAATCTTCTTTATCATGCTAAGAGGAGCAGGAAAAAGCAAAAAATTTCAGAATTGCACCTTGCAATGCGGAGAAATTACTGTTTGTGCATTTACAATATTCATTGATTTTTGCCATTGAAAAACATCATGTTATTCATATACCAGAAATGTTTGAAGCTACTGACTGAATGAAAGGAGCTGGCATCTCACTCTCTTTGAATCTTCTTTATCATGCTAAGAGGAGCAGGAAAAAGCAAAAAATTTCAGAATTGCACCTTGCAATGCGGAGAAATTACTGTTTGTGCATTTACAATATTCATTGATTTTTGCCATTGAAAAACGTCCAGAAATGATTGAAGCTACTGACTGAATGAAAGGAGCTGGCATCTCACTCTCTTTGAATCTTCTTTATCATGCTAAGAGGAGCAGGAAAAAGTAAAAAATTTCAGAATTGCACCTTGCAATGCGGAGAAATTACTGTTTGTGCATTTATAATATTCAATGATTTTTGCCATTGAAAAACGTCCAGAAATGATTGAAGCTACTGACTGAACGAAAGGAGCTGGCATCTCACTCTCTTTGAATCTTCTTTATCATGCTAAGAGGAGCAGGAAAAAGCAAAAAATTTCAGTATTGCACCTTGCAATGCAGAGAAATTACTGTTTGTGCATTTACAATATTCATTGATTTTTGCCATTGAAAAACGTCCAGAAATGATTGAAGCTACTGACTGAATGAAAGGAGCTGGCATCTCACTCTCTTTGAATCTTCTTTATCATGCTAAGAGGAGCAGGAAAAAGCAAAAAATTTCAGAATTGCACCTTGCAATGCGGAGAAATTACTGTTTGTGCATTTACAATATTCATTGATTTTTGCCATTGAAAAACATCATGTTATTCATATACCAGAAATGTTTGAAGCTACTGACTGAATGAAAGGAGCTGACATCTCACTCTCTTTGAATCTTCTTTATCATGCTAAGAGGAGCAGGAAAAAGCAAAAAATTTCAGAATTGCACCTTGCAATGCAGAGAAATTACTGTTTGTGCATTTACAATATTCATTGATTTTTGCCATTGAAAAACGTCCAGAAATGATTGAAGCTACTGACTGAATGAAAGGAGCTGGCATCTCACTCTCTTTGAATCTTCTTTATCATGCTAAGAGGAGCAGGAAAAAGCAAAAAATTTCAGAATTGCACCTTGCAATGCGGAGAAATTACTGTTTGTGCATTTACAATATTCATTGATTTTTGCCATTGAAAAACATCATGTTATTCATATACCAGAAATGTTTGAAGCTACTGACTGAATGAAAGGAGCTGGCATCTCACTCTCTTTGAATCTTCTTTATCATGCTAAGAGGAGCAGGAAAAAGCAAAAAATTTCAGAATTGCACCTTGCAATGCGGAGAAATTACTGTTTGTGCATTTACAATATTCAATGATTTTTGCCATTGAAAAACATCATGTTATTCATATACCAGAAATGTTTGAAGCTACTGACTGAATGAAAGGAGCTGGCATCTCACTCTCTTTGAATCTTCTTTATCATGCTAAGAGGAGCAGGAAAAAGCAAAAAATTTCAGAATTGCACCTTGCAATGTGGAGAAATTACTGTGCATTTACAATATTCATTGATTTTTACCATTGAAAAACGTCCAGAAATGATTGAAGCTACTGACTGAATGAAAGTAGCTGGCATCTCACTCTCTTTGAATCTTCTTTATCATGCTAAGAGGAGCAGGAAAAAGCAAAAAATTTCAGAATTGCACCTTGCAATGCGGAGAAATTACTGTTTGTGCATTTACAATATTCATTGATTTTTGCCATTGAAAAACGTCCAGAAATGATTGAAAGTACTGACTGAATGAAAGGAGCTGGCATCTCACTCTCTTTGAATCTTCTTTATCATGCTAAGAGGAGCAGGAAAAAGCAAAAAATTTCAGAATTGCACCTTGCAATGCGGAGAAATTACTGTTTGTGCATTTACAATATTCATTGATTTTTGCCATTGAAAAACGTCCAGAAATGATTGAAGCTACTGACTGAATGAAAGGAGCTGGCATCTCACTCTCTTTGAATCTTCTTTATCATGCTAAGAGGAGCAGGAAAAAGTAAAAAATTTCAGAATTGCACCTTGCAATGCGGAGAAATTACAGTTTGTGCATTTACAATATTCATTGATTTTTGCCATTGAAAAACATCCAGAAATGATTGAAGCTACTGACTGAATGAAAGGAGCTGGCATCTCACTCTCTTTGAATCTTCTTTATCATGCTAAGAGGAGCAGGAAAAAGCAAAAAATTTCAGAATTGCACCTTGCAATGCGGAGAAATTACTGTTTGTGCATTTACAATATTCATTGATTTTTGCCATTGAAAAACATCATGTTATTCATATACCAGAAATGTTTGAAGCTACTGACTGAATGAAAGGAGCTGGCATCTCACTCTCTTTGAATCTTCATTATCATGCTAAGAGGAGCAGGAAAAAGCAAAAAATTTCAGAATTGCACCTTGCAATGCGGAGAAATTACTGTTTGTGCATTTACAATATTCATTGATTTTTGCCATTGAAAAACATGTTATTCATATACCAGAAATGTTTGAAGCTACTGACTGAATGAAAGGAGCTGGCACCTCACTCTCTTTGAATCTTCTTTATCATGCTAAGAGGAGCGGGAAAAAGCAAAAAAATTCAGAATTGCACCTTGCAATGCGGAGAAATTACTGTTTGTGCATTTACAATATTCATTGATTTTTGCCATTGAAAAACGTCCAGAAATGATTGAAAGTACTGACTGAATGAAAGGAGCTGGCATCTCACTCTCTTTGAATCTTCTTTATCATGCTAAGAGGAGCAGGAAAAAGCAAAAAATTTCAGAATTGCACCTTGCAATGCGGAGAAATTACTGTTTGTGCATTTACAATATTCATTGATTTTTGCCATTGAAAAACTCCAGAAATGATTGAAGCTACTGACTGAATGAAAGGAGCTGGCATCTCACTCTCTTTGAATCTTCTTTATCATACTAAGAGGAGCAGGAAAAAGCAAAAAATTTCAGACTTGCACCTTGCAATGCGGAGAAATTACTGTTTGTGCATTTACAATATTCATTGATTTTTGCCATTGAAAAACATCATGTTATTCATATACCAGAAATGTTTGAAGCTACTGACTGAATGAAAGGAGCTGGCATCTCACTCTCTTTGAATCTTCTTTATCATGCTAAGAGGAGCAGGAAAAAGCAAAAAATTTCAGAATTGCACCTTGCAATGCGGAGAAATTACTGTTTGTGCATTTACAATATTCATTGATTTTTGCCATTGAAAAACATCATGTTATTCATATACCAGAAATGTTTGAAGCTACTGACTGAATGAAAGGAGCTGGCATCTCACTCTCTTTGAATCTTCTTTATCATGCTAAGAGGAGCAGGAAAAAGCAAAAAATTTCAGAATTGCACCTTGCAATGTGGAGAAATTACTGTTTGTGCATTTACAATATTCATTGATTTTTACCATTGAAAAACGTCCAGAAATGATTGAAGCTACTGACTGAATGAAAGTAGCTGGCATCTCACTCTCTTTGAATCTTCTTTATCATACTAAGAGGAGCAGGAAAAAGCAAAAAATTTCAGACTTGCACCTTGCAATGCGGAGAAATTACTGTTTGTGCATTTACAATATTCATTGATTTTTGCCATTGAAAAACATCATGTTATTCATATACCAGAAATGTTTGAAGCTACTGACTGAATGAAAGGAGCTGGCATCTCACTCTCTTTGAATCTTCTTTATCATGCTAAGAGGAGCAGGAAAAAGCAAAAAATTTCAGAATTGCACCTTGCAATGCGGAGAAATTACTGTTTGTGCATTTACAATATTCATTGATTTTTGCCATTGAAAAACGTCCAGAAATGATTGAAGCTACTGACTGAATGAAAGGAGCTGGCATCTCACTCTCTTTGAATCTTCTTTATCATGCTAAGAGGAGCAGGAAAAAGCAAAAAATTTCAGAATTGCACCTTGCAATGCGGAGAAATTACTGTTTGTGCATTTACAATATTCATTGATTTTTGCCATTGAAAAACGTCCAGAAATGATTGAAGCTACTGACTGAATGAAAGGAGCTGGCATCTCACTCTCTTTGAATCTTCTTTATCATGCTAAGAGGAGCAGGAAAAAGCAAAAAATTTCAGAATTGCACCTTGCAATGCGGAGAAATTACTGTTTGTGCATTTACAATATTCATTGATTTTTGCCATTGAAAAACATGTTATTCATATACCAGAAATGTTTGAAGCTACTGACTGAATGAAAGGAGCTGGCACCTCACTCTCTTTGAATCTTCTTTATCATGCTAAGAGGAGCGGGAAAAAGCAAAAAAATTCAGAATTGCACCTTGCAATGCGGAGAAATTACTGTTTGTGCATTTACAATATTCATTGATTTTTGCCATTGAAAAACGTCCAGAAATGATTGAAAGTACTGACTGAATGAAAGGAGCTGGCATCTCACTCTCTTTGAATCTTCTTTATCATGCTAAGAGGAGCAGGAAAAAGCAAAAAATTTCAGAATTGCACCTTGCAATGCGGAGAAATTACTGTTTGTGCATTTACAATATTCATTGATTTTTGCCATTGAAAAACTCCAGAAATGATTGAAGCTACTGACTGAATGAAAGGAGCTGGCATCTCACTCTCTTTGAATCTTCTTTATCATGCTAAGAGGAGCAGGAAAAAGTAAAAAATTTCAGAATTGCACCTTGCAATGCGGAGAAATTACAGTTTGTGCATTTACAATATTCATTGATTTTTGCCATTGAAAAACATCCAGAAATGATTGAAGCTACTGACTGAATGAAAGGAGCTGGCATCTCACTCTCTTTGAATCTTCTTTATCATACTAAGAGGAGCAGGAAAAAGCAAAAAATTTCAGACTTGCACCTTGCAATGCGGAGAAATTACTGTTTGTGCATTTACAATATTCATTGATTTTTGCCATTGAAAAACATCATGTTATTCATATACCAGAAATGTTTGAAGCTACTGACTGAATGAAAGGAGCTGGCATCTCACTCTCTTTGAATCTTCTTTATCATGCTAAGAGGAGCAGGAAAAAGCAAAAAATTTCAGAATTGCACCTTGCAATGCGGAGAAATTACTGTTTGTGCATTTACAATATTCATTGATTTTTGCCATTGAAAAACATCATGTTATTCATATACCAGAAATGTTTGAAGCTACTGACTGAATGAAAGGAGCTGGCATCTCACTCTCTTTGAATCTTCTTTATCATGCTAAGAGGAGCAGGAAAAAGCAAAAAATTTCAGAATTGCACCTTGCAATGTGGAGAAATTACTGTTTGTGCATTTACAATATTCATTGATTTTTACCATTGAAAAACGTCCAGAAATGATTGAAGCTACTGACTGAATGAAAGTAGCTGGCATCTCACTCTCTTTGAATCTTCTTTATCATACTAAGAGGAGCAGGAAAAAGCAAAAAATTTCAGACTTGCACCTTGCAATGCGGAGAAATTACTGTTTGTGCATTTACAATATTCATTGATTTTTGCCATTGAAAAACATCATGTTATTCATATACCAGAAATGTTTGAAGCTACTGACTGAATGAAAGGAGCTGGCATCTCACTCTCTTTGAATCTTCTTTATCATGCTAAGAGGAGCAGGAAAAAGCAAAAAATTTCAGAATTGCACCTTGCAATGCGGAGAAATTACTGTTTGTGCATTTACAATATTCATTGATTTTTGCCATTGAAAAACGTCCAGAAATGATTGAAGCTACTGACTGAATGAAAGGAGCTGGCATCTCACTCTCTTTGAATCTTCTTTATCATGCTAAGAGGAGCAGGAAAAAGCAAAAAATTTCAGAATTGCACCTTGCAATGCGGAGAAATTACTGTTTGTGCATTTACAATATTCATTGATTTTTGCCATTGAAAAACGTCCAGAAATGATTGAAGCTACTGACTGAATGAAAGGAGCTGGCATCTCACTCTCTTTGAATCTTCTTTATCATGCTAAGAGGAGCAGGAAAAAGCAAAAAATTTCAGAATTGCACCTTGCAATGCGGAGAAATTACTGTTTGTGCATTTACAATATTCATTGATTTTTGCCATTGAAAAACATCATGTTATTCATATACCAGAAATGTTTGAAGCTACTGACTGAATGAAAGGAGCTGGCATCTCACTCTCTTTGAATCTTCTTTATCATGCTAAGAGGAGCAGGAAAAAGCAAAAAATTTCAGAATTGCACCTTGCAATGCGGAGAAATTACTGTTTGTGCATTTACAATATTCATTGATTTTTGCCATTGAAAAACGTCCAGAAATGATTGAAGCTACTGACTGAATGAAAGGAGCTGGCATCTCACTCTCTTTGAATCTTGTTTATCATGCTAAGAGGAGCAGGAAAAAGCAAAAAATTTCAGAATTGCACCTTGCAATGCGGAGAAATTACTGTTTGTGCATTTACAATATTCATTGATTTTTGCCATTGAAAAACATCATGTTATTCATATACCAGAAATGATTGAAGCTACTGACTGAATAAAAGGAGCTGGCATCTCACTCTCTTTGAATCTTCTTTATCATGCTAAGAGGAGCAGGAAAAAGTAAAAAATTTCAGAATTGCACCTTGCAATGCGGAGAAATTACTGTTTGTGCATTTATAATATTCAATGATTTTTGCCATTGAAAAACGTCCAGAAATGATTGAAGCTACTGACTGAACGAAAGGAGCTGGCATCTCACTCTCTTTGAATCTTCTTTATCATGCTAAGAGGAGCAGGAAAAAGCAAAAAATTTCAGAATTGCACCTTGCAATGCGGAGAAATTACTGTTTGTGCATTTACAATATTCATTGATTTTTGCCATTGAAAAACGTCCAGAAATGATTGAAGCTACTGACTGAATGAAAGGAGCTGGCATCTCACTCTCTTTGAATCTTCTTTATCATGCTAAGAGGAGCAGGAAAAAGCAAATAATTTCAGAATTGCACCTTGCAATGCGGAGAAATTACTGTTTGTGCATTTACAATATTCATTGATTTTTGCCATTGAAAAACGTCCAGAAATGATTGAAGCTACTGACTGAATGAAAGGAGCTGGCATCTCACTCTCTTTGAATCTTCTTTATCATGCTAAGAGGAGCAGGAAAAAGTAAAAAATTTCAGAATTGCACCTTGCAATGCGGAGAAATTACAGTTTGTGCATTTACAATATTCATTGATTTTTGCCATTGAAAAACATCCAGAAATGATTGAAGCTACTGACTGAATGAAAGGAGCTGGCATCTCACTCTCTTTGAATCTTCTTTATCATACTAAGAGGAGCAGGAAAAAGCAAAAAATTTCAGACTTGCACCTTGCAATGCGGAGAAATTACTGTTTGTGCATTTACAATATTCATTGATTTTTGCCATTGAAAAACATCATGTTATTCATATACCAGAAATGTTTGAAGCTACTGACTGAATGAAAGGAGCTGGCATCTCACTCTCTTTGAATCTTCTTTATCATGCTAAGAGGAGCAGGAAAAAGCAAAAAATTTCAGAATTGCACCTTGCAATGCGGAGAAATTACTGTTTGTGCATTTACAATATTCATTGATTTTTGCCATTGAAAAACATCTTGTTATTCATATACCAGAAATGTTTGAAGCTACTGACTGAATGAAAGGAGCTGGCATCTCACTCTCTTTGAATCTTCTTTATCATGCTAAGAGGAGCAGGAAAAAGCAAAAAATTTCAGAATTGCACCTTGCAATGTGGAGAAATTACTGTTTGTGCATTTACAATATTCATTGATTTTTACCATTGAAAAACGTCCAGAAATGATTGAAGCTACTGACTGAATGAAAGTAGCTGGCATCTCACTCTCTTTGAATCTTCTTTATCATACTAAGAGGAGCAGGAAAAAGCAAAAAATTTCAGACTTGCACCTTGCAATGCGGAGAAATTACTGTTTGTGCATTTACAATATTCATTGATTTTTGCCATTGAAAAACATCATGTTATTCATATACCAGAAATGTTTGAAGCTACTGACTGAATGAAAGGAGCTGGCATCTCACTCTCTTTGAATCTTCTTTATCATGCTAAGAGGAGCAGGAAAAAGCAAAAAATTTCAGAATTGCACCTTGCAATGCGGAGAAATTACTGTTTGTGCATTTACAATATTCATTGATTTTTGCCATTGAAAAACGTCCAGAAATGATTGAAGCTACTGACTGAATGAAAGGAGCTGGCATCTCACTCTCTTTGAATCTTCTTTATCATGCTAAGAGGAGCAGGAAAAAGCAAAAAATTTCAGAATTGCACCTTGCAATGCGGAGAAATTACTGTTTGTGCATTTACAATATTCATTGATTTTTGCCATTGAAAAACGTCCAGAAATGATTGAAGCTACTGACTGAATGAAAGGAGCTGGCATCTCACTCTCTTTGAATCTTCTTTATCATGCTAAGAGGAGCAGGAAAAAGCAAAAAATTTCAGAATTGCACCTTGCAATGCGGAGAAATTACTGTTTGTGCATTTACAATATTCATTGATTTTTGCCATTGAAAAACATCATGTTATTCATATACCAGAAATGTTTGAAGCTACTGACTGAATGAAAGTAGCTGGCATCTCACTCTCTTTGAATCTTCTTTATCATGCTAAGAGGAGCAGGAAAAAGCAAAAAATTTCAGAATTGCACCTTGCAATGCGGAGAAATTACTGTTTGTGCATTTACAATATTCATTGATTTTTGCCATTGAAAAACGTCCAGAAATGATTGAAGCTACTGACTGAATGAAAGGAGCTGGCATCTCACTCTCTTTGAATCTTGTTTATCATGCTAAGAGGAGCAGGAAAAAGCAAAAAATTTCAGAATTGCACCTTGCAATGCGGAGAAATTACTGTTTGTGCATTTACAATATTCATTGATTTTTGCCATTGAAAAACATCATGTTATTCATATACCAGAAATGATTGAAGCTACTGACTGAATGAAAGGAGCTGGCATCTCACTCTCTTTGAATCTTCTTTATCATGCTAAGAGGAGCAGGAAAAAGTAAAAAATTTCAGAATTGCACCTTGCAATGCGGAGAAATTACTGTTTGTGCATTTATAATATTCAATGATTTTTGCCATTGAAAAACGTCCAGAAATGATTGAAGCTACTGACTGAACGAAAGGAGCTGGCATCTCACTCTCTTTGAATCTTCTTTATCATGCTAAGAGGAGCAGGAAAAAGCAAAAAATTTCAGAATTGCACCTTGCAATGCGGAGAAATTACTGTTTGTGCATTTACAATATTCATTGATTTTTGCCATTGAAAAACGTCCAGAAATGATTGAAGCTACTGACTGAATGAAAGGAGCTGGCATCTCACTCTCTTTGAATCTTCTTTATCATGCTAAGAGGAGCAGGAAAAAGCAAATAATTTCAGAATTGCACCTTGCAATGCGGAGAAATTACTGTTTGTGCATTTACAATATTCATTGATTTTTGCCTTTGAAAAACATCATGTTATTCATATACCAGAAATGTTTGAAGCTACTGACTGAATGAAAGGAGCTGACATCTCACGCTCTTTGAATCTTCTTTATCATGCTAAGAGGAGCAGGAAAAAGCAAAACATTTCAGAATTGCACCTTGCAATGCGGAGAAATTACTGTTTGTGCATTTACAATATTCATTGATTTTTGCCATTGAAAAACGTCCAGAAATGATTGAAGCTACTGACTGAATGAAAGGAGCTGGCATCTCACTCTCTTTGAATCTTCTTTATCATGCTAAGAGGAGCAGGAAAAAGCAAAAAATTTCAGAATTGCACCTTGCAATGCGGAGAAATTACTGTTTGTGCATTTACAATATTCATTGATTTTTGCCATTGAAAAACATCATGTTATTCATATACCAGAAATGTTTGAAGCTACTGACTGAATGAAAGGAGCTGGCATCTCACTCTCTTTGAATCTTCTTTATCATGCTAAGAGGAGCAGGAAAAAGCAAAAAATTTCAGAATTGCACCTTGCAATGCGGAGAAATTACTGTTTGTGCATTTACAATATTCATTGATTTTTGCCATTGAAAAACGTCCAGAAATGATTGAAGCTACTGACTGAATGAAAGGAGCTGGCATCTCACTCTCTTTGAATCTTCTTTATCATGCTAAGAGGAGCAGGAAAAAGCAAAAAATTTCAGAATTGCACCTTGCAATGCGGAGAAATTACTGTTTGTGCATTTACAATATTCATTGATTTTTGCCATTGAAAAACATCATGTTATTCATATACCAGAAATGTTTGAAGCTACTGACTGAATGAAAGGAGCTGACATCTCACGCTCTTTGAATCTTCTTTATCATGCTAAGAGGAGCAGGAAAAAGCAAAAAATTTCAGAATTGCACCTTGCAATGCGGAGAAATTACTGTTTGTGCATTTACAATATTCATTGATTTTTGCCATTGAAAAACGTCCAGAAATGATTGAAGCTACTGACTGAATGAAAGGAGCTGGCATCTCACTCTCTTTGAATCTTCTTTATCATGCTAAGAGGAGCAGGAAAAAGCAAAAAATTTCAGAATTGCACCTTGCAATGCGGAGAAATTACTGTTTGTGCATTTACAATATTCATTGATTTTTGGCATTGAAAAACATCATGTTATTCATATACCAGAAATGTTTGAAGCTACTGACTGAATGAAAGGAGCTGGCATCTCACTCTCTTTGAATCTTCTTTATCATGCTAAGAGGAGCAGGAAAAAGCAAAAAATTTCAGAATTGCACCTTGCAATGCGGAGAAATTACTGTTTGTGCATTTACAATATTCATTGATTTTTGCCATTGAAAAACGTCCAGAAATGATTGAAGCTACTGACTGAATGAAAGGAGCTGGCATCTCACTCTCTTTCAATCTTCTTTATCATGCTAAGAGGAGCAGGAAAAAGCAAATAATTTCAGAATTGCACCTTGCAATGCGGAGAAATTACTGTTTGTGCATTTACAATATTCATTGATTTTTGCCATTGAAAAACGTCCAGAAATGATTGAAGCTACTGACTGAATGAAAGGAGCTGGCATCTCACTCTCTTTGAATCTTCTTTATCATGCTAAGAGGAGCAGGAAAAAGCAAAAAATTTCAGAATTGCACCTTGCAATGCGGAGAAATTACTGTTTGTGCATTTACAATATTCATTGATTTTTGCCATTGAAAAACGTCCAGAAATGATTGAAGCTACTGACTGAATGAAAGGAGCTGGCATCTCACTCTCTTTGAATCTTCTTTATCATGCTAAGAGGAGCAGGAAAAAGCAAAAAATTTCAGAATTGCACCTTGCAATGCGGAGAAATTACTGTTTGTGCATTTACAATATTCATTGATTTTTGCCATTGAAAAACATCATGTTATTCATATACCAGAAATGTTTGAAGCTACTGACTGAATGAAAGGAGCTGGCATCTCACTCTCTTTGAATCTTCTTTATCATGCTAAGAGGAGCAGGAAAAAGTAAAAAATTTCAGAATTGCACCTTGCAATGCGGAGAAATTACTGTTTGTGCATTTATAATATTCAATGATTTTTGCCATTGAAAAACGTCCAGAAATGATTGAAGCTACTGACTGAACGAAAGGAGCTGGCATCTCACTCTCTTTGAATCTTCTTTATCATGCTAAGAGGAGCAGGAAAAAGCAAAAAATTTCAGAATTGCACCTTGCAATGCGGAGAAATTACTGTTTGTGCATTTACAATATTCATTGATTTTTGCCATTGAAAAACATCATGTTATTCATATACCAGAAATGTTTGAAGCTACTGACTGAATGAAAGGAGCTGACATCTCACGCTCTTTGAATCTTCTTTATCATGCTAAGAGGAGCAGGAAAAAGCAAAAAATTTCAGAATTGCACCTTGCAATGCGGAGAAATTACTGTTTGTGCATTTACAATATTCATTGATTTTTGCCATTGAAAAACGTCCAGAAATGATTGAAGCTACTGACTGAATGAAAGGAGCTGGCATCTCACTCTCTTTGAATCTTCTTTATCATGCTAAGAGGAGCAGGAAAAAGCAAAAAATTTCAGAATTGCACCTTGCAATGCGGAGAAATTACTGTTTGTGCATTTACAATATTCATTGATTTTTGCCATTGAAAAACATCATGTTATTCATATACCAGAAATGTTTGAAGCTACTGACTGAATGAAAGGAGCTGGCATCTCACTCTCTTTGAATCTTCTTTATCATGCTAAGAGGAGCAGGAAAAAGCAAAAAATTTCAGAATTGCACCTTGCAATGCGGAGAAATTACTGTTTGTGCATTTACAATATTCATTGATTTTTGCCATTGAAAAACATCATGTTATTCATATACCAGAAATGTTTGAAGCTACTGACTGAATGAAAGGAGCTGGCATCTCACTCTCTTTGAATCTTCTTTATCATGCTAAGAGGAGCAGGAAAAAGCAAAAAATTTCAGAATTGCACCTTGCAATGCGGAGAAATTACTGTTTGTGCATTTACAATATTCATTGATTTTTGCCATTGAAAAACGTCCAGAAATGATTGAAGCTACTGACTGAATGAAAGGAGCTGGCATCTCACTCTCTTTGAATCTTCTTTATCATGCTAAGAGGAGCAGGAAAAAGCAAAACATTTCAGAATTGCACCTTGCAATGCGGAGAAATTACTGTTTGTGCATTTACAATATTCATTGATTTTTGCCATTGAAAAACGTCCAGAAATGATTGAAGCTACTGACTGAATGAAAGGAGCTGGCATCTCACTCTCTTTGAATCTTCTTTATCATGCTAAGAGGAGCAGGAAAAAGCAAAAAATTTCAGAATTGCACCTTGCAATGCGGAGAAATTACTGTTTGTGCATTTACAATATTCATTGATTTTTGCCATTGAAAAACGTCCAGAAATGATTGAAGCTACTGACTGAATGAAAGGAGCTGGCATCTCACTCTCTTTGAATCTTCTTTATCATGCTAAGAGGAGCAGGAAAAAGCAAAAAATTTCAGAATTGCACCTTGCAATGCGGAGAAATTACTGTTTGTGCATTTACAATATTCATTGATTTTTGCCATTGAAAAACATCATGTTATTCATATACCAGAAATGTTTGAAGCTACTGACTGAATGAAAGGAGCTGGCATCTCACTCTCTTTGAATCTTCTTTATCATGCTAAGAGGAGCAGGAAAAAGCAAAAAATTTCAGAATTGCACCTTGCAATGCGGAGAAATTACTGTTTGTGCATTTACAATATTCATTGATTTTTGCCATTGAAAAACGTCCAGAAATGATTGAAGCTACTGACTGAATGAAAGGAGCTGGCATCTCACTCTCTTTGAATCTTGTTTATCATGCTAAGAGGAGCAGGAAAAAGCAAAAAATTTCAGAATTGCACCTTGCAATGCGGAGAAATTACTGTTTGTGCATTTACAATATTCATTGATTTTTGCCATTGAAAAACATCATGTTATTCATATACCAGAAATGATTGAAGCTACTGACTGAATGAAAGGAGCTGGCATCTCACTCTCTTTGAATCTTCTTTATCATGCTAAGAGGAGCAGGAAAAAGTAAAAAATTTCAGAATTGCACCTTGCAATGCGGAGAAATTACTGTTTGTGCATTTATAATATTCAATGATTTTTGCCTTTGAAAAACGTCCAGAAATGATTGAAGCTACTGACTGAACGAAAGGAGCTGGCATCTCACTCTCTTTGAATCTTCTTTATCATGCTAAGAGGAGCAGGAAAAAGCAAAAAATTTCAGAATTGCACCTTGCAATGCGGAGAAATTACTGTTTGTGCATTTACAATATTCATTGATTTTTGCCATTGAAAAACGTCCAGAAATGATTGAAGCTACTGACTGAATGAAAGGAGCTGGCATCTCACTCTCTTTGAATCTTCTTTATCATGCTAAGAGGAGCAGGAAAAAGCAAAAAATTTCAGAATTGCACCTTGCAATGCGGAGAAATTACTGTTTGTGCATTTACAATATTCATTGATTTTTGCCATTGAAAAACATCATGTTATTCATATACCAGAAATGTTTGAAGCTACTGACTGAATGAAAGGAGCTGACATCTCACGCTCTTTGAATCTTCTTTATCATGCTAAGAGGAGCAGGAAAAAGCAAAAAATTTCAGAATTGCACCTTGCAATGCGGAGAAATTACTGTTTGTGCATTTACAATATTCATTGATTTTTGCCATTGAAAAACGTCCAGAATTGATTGAAGCTACTGACTGAATGAAAGGAGCTGGCATCTCACTCTCTTTGAATCTTCTTTATCATGCTAAGAGGAGCAGGAAAAAGCAAAAAATTTCAGAATTGCACCTTGCAATGCGGAGAAATTACTGTTTGTGCATTTACAATATTCATTGATTTTTGCCATTGAAAAACATCATGTTATTCATATACCAGAAATGTTTGAAGCTACTGACTGAATGAAAGGAGCTGGCATCTCACTCTCTTTGAATCTTCTTTATCATGCTAAGAGGAGCAGGAAAAAGCAAAAAATTTCAGAATTGCACCTTGCAATGCGGAGAAATTACTGTTTGTGCATTTACAATATTCATTGATTTTTGCCATTGAAAAACATCATGTTATTCATATACCAGAAATGTTTGAAGCTACTGACTGAATGAAAGGAGCTGGCATCTCACTCTCTTTGAATCTTCTTTATCATGCTAAGAGGAGCAGGGAAAAGCAAAAAATTTCAGAATTGCACCTTGCAATGTGGAGAAATTATTGTTTGTGCATTTACAATATTCATTGATTTTTACCATTGAAAAACGTCCAGAAATGATTGAAGCTACTGACTGAATGAAAGGAGCTGGCACCTCACTCTCTTTGAATCTTCTTTATCATGCTAAGAGGAGCGGGAAAAAGCAAAAAAATTCAGAATTGCACCTTGCAATGCGGAGAAATTGCTGTTTGTGCATTTACAATATTCATTGATTTTTGCCATTGAAAAACGTCCAGAAATGATTGAAAGTACTGACTGAATGAAAGGAGCTGGTATCTCACTCTCTTTGAATCTTCTTTATCATGCTAAGAGGAGCAGGAAAAAGCAAAAAATTTCAGAATTGCACCTTGCAATGCGGAGAAATTACTGTTTGTGCATTTACAATATTCATTGATTTTTGCCATTGAAAAACGTCCAGAAATGATTGAAGCTACTGACTGAATGAAAGGAGCTGGCATCTCACTCTCTTTGAATATTCTTTATCATGCTAAGAGGAGCAGGAAAAAGTAAAGAATTTCAGAATTGCACCTTGCAATGCGGAGAAATTACAGTTTGTACATTTACAATATTCATTGATTTTTGCCATTGAAAAACATCCAGAAATGATTGAAGCTACTGACTGAATGAAAGGAGCTGGCATCTCACTCTCTTTGAATCTTCTTTATCATGCTAAGAGGAGCAGGAAAAAGCAAAAAATTTCAGAATTGCACCTTGCAATGCGGAGAAATTACTGTTTGTGCATTTACAATATTCATTCATTTTTGCCATTGAAAAACATCATGTTATTCATATACCAGAAATGTTTGAAGCTACTGACTGAATGAAAGGAGCTGGCATCTCACTCTCTTTGAATCTTCATTATCATGCTAAGAGGAGCAGGAAAAAGCAAAAAATTTCAGAATTGCACCTTGCAATGCGGAGAAATTACTGTTTGTGCATTTACAATATTCATTGATTTTTGCCATTGAAAAACATGTTATTCATATACCAGAAATGTTTGAAGCTACTGACTGAATGAAAGGAGCTGGCACCTCACTCTCTTTGAATCTTCTTTATCATGCTAAGAGGAGCGGGAAAAAGCAAAAAAATTCAGAATTGCACCTTGCAATGCGGAGAAATTACTGTTTGTGCATTTACAATATTCATTGATTTTTGCCATTGAAAAACGTCCAGAAATGATTGAAAGTACTGACTGAATGAAAGGAGCTGGCATCTCACTCTCTTTGAATCTTCTTTATCATGCTAAGAGGAGCAGGAAAAAGCAAAAAATTTCAGAATTGCACCTTGCAATGCGGAGAAATTACTGTTTGTGCATTTACAATATTCATTGATTTTTGCCATTGAAAAACGTCCAGAAATGATTGAAGCTACTGACTGAATGAAAGGAGCTGGCATCTCACTCTCTTTGAATCTTCTTTATCATGCTAAGAGGAGCAGGAAAAAGTAAAAAATTTCAGAATTGCACCTTGCAATGCGGAGAAATTACAGTTTGTGCATTTACAATATTCATTGATTTTTGCCATTGAAAAACGTCCAGAAATGATTGAAGCTACTGACTGAATGAAAGGAGCTGGCATCTCACTCTCTTTGAATCTTCTTTATCATGCTAAGAGGAGCAGGAAAAAGCAAAAAATTTCAGAATTGCACCTTGCAATGCGGAGAAATTACTGTTTGTGCATTTACAATATTCATTGATTTTTGCCATTGAAAAACATCATGTTATTCATATACCAGAAATGTTTGAAGCTACTGACTGAATGAAAGGAGCTGGCATCTCACTCTCTTTGAATCTTCTTTATCATGCTAAGAGGAGCAGGAAAAAGCAAAAAATTTCAGAATTGCACCTTGCAATGCGGAGAAATTACTGTTTGTGCATTTACAATATTCATTGATTTTTGCCATTGAAAAACATCATGTTATTCATATACCAGAAATGTTTGAAGCTACTGACTGAATGAAAGGAGCTGGCATCTCACTCTCTTTGAATCTTCTTTATCATGCTAAGAGGAGCAGGGAAAAGCAAAAAATTTCAGAATTGCACCTTGCAATGTGGAGAAATTACTGTTTGTGCATTTACAATATTCATTGATTTTTACCATTGAAAAACGTCCAGAAATGATTGAAGCTACTGACTGAATGAAAGGAGCTGGCACCTCACTCTCTTTGAATCTTCTTTATCATGCTAAGAGGAGCGGGAAAAAGCAAAAAAATTCAGAATTGCACCTTGCAATGCGGAGAAATTGCTGTTTGTGCATTTACAATATTCATTGATTTTTGCCATTGAAAAACGTCCAGAAATGATTGAAAGTACTGACTGAATGAAAGGAGCTGGTATCTCACTCTCTTTGAATCTTCTTTATCATGCTAAGAGGAGCAGGAAAAAGCAAAAAATTTCAGAATTGCACCTTGCAATGCGGAGAAATTACTGTTTGTGCATTTACAATATTCATTGATTTTTGCCATTGAAAAACGTCCAGAAATGATTGAAGCTACTGACTGAATGAAAGGAGCTGGCATCTCACTCTCTTTGAATATTCTTTATCATGCTAAGAGGAGCAGGAAAAAGTAAAGAATTTCAGAATTGCACCTTGCAATGCGGAGAAATTACAGTTTGTACATTTACAATATTCATTGATTTTTGCCATTGAAAAACATCCAGAAATGATTGAAGCTACTGACTGAATGAAAGGAGCTGGCATCTCACTCTCTTTGAATCTTCTTTATCATGCTAAGAGGAGCAGGAAAAAGCAAAAAATTTCAGAATTGCACCTTGCAATGCGGAGAAATTACTGTTTGTGCATTTACAATATTCATTCATTTTTGCCATTGAAAAACATCATGTTATTCATATACCAGAAATGTTTGAAGCTACTGACTGAATGAAAGGAGCTGGCATCTCACTCTCTTTGAATCTTCATTATCATGCTAAGAGGAGCAGGAAAAAGCAAAAAATTTCAGAATTGCACCTTGCAATGCGGAGAAATTACTGTTTGTGCATTTACAATATTCATTGATTTTTGCCATTGAAAAACATGTTATTCATATACCAGAAATGTTTGAAGCTACTGACTGAATGAAAGGAGCTGGCACCTCACTCTCTTTGAATCTTCTTTATCATGCTAAGAGGAGCGGGAAAAAGCAAAAAAATTCAGAATTGCACCTTGCAATGCGGAGAAATTACTGTTTGTGCATTTACAATATTCATTGATTTTTGCCATTGAAAAACGTCCAGAAATGATTGAAAGTACTGACTGAATGAAAGGAGCTGGCATCTCACTCTCTTTGAATCTTCTTTATCATGCTAAGAGGAGCAGGAAAAAGCAAAAAATTTCAGAATTGCACCTTGCAATGCGGAGAAATTACTGTTTGTGCATTTACAATATTCATTGATTTTTGCCATTGAAAAACGTCCAGAAATGATTGAAGCTACTGACTGAATGAAAGGAGCTGGCATCTCACTCTCTTTGAATCTTCTTTATCATGCTAAGAGGAGCAGGAAAAAGTAAAAAATTTCAGAATTGCACCTTGCAATGCGGAGAAATTACAGTTTGTGCATTTACAATATTCATTGATTTTTGCCATTGAAAAACGTCCAGAAATGATTGAAGCTACTGACTGAATGAAAGGAGCTGGCATCTCACTCTCTTTGAATCTTCTTTATCATGCTAAGAGGAGCAGGAAAAAGCAAAAAATTTCAGAATTGCACCTTGCAATGCGGAGAAATTACTGTTTGTGCATTTACAATATTCATTGATTTTTGCCATTGAAAAACATCATGTTATTCATATACCAGAAATGTTTGAAGCTACTGACTGAATGAAAGGAGCTGGCATCTCACTCTCTTTGAATCTTCTTTATCATGCTAAGAGGAGCAGGAAAAAGCAAAAAATTTCAGAATTGCACCTTGCAATGCGGAGAAATTACTGTTTGTGCATTTACAATATTCATTGATTTTTGCCATTGAAAAACGTCCAGAAATGATTGAAGCTACTGACTGAATGAAAGGAGCTGGCATCTCACTCTCTTTGAATCTTCTTTATCATGCTAAGAGGAGCAGGAAAAAGCAAAAAATTTCAGAATTGCACCTTGCAATGCGGAGAAATTACTGTTTGTGCATTTACAATATTCATTGATTTTTGCCATTGAAAAACATCATGTTATTCATATACCAGAAATGTTTGAAGCTACTGACTGAATGAAAGGAGCTGACATCTCACGCTCTTTGAATCTTCTTTATCATGCTAAGAGGAGCAGGAAAAAGCAAAAAATTTCAGAATTGCACCTTGCAATGCGGAGAAATTACTGTTTGTGCATTTACAATATTCATTGATTTTTGCCATTGAAAAACGTCCAGAAATGATTGAAGCTACTGACTGAATGAAAGGAGCTGGCATCTCACTCTCTTTGAATCTTCTTTATCATGCTAAGAGGAGCAGGAAAAAGCAAAAAATTTCAGAATTGCACCTTGCAATGCGGAGAAATTACTGTTTGTGCATTTACAATATTCATTGATTTTTGGCATTGAGAAACATCATGTTATTCATATACCAGAAATGTTTGAAGCTACTGACTGAATGAAAGGAGCTGGCATCTCACTCTCTTTGAATCTTCTTTATCATGCTAAGAGGAGCAGGAAAAAGCAAAAAATTTCAGAATTGCACCTTGCAATGCGGAGAAATTACTGTTTGTGCATTTACAATATTCATTGATTTTTGCCATTGAAAAACGTCCAGAAATGATTGAAGCTACTGACTGAATGAAAGGAGCTGGCATCTCACTCTCTTTCAATCTTCTTTATCATGCTAAGAGGAGCAGGAAAAAGCAAATAATTTCAGAATTGCACCTTGCAATGCGGAGAAATTACTGTTTGTGCATTTACAATATTCATTGATTTTTGCCATTGAAAAACGTCCAGAAATGATTGAAGCTACTGACTGAATGAAAGGAGCTGGCATCTCACTCTCTTTGAATCTTCTTTATCATGCTAAGAGGAGCAGGAAAAAGCAAAAAATTTCAGAATTGCACCTTGCAATGCGGAGAAATTACTGTTTGTGCATTTACAATATTCATTGATTTTTGCCATTGAAAAACGTCCAGAAATGATTGAAGCTACTGACTGAATGAAAGGAGCTGGCATCTCACTCTCTTTGAATCTTCTTTATCATGCTAAGAGGAGCAGGAAAAAGCAAAAAATTTCAGAATTGCACCTTGCAATGCGGAGAAATTACTGTTTGTGCATTTACAATATTCATTGATTTTTGCCATTGAAAAACATCATGTTATTCATATACCAGAAATGTTTGAAGCTACTGACTGAATGAAAGGAGCTGGCATCTCACTCTCTTTGAATCTTCTTTATCATGCTAAGAGGAGCAGGAAAAAGCAAAAAATTTCAGAATTGCACCTTGCAATGCGGAGAAATTACTGTTTGTGCATTTACAATATTCATTGATTTTTGCCATTGAAAAACGTCCAGAAATGATTGAAGCTACTGACTGAATGAAAGGAGCTGGCATCTCACTCTTTGAATCTTGTTTATCATGCTAAGAGGAGCAGGAAAAAGCAAAAAATTTCAGAATTGCACCTTGCAATGCGGAGAAATTACTGTTTGTGCATTTACAATATTCATTGATTTTTGCCATTGAAAAACATCATGTTATTCATATACCAGAAATGATTGAAGCTACTGACTGAATGAAAGGAGCTGGCATCTCACTCTCTTTGAATCTTCTTTATCATGCTAAGAGGAGAAAGAAAAAGTAAAAAATTTCAGAATTGCACCTTGCAATGCGGAGAAATTACTGTTTGTGCATTTATAATATTCAATGATTTTTGCCATTGAAAAACGTCCAGAAATGATTGAAGCTACTGACTGAACGAAAGGAGCTGGCATCTCACTCTCTTTGAATCTTCTTTATCATGCTAAGAGGAGCAGGAAAAAGCAAAAAATTTCAGAATTGCACCTTGCAATGCGGAGAAATTACTGTTTGTGCATTTACAATATTCATTGATTTTTGCCATTGAAAAACATGATGTTATTCATATACCAGAAATGTTTGAAGCTACTGACTGAATGAAAGGAGCTGACATCTCACGCTCTTTGAATCTTCTTTATCATGCTAAGAGGAGCAGGAAAAAGCAAAAAATTTCAGAATTGCACCTTGCAATGCGGAGAAATTACTGTTTGTGCATTTACAATATTCATTGATTTTTGCCATTGAAAAACGTCCAGAAATGATTGAAGCTACTGACTGAATGAAAGGAGCTGGCATCTCACTCTCTTTGAATCTTCTTTATCATGCTAAGAGGAGCAGGAAAAAGCAAAAAATTTCAGAATTGCACCTTGCAATGCGGAGAAATTACTGTTTGTGCATTTACAATATTCATTGATTTTTGCCATTGAAAAACATCATGTTATTCATATACCAGAAATGTTTGAAGCTACTGACTGAATGAAAGGAGCTGGCATCTCACTCTCTTTGAATCTTCTTTATCATGCTAAGAGGAGCAGGAAAAAGCAAAAAATTTCAGAATTGCACCTTGCAATGCGGAGAAATTACTGTTTGTGCATTTACAATATTCATTGATTTTTGCCATTGAAAAACATCATGTTATTCATATACCAGAAATGTTTGAAGCTACTGACTGAATGAAAGGAGCTGGCATCTCACTCTCTTTGAATCTTCTTTATCATGCTAAGAGGAGCAGGAAAAAGCAAAAAATTTCAGAATTGCACCTTGCAATGCGGAGAAATTACTGTTTGTGCATTTACAATATTCATTGATTTTTGCCATTGAAAAACGTCCAGAAATGATTGAAGCTACTGACTGAATGAAAGGAGCTGGCATCTCACTCTCTTTGAATCTTCTTTATCATGCTAAGAGGAGCAGGAAAAAGCAAAACATTTCAGAATTGCACCTTGCAATGCGGAGAAATTACTGTTTGTGCATTTACAATATTCATTGATTTTTGCCATTGAAAAACGTCCAGAAATGATTGAAGCTACTGACTGAATGAAAGGAGCTGGCATCTCACTCTCTTTGAATCTTCTTTATCATGCTAAGAGGAGCAGGAAAAAGCAAAAAATTTCAGAATTGCACCTTGCAATGCGGAGAAATTACTGTTTGTGCATTTACAATATTCATTGATTTTTGCCATTGAAAAACGTCCAGAAATGATTGAAGCTACTGACTGAATGAAAGGAGCTGGCATCTCACTCTCTTTGAATCTTCTTTATCATGCTAAGAGGAGCAGGAAAAAGCAAAAAATTTCAGAATTGCACCTTGCAATGCGGAGAAATTACTGTTTGTGCATTTACAATATTCATTGATTTTTGCCATTGAAAAACATCATGTTATTCATATACCAGAAATGTTTGAAGCTACTGACTGAATGAAAGGAGCTGGCATCTCACTCTCTTTGAATCTTCTTTATCATGCTAAGAGGAGCAGGAAAAAGCAAAAAATTTCAGAATTGCACCTTGCAATGCGGAGAAATTACTGTTTGTGCATTTACAATATTCATTGATTTTTGCCATTGAAAAACGTCCAGAAATGATTGAAGCTACTGACTGAATGAAAGGAGCTGGCATCTCACTCTCTTTGAATCTTGTTTATCATGCTAAGAGGAGCAGGAAAAAGCAAAAAATTTCAGAATTGCACCTTGCAATGCGGAGAAATTACTGTTTGTGCATTTACAATATTCATTGATTTTTGCCATTGAAAAACATCATGTTATTCATATACCAGAAATGATTGAAGCTACTGACTGAATGAAAGGAGCTGGCATCTCACTCTCTTTGAATCTTCTTTATCATGCTAAGAGGAGCAGGAAAAAGTAAAAAATTTCAGAATTGCACCTTGCAATGCGGAGAAATTACTGTTTGTGCATTTATAATATTCAATGATTTTTGCCATTGAAAAACGTCCAGAAATGATTGAAGCTACTGACTGAACGAAAGGAGCTGGCATCTCACTCTCTTTGAATCTTCTTTATCATGCTAAGAGGAGCAGGAAAAAGCAAAAAATTTCAGAATTGCACCTTGCAATGCGGAGAAATTACTGTTTGTGCATTTACAATATTCATTGATTTTTGCCATTGAAAAACGTCCAGAAATGATTGAAGCTACTGACTGAATGAAAGGAGCTGGCATCTCACTCTCTTTGAATCTTCTTTATCATGCTAAGAGGAGCAGGAAAAAGCAAAAAATTTCAGAATTGCACCTTGCAATGCGGAGAAATTACTGTTGGTGCATTTACAATATTCATTGATTTTTGCCATTGAAAAACATCATGTTATTCATATACCAGAAATGTTTGAAGCTACTGACTGAATGAAAGGAGCTGACATCTCACGCTCTTTGAATCTTCTTTATCATGCTAAGAGGAGCAGGAAAAAGCAAAAAATTTCAGAATTGCACCTTGCAATGCGGAGAAATTACTGTTTGTGCATTTACAATATTCATTGATTTTTGCCATTGAAAAACGTCCAGAATTGATTGAAGCTACTGACTGAATGAAAGGAGCTGGCATCTCACTCTCTTTGAATCTTCTTTATCATGCTAAGAGGAGCAGGAAAAAGCAAAAAATTTCAGAATTGCACCTTGCAATGCGGAGAAATTACTGTTTGTGCATTTACAATATTCATTGATTTTTGCCATTGAAAAACATCATGTTATTCATATACCAGAAATGTTTGAAGCTACTGACTGAATGAAAGGAGCTGGCATCTCACTCTCTTTGAATCTTCTTTATCATGCTAAGAGGAGCAGGAAAAAGCAAAAAATTTCAGAATTGCACCTTGCAATGCGGAGAAATTACTGTTTGTGCATTTACAATATTCATTGATTTTTGCCATTGAAAAACATCATGTTATTCATATACCAGAAATGTTTGAAGCTACTGACTGAATGAAAGGAGCTGGCATCTCACTCTCTTTGAATCTTCTTTATCATGCTAAGAGGAGCAGGGAAAAGCAAAAAATTTCAGAATTGCACCTTGCAATGTGGAGAAATTACTGTTTGTGCATTTACAATATTCATTGATTTTTACCATTGAAAAACGTCCAGAAATGATTGAAGCTACTGACTGAATGAAAGGAGCTGGCACCTCACTCTCTTTGAATCTTCTTTATCATGCTAAGAGGAGCGGGAAAAAGCAAAAAAATTCAGAATTGCACCTTGCAATGCGGAGAAATTGCTGTTTGTGCATTTACAATATTCATTGATTTTTGCCATTGAAAAACGTCCAGAAATGATTGAAAGTACTGACTGAATGAAAGGAGCTGGCATCTCACTCTCTTTGAATCTTCTTTATCATGCTAAGAGGAGCAGGAAAAAGCAAAAAATTTCAGAATTGCACCTTGCAATGCGGAGAAATTACTGTTTGTGCATTTACAATATTCATTGATTTTTGCCATTGAAAAACGTCCAGAAATGATTGAAGCTACTGACTGAATGAAAGGAGCTGGCATCTCACTCTCTTTGAATATTCTTTATCATGCTAAGAGGAGCAGGAAAAAGTAAAGAATTTCAGAATTGCACCTTGCAATGCGGAGAAATTACAGTTTGTGCATTTACAATATTCATTGATTTTTGCCATTGAAAAACATCCAGAAATGATTGAAGCTACTGACTGAATGAAAGGAGCTGGCATCTCACTCTCTTTGAATCTTCTTTATCATGCTAAGAGGAGCAGGAAAAAGCAAAAAATTTCAGAATTGCACCTTGCAATGCGGAGAAATTACTGTTTGTGCATTTACAATATTCATTGATTTTTGCCATTGAAAAACATCATGTTATTCATATACCAGAAATGTTTGAAGCTACTGACTGAATGAAAGGAGCTGGCATCTCACTCTCTTTGAATCTTCTTTATCATGCTAAGAGGAGCAGGAAAAAGCAAAAAATTTCAGAATTGCACCTTGCAATGCGGAGAAATTACTGTTTGTGCATTTACAATATTCATTGATTTTTGCCATTGAAAAACATCATGTTATTCATATACCAGAAATGTTTGAAGCTACTGACTGAATGAAAGGAGCTGGCATCTCACTCTCTTTGAATCTTCTTTATCATGCTAAGAGGAGCAGGGAAAAGCAAAAAATTTCAGAATTGCACCTTGCAATGTGGAGAAATTACTGTTTGTGCATTTACAATATTCATTGATTTTTACCATTGAAAAACGTCCAGAAATGATTGAAGCTACTGACTGAATGAAAGGAGCTGGCACCTCACTCTCTTTGAATCTTCTTTATCATGCTAAGAGGAGCGGGAAAAAGCAAAAAAATTCAGAATTGCACCTTGCAATGCGGAGAAATTGCTGTTTGTGCATTTACAATATTCATTGATTTTTGCCATTGAAAAACGTCCAGAAATGATTGAAAGTACTGACTGAATGAAAGGAGCTGGCATCTCACTCTCTTTGAATCTTCTTTATCATGCTAAGAGGAGCAGGAAAAAGCAAAAAATTTCAGAATTGCACCTTGCAATGCGGAGAAATTACTGTTTGTGCATTTACAATATTCATTGATTTTTGCCATTGAAAAACGTCCAGAAATGATTGAAGCTACTGACTGAATGAAAGGAGCTGGCATCTCACTCTCTTTGAATATTCTTTATCATGCTAAGAGGAGCAGGAAAAAGTAAAGAATTTCAGAATTGCACCTTGCAATGCGGAGAAATTACAGTTTGTGCATTTACAATATTCATTGATTTTTGCCATTGAAAAACATCCAGAAATGATTGAAGCTACTGACTGAATGAAAGGAGCTGGCATCTCACTCTCTTTGAATCTTCTTTATCATGCTAAGAGGAGCAGGAAAAAGCAAAAAATTTCAGAATTGCACCTTGCAATGCGGAGAAATTACTGTTTGTGCATTTACAATATTCATTGATTTTTGCCATTGAAAAACATCATGTTATTCATATACCAGAAATGTTTGAAGCTACTGACTGAATGAAAGGAGCTGGCATCTCACTCTCTTTGAATCTTCATTATCATGCTAAGAGGAGCAGGAAAAAGCAAAAAATTTCAGAATTGCACCTTGCAATGCGGAGAAATTACTGTTTGTGCATTTACAATATTCATTGATTTTTGCCATTGAAAAACATGTTATTCATATACCAGAAATGTTTGAAGCTACTGACTGAATGAAAGGAGCTGGCACCTCACTCTCTTTGAATCTTCTTTATCATGCTAAGAGGAGCGGGAAAAAGCAAAAAAATTCAGAATTGCACCTTGCAATGCGGAGAAATTACTGTTTGTGCATTTACAATATTCATTGATTTTTGCCATTGAAAAACGTCCAGAAATGATTGAAAGTACTGACTGAATGAAAGGAGCTGGCATCTCACTCTCTTTGAATCTTCTTTATCATGCTAAGAGGAGCAGGAAAAAGCAAAAAATTTCAGAATTGCACCTTGCAATGCGGAGAAATTACTGTTTGTGCATTTACAATATTCATTGATTTTTGCCATTGAAAAACGTCCAGAAATGATTGAAGCTACTGACTGAATGAAAGGAGCTGGCATCTCACTCTCTTTGAATCTTCTTTATCATGCTAAGAGGAGCAGGAAAAAGTAAAAAATTTCAGAATTGCACCTTGCAATGCGGAGAAATTACAGTTTGTGCATTTACAATATTCATTGATTTTTGCCATTGAAAAACATCCAGAAATGATTGAAGCTACTGACTGAATGAAAGGAGCTGGCATCTCACTCTCTTTGAATCTTCTTTATCATGCTAAGAGGAGCAGGAAAAAGCAAAAAATTTCAGAATTGCACCTTGCAATGCGGAGAAATTACTGTTTGTGCATTTACAATATTCATTGATTTTTGCCATTGAAAAACATCATGTTATTCATATACCAGAAATGTTTGAAGCTACTGACTGAATGAAAGGAGCTGGCATCTCACTCTCTTTGAATCTTCATTATCATGCTAAGAGGAGCAGGAAAAAGCAAAAAATTTCAGAATTGCACCTTGCAATGTGGAGAAATTACTGTTTGTGCATTTACAATATTCATTGATTTTTAACAATGAAAAACGTCCAGAAATGATTGAATCTACTGACTGAATGAAAGTAGCTGGCATCTCACTCTCTTTGAATCTTCTTTATCATGCTAAGAGGAGCAGGAAAAAGCAAAAAATTTCAGAATTGCACCTTGCAATGCGGAGAAATTACTGTTTGTGCATTTACAATATTCATTGATTTTTGCCATTGAAAAACATCATGTTATTCATATACCAGAAATGTTTGAAGCTACTGACTGAATGAAAGGAGCTGGCATCTCACTCTCTTTGAATCTTCTTTATCATGCTAAGAGGAGCAGGAAAAAGCAAAAAATTTCAGAATTGCACCTTGCAATGCGGAGAAATTACTGTTTGTGCATTTACAATATTCATTGATTTTTGCCATTGAAAAACATCATGTTATTCATATACCAGAAATGTTTGAAGCTACTGACTGAATGAAAGGAGCTGGCATCTCACTCTCTTTGAATCTTCTTTATCATGCTAAGAGGAGCAGGAAAAAGCAAAAAATTTCAGAATTGCACCTTGCAATGTGGAGAAATTACTGTTTGTGCATTTACAATATTCATTGATTTTTACCATTGAAAAACGTCCAGAAATGATTGAAGCTACTGACTGAATGAAAGTAGCTGGCATCTCACTCTCTTTGAATCTTCTTTATCATACTAAGAGGAGCAGGAAAAAGCAAAAAATTTCAGACTTGCACCTTGCAATGCGGAGAAATTACTGTTTGTGCATTTACAATATTCATTGATTTTTGCCATTGAAAAACATCATGTTATTCATATACCAGAAATGTTTGAAGCTACTGACTGAATGAAAGGAGCTGGCATCTCACTCTCTTTGAATCTTCTTTATCATGCTAAGAGGAGCAGGAAAAAGCAAAAAATTTCAGAATTGCACCTTGCAATGCGGAGAAATTACTGTTTGTGCATTTACAATATTCATTGATTTTTGCCATTGAAAAACGTCCAGAAATGATTGAAGCTACTGACTGAATGAAAGGAGCTGGCATCTCACTCTCTTTGAATCTTCTTTATCATGCTAAGAGGAGCAGGAAAAAGCAAAAAATTTCAGAATTGCACCTTGCAATGCGGAGAAATTACTGTTTGTGCATTTACAATATTCATTGATTTTTGAAATTGAAAAACGTCCAGAAATGATTGAAGCTACTGACTGAATGAAAGGAGCTGGCATCTCACTCTCTTTGAATCTTCTTTATCATGCTAAGAGGAGCAGGAAAAAGCAAAAAATTTCAGAATTGCACCTTGCAATGCGGAGAAATTACTGTTTGTGCATTTACAATATTCATTGATTTTTGCCATTGAAAAACATCATGTTATTCATATACCAGAAATGTTTGAAGCTACTGACTGAATGAAAGGAGCTGGCATCTCACTCTCTTTGAATCTTCTTTATCATGCTAAGAGGAGCAGGAAAAAGCAAAAAATTTCAGAATTGCACCTTGCAATGCGGAGAAATTACTGTTTGTGCATTTACAATATTCATTGATTTTTGCCATTGAAAAACGTCCAGAAATGATTGAAGCTACTGACTGAATGAAAGGAGCTGGCATCTCACTCTCTTTGAATCTTCTTTATCATGCTAAGAGGAGCAGGAAAAAGCAAAAAATTTCAGAATTGCACCTTGCAATGCGGAGAAATTACTGTTTGTGCATTTACAATATTCATTGATTTTTGCCATTGAAAAACATCATGTTATTCATATACCAGAAATGATTGAAGCTACTGACTGAATGAAAGGAGCTGGCATCTCACTCTCTTTGAATCTTCTTTATCATGCTAAGAGGAGCAGGAAAAAGTAAAAAATTTCAGAATTGCACCTTGCAATGCGGAGAAATTACTGTTTGTGCATTTATAATATTCAATGATTTTTGCCATTGAAAAACGTCCAGAAATGATTGAAGCTACTGACTGAACGAAAGGAGCTGGCATCTCACTCTCTTTGAATCTTCTTTATCATGCTAAGAGGAGCAGGAAAAAGCAAAAAATTTCAGAATTGCACCTTGCAATGCGGAGAAATTACTGTTTGTGCATTTACAATATTCATTGATTTTTGCCATTGAAAAACGTCCAGAAATGATTGAAGCTACTGACTGAATGAAAGGAGCTGGCATCTCACTCTCTTTGAATCTTCTTTATCATGCTAAGAGGAGCAGGAAAAAGCAAATAATTTCAGAATTGCACCTTGCAATGCGGAGAAATTACTGTTTGTGCATTTACAATATTCGTTGATTTTTGCCTTTGAAAAACATCATGTTATTCATATACCAGAAATGTTTGAAGCTACTGACTGAATGAAAGGAGCTGACATCTCACGCTCTTTGAATCTTCTTTATCATGCTAAGAGGAGCAGGAAAAAGCAAAACATTTCAGAATTGCACCTTGCAATGCGGAGAAATTACTGTTTGTGCATTTACAATATTCATTGATTTTTGCCATTGAAAAACGTCCAGAAATGATTGAAGCTACTGACTGAATGAAAGGAGCTGGCATCTCACTCTCTTTGAATCTTCTTTATCATGCTAAGAGGAGCAGGAAAAAGCAAAAAATTTCAGAATTTCACCTTGCAATGCGGAGAAATTACTGTTTGTGCATTTACAATATTCATTGATTTTTGCCATTGAAAAACATCATGTTATTCATATACCAGAAATGTTTGAAGCTACTGACTGAATGAAAGGAGCTGGCATCTCACTCTCTTTGAATCTTCATTATCATGCTAAGAGGAGCAGGAAAAAGCAAAAAATTTCAGAATTGCACCTTGCAATGCGGAGAAATTACTGTTTGTGCATTTACAATATTCATTGATTTTTGCCATTGAAAAACATGTTATTCATATACCAGAAATGTTTGAAGCTACTGACTGAATGAAAGGAGCTGGCACCTCACTCTCTTTGAATCTTCTTTATCATGCTAAGAGGAGCGGGAAAAAGCAAAAAAATTCAGAATTGCACCTTGCAATGCGGAGAAATTACTGTTTGTGCATTTACAATATTCATTGATTTTTGCCATTGAAAAACGTCCAGAAATGATTGAAAGTACTGACTGAATGAAAGGAGCTGGCATCTCACTCTCTTTGAATCTTCTTTATCATGCTAAGAGGAGCAGGAAAAAGCAAAAAATTTCAGAATTGCACCTTGCAATGCGGAGAAATTACTGTTTGTGCATTTACAATATTCATTGATTTTTGCCATTGAAAAACGTCCAGAAATGATTGAAGCTACTGACTGAATGAAAGGAGCTGGCATCTCACTCTCTTTGAATCTTCTTTATCATGCTAAGAGGAGCAGGAAAAAGCAAAAAATTTCAGAATTGCACCTTGCAATGCGGAGAAATTACTGTTTGTGCATTTACAATATTCATTGATTTTTGAAATTGAAAAACGTCCAGAAATGATTGAAGCTACTGACTGAATGAAAGGAGCTGGCATCTCACTCTCTTTGAATCTTCTTTATCATGCTAAGAGGAGCAGGAAAAAGCAAAAAATTTCAGAATTGCACCTTGCAATGCGGAGAAATTACTGTTTGTGCATTTACAATATTCATTGATTTTTGCCATTGAAAAACATCATGTTATTCATATACCAGAAATGTTTGAAGCTACTGACTGAATGAAAGGAGCTGGCATCTCACTCTCTTTGAATCTTCTTTATCATGCTAAGAGGAGCAGGAAAAAGCAAAAAATTTCAGAATTGCACCTTGCAATGCGGAGAAATTACTGTTTGTGCATTTACAATATTCATTGATTTTTGCCATTGAAAAACGTCCAGAAATGATTGAAGCTACTGACTGAATGAAAGGAGCTGGCATCTCACTCTCTTTGAATCTTGTTTATCATGCTAAGAGGAGCAGGAAAAAGCAAAAAATTTCAGAATTGCACCTTGCAATGCGGAGAAATTACTGTTTGTGCATTTACAATATTCATTGATTTTTGCCATTGAAAAACATCATGTTATTCATATACCAGAAATGATTGAAGCTACTGACTGAATGAAAGGAGCTGGCATCTCACTCTCTTTGAATCTTCTTTATCATGCTAAGAGGAGCAGGAAAAAGTAAAAAATTTCAGAATTGCACCTTGCAATGCGGAGAAATTACTGTTTGTGCATTTATAATATTCAATGATTTTTGCCATTGAAAAACGTCCAGAAATGATTGAAGCTACTGACTGAACGAAAGGAGCTGGCATCTCACTCTCTTTGAATCTTCTTTATCATGCTAAGAGGAGCAGGAAAAAGCAAAAAATTTCAGAATTGCACCTTGCAATGCGGAGAAATTACTGTTTGTGCATTTACAATATTCATTGATTTTTGCCATTGAAAAACGTCCAGAAATGATTGAAGCTACTGACTGAATGAAAGGAGCTGGCATCTCACTCTCTTTGAATCTTCTTTATCATGCTAAGAGGAGCAGGAAAAAGCAAATAATTTCAGAATTGCACCTTGCAATGCGGAGAAATTACTGTTTGTGCATTTACAATATTCGTTGATTTTTGCCTTTGAAAAACATCATGTTATTCATATACCAGAAATGTTTGAAGCTACTGACTGAATGAAAGGAGCTGACATCTCACGCTCTTTGAATCTTCTTTATCATGCTAAGAGGAGCAGGAAAAAGCAAAACATTTCAGAATTGCACCTTGCAATGCGGAGAAATTACTGTTTGTGCATTTACAATATTCATTGATTTTTGCCATTGAAAAACGTCCAGAAATGATTGAAGCTACTGACTGAATGAAAGGAGCTGGCATCTCACTCTCTTTGAATCTTCTTTATCATGCTAAGAGGAGCAGGAAAAAGCAAAAAATTTCAGAATTGCACCTTGCAATGCGGAGAAATTACTGTTTGTGCATTTACAATATTCATTGATTTTTGCCATTGAAAAACATCATGTTATTCATATACCAGAAATGTTTGAAGCTACTGACTGAATGAAAGGAGCTGGCATCTCACTCTCTTTGAATCTTCATTATCATGCTAAGAGGAGCAGGAAAAAGCAAAAAATTTCAGAATTGCACCTTGCAATGCGGAGAAATTACTGTTTGTGCATTTACAATATTCATTGATTTTTGCCATTGAAAAACATGTTATTCATATACCAGAAATGTTTGAAGCTACTGACTGAATGAAAGGAGCTGGAACCTCACTCTCTTTGAATCTTCTTTATCATGCTAAGAGGAGCGGGAAAAAGCAAAAAAATTCAGAATTGCACCTTGCAATGCGGAGAAATTACTGTTTGTGCATTTACAATATTCATTGATTTTTGCCATTGAAAAACGTCCAGAAATGATTGAAAGTACTGACTGAATGAAAGGAGCTGGCATCTCACTCTCTTTGAATCTTCTTTATCATGCTAAGAGGAGCAGGAAAAAGCAAAAAATTTCAGAATTGCACCTTGCAATGCGGAGAAATTACTGTTTGTGCATTTACAATATTCATTGATTTTTGCCATTGAAAAACGTCCAGAAATGATTGAAGCTACTGACTGAATGAAAGGAGCTGGCATCTCACTCTCTTTGAATCTTCTTTATCATGCTAAGAGGAGCAGGAAAAAGTAAAAAATTTCAGAATTGCACCTTGCAATGCGGAGAAATTACAGTTTGTGCATTTACAATATTCATTGATTTTTGCCATTGAAAAACATCCAGAAATGATTGAAGCTACTGACTGAATGAAAGGAGCTGGCATCTCACTCTCTTTGAATCTTCTTTATCAGGCTAAGAGGAGCAGGAAAAAGCAAAAAATTTCAGAATTGCACCTTGCAATGCGGAGAAATTACTGTTTGTGCATTTACAATATTCATTGATTTTTGCCATTGAAAAACATCATGTTATTCATATACCAGAAATGTTTGAAGCTACTGACTGAATGAAAGGAGCTGGCATCTCACTCTCTTTGAATCTTCATTATCATGCTAAGAGGAGCAGGAAAAAGCAAAAAATTTCAGAATTGCACCTTGCAATGTGGAGAAATTACTGTTTGTGCATTTACAATATTCATTGATTTTTAACAATGAAAAACGTCCAGAAATGATTGAATCTACTGACTGAATGAAAGTAGCTGGCATCTCACTCTCTTTGAATCTTTATCATGCTAAGAGGAGCAGGAAAAAGCAAAAAATTTCAGAATTGCACCTTGCAATGCGGAGAAATTACTGTTTGTGCATTTACAATATTCATTGATTTTTGCCATTGAAAAACATCATGTTATTCATATACCAGAAATGTTTGAAGCTACTGACTGAATGAAAGGAGCTGGCATCTCACTCTCTTTGAATCTTCTTTATCATGCTAAGAGGAGCAGGAAAAAGCAAAAAATTTCAGAATTGCACCTTGCAATGCGGAGAAATTACTGTTTGTGCATTTACAATATTCATTGATTTTTGCCATTGAAAAACATCATGTTATTCATATACCAGAAATGTTTGAAGCTACTGACTGAATGAAAGGAGCTGGCATCTCACTCTCTTTGAATCTTCTTTATCATGCTAAGAGGAGCAGGAAAAAGCAAAAAATTTCAGAATTGCACCTTGCAATGTGGAGAAATTACTGTTTGTGCATTTACAATATTCATTGATTTTTACCATTGAAAAACGTCCAGAAATGATTGAAGCTACTGACTGAATGAAAGTAGCTGGCATCTCACTCTCTTTGAATCTTCTTTATCATACTAAGAGGAGCAGGAAAAAGCAAAAAATTTCAGACTTGCACCTTGCAATGCGGAGAAATTACTGTTTGTGCATTTACAATATTCATTGATTTTTGCCATTGAAAAACGTCCAGAAATGATTGAAGCTACTGACTGAATGAAAGGAGCTGGCATCTCACTCTCTTTGAATCTTCTTTATCATGCTAAGAGGAGCAGGAAAAAGCAAAAAATTTCAGAATTGCACCTTGCAATGCGGAGAAATTACTGTTTGTGCATTTACAATATTCATTGATTTTTGCCATTGAAAAACATGTTATTCATATACCAGAAATGTTTGAAGCTACTGACTGAATGAAAGGAGCTGGCATCTCACTCTCTTTGAATCTTCTTTATCATGCTAAGAGGAGCAGGAAAAAGCAAAAAATTTCAGAATTGCACCTTGCAATGCGGAGAAATTACTGTTTGTGCATTTACAATATTCATTGATTTTTGCCATTGAAAAACGTCCAGAAATGATTGAAGCTACTGACTGAATGAAAGGAGCTGGCATCTCACTCTCTTTGAATCTTGTTTATCATGCTAAGAGGAGCAGGAAAAAGCAAAAAATTTCAGAATTGCACCTTGCAATGCGGAGAAATTACTGTTTGTGCATTTACAATATTCATTGATTTTTGCCATTGAAAAACATCATGTTATTCATATACCAGAAATGATTGAAGCTACTGACTGAATGAAAGGAGCTGGCATCTCACTCTCTTTGAATCTTCTTTATCATGCTAAGAGGAGCAGGAAAAAGTAAAAAATTTCAGAATTGCACCTTGCAATGCGGAGAAATTACTGTTTGTGCATTTATAATATTCAATGATTTTTGCCATTGAAAAACGTCCAGAAATGATTGAAGCTACTGACTGAACGAAAGGAGCTGGCATCTCACTCTCTTTGAATCTTCTTTATCATGCTAAGAGGAGCAGGAAAAAGCAAAAAATTTCAGAATTGCACCTTGCAATGCGGAGAAATTACTGTTTGTGCATTTACAATATTCATTGATTTTTGCCATTGAAAAACGTCCAGAAATGATTGAAGCTACTGACTGAATGAAAGGAGCTGGCATCTCACTCTCTTTGAATCTTCTTTATCATGCTAAGAGGAGCAGGAAAAAGCAAATAATTTCAGAATTGCACCTTGCAATGCGGAGAAATTACTGTTTGTGCATTTACAATATTCATTGATTTTTGCCTTTGAAAAACATCATGTTATTCATATACCAGAAATGTTTGAAGCTACTGACTGAATGAAAGGAGCTGACATCTCACGCTCTTTGAATCTTCTTTATCATGCTAAGAGGAGCAGGAAAAAGCAAAACATTTCAGAATTGCACCTTGCAATGCGGAGAAATTACTGTTTGTGCATTTACAATATTCATTGATTTTTGCCATTGAAAAACGTCCAGAAATGATTGAAGCTACTGACTGAATGAAAGGAGCTGGCATCTCACTCTCTTTGAATCTTCTTTATCATGCTAAGAGGAGCAGGAAAAAGCAAAAAATTTCAGAATTGCACCTTGCAATGCGGAGAAATTACTGTTTGTGCATTTACAATATTCATTGATTTTTGCCATTGAAAAACATCATGTTATTCATATACCAGAAATGTTTGAAGCTACTGACTGAATGAAAGGAGCTGGCATCTCACTCTCTTTGAATCTTCTTTATCATGCTAAGAGGAGCAGGAAAAACAAAAAATTTCAGAATTGCACCTTGCAATGCGGAGAAATTACTGTTTGTGCATTTACAATATTCATTGATTTTTGCCATTGAAAAACGTCCAGAAATGATTGAAGCTACTGACTGAATGAAAGGAGCTGGCATCTCACTCTCTTTGAATCTTCTTTATCATGCTAAGAGGAGCAGGAAAAAGCAAAAAATTTCAGAATTGCACCTTGCAATGCGGAGAAATTACTGTTTGTGCATTTACAATATTCATTGATTTTTGCCATTGAAAAACATCATGTTATTCATATACCAGAAATGTTTGAAGCTACTGACTGAATGAAAGGAGCTGGCATCTCACTCTCTTTGAATCTTCTTTATCATGCTAAGAGGAGCAGGAAAAACAAAAAATTTCAGAATTGCACCTTGCAATGCGGAGAAATTACTGTTTGTGCATTTACAATATTCATTGATTTTTGCCATTGAAAAACGTCCAGAAATGATTGAAGCTACTGACTGAATGAAAGGAGCTGGCATCTCACTCTCTTTGAATCTTCTTTATCATGCTAAGAGGAGCAGGAAAAAGCAAAAAATTTCAGAATTGCACCTTGCAATGCGGAGAAATTACTGTTTGTGCATTTACAATATTCATTGATTTTTGCCATTGAAAAACATCATGTTATTCATATACCAGAAATGTTTGAAGCTACTGACTGAATGAAAGGAGCTGACATCTCACGCTCTTTGAATCTTCTTTATCATGCTAAGAGGAGCAGGAAAAAGCAAAAAATTTCAGAATTGCACCTTGCAATGCGGAGAAATTACTGTTTGTGCATTTACAATATTCATTGATTTTTGCCATTGAAAAACGTCCAGAAATGATTGAAGCTACTGACTGAATGAAAGGAGCTGGCATCTCACTCTCTTTGAATCTTCTTTATCATGCTAAGAGGAGCAGGAAAAAGCAAAAAATTTCAGAATTGCACCTTGCAATGCGGAGAAATTACTGTTTGTGCATTTACAATATTCATTGATTTTTGCCATTGAAAAACATCATGTTATTCATATACCAGAAATGTTTGAAGCTACTGACTGAATGAAAGGAGCTGGCATCTCACTCTCTTTGAATCTTCTTTATCATGCTAAGAGGAGCAGGAAAAAGCAAAAAATTTCAGAATTGCACCTTGCAATGCGGAGAAATTACTGTTTGTGCATTTACAATATTCATTGATTTTTGCCATTGAAAAACATCATGTTATTCATATACCAGAAATGTTTGAAGCTACTGACTGAATGAAAGGAGCTGGCATCTCACTCTCTTTGAATCTTCTTTATCATGCTAAGAGGAGCAGGAAAAAGCAAAAAATTTCAGAATTGCACCTTGCAATGCGGAGAAATTACTGTTTGTGCATTTACAATATTCATTGATTTTTGCCATTGAAAAACGTCCAGAAATGATTGAAGCTACTGACTGAATGAAAGGAGCTGGCATCTCACTCTCTTTGAATCTTCTTTATCATGCTAAGAGGAGCAGGAAAAAGCAAAACATTTCAGAATTGCACCTTGCAATGCGGAGAAATTACTGTTTGTGCATTTACAATATTCATTGATTTTTGCCATTGAAAAACGTCCAGAAATGATTGAAGCTACTGACTGAATGAAAGGAGCTGGCATCTCACTCTCTTTGAATCTTCTTTATCATGCTAAGAGGAGCAGGAAAAAGCAAAAAATTTCAGAATTGCACCTTGCAATGCGGAGAAATTACTGTTTGTGCATTTACAATATTCATTGATTTTTGCCATTGAAAAACGTCCAGAAATGATTGAAGCTACTGACTGAATGAAAGGAGCTGGCATCTCACTCTCTTTGAATCTTCTTTATCATGCTAAGAGGAGCAGGAAAAAGCAAAAAATTTCAGAATTGCACCTTGCAATTCGGAGAAATTACTGTTTGTGCATTTACAATATTCATTGATTTTTGCCATTGAAAAACATCATGTTATTCATATACCAGAAATGTTTGAAGCTACTGACTGAATGAAAGGAGCTGGCATCTCACTCTCTTTGAATCTTCTTTATCATGCTAAGAGGAGCAGGAAAAAGCAAAAAATTTCAGAATTGCACCTTGCAATGCGGAGAAATTACTGTTTGTGCATTTACAATATTCATTGATTTTTAACATTGAAAAACGTCCAGAAATGATTGAAGCTACTGACTGAATGAAAGGAGCTGGCATCTCACTCTCTTTGAATCTTGTTTATCATGCTAAGAGGAGCAGGAAAAAGCAAAAAATTTCAGAATTGCACCTTGCAATGCGGAGAAATTACTGTTTGTGCATTTACAATATTCATTGATTTTTGCCATTGAAAAACATCATGTTATTCATATACCAGAAATGATTGAAGCTACTGACTGAATGAAAGGAGCTGGCATCTCACTCTCTTTGAATCTTCTTTATCATGCTAAGAGGAGCAGGAAAAAGTAAAAAATTTCAGAATTGCACCTTGCAATGCGGAGAAATTACTGTTTGTGCATTTATAATATTCAATGATTTTTGCCATTGAAAAACGTCCAGAAATGATTGAAGCTACTGACTGAACGAAAGGAGCTGGCATCTCACTCTCTTTGAATCTTCTTTATCATGCTAAGAGGAGCAGGAAAAAGCAAAAAATTTCAGAATTGCACCTTGCAATGCGGAGAAATTACTGTTTGTGCATTTACAATATTCATTGATTTTTGCCATTGAAAAACGTCCAGAAATGATTGAAGCTACTGACTGAATGAAAGGAGCTGGCATCTCACTCTCTTTGAATCTTCTTTATCATGCTAAGAGGAGCAGGAAAAAGCAAAAAATTTCAGAATTGCACCTTGCAATGCGGAGAAATTACTGTTTGTGCATTTACAATATTCATTGATTTTTGCCATTGAAAAACATCATGTTATTCATATATCAGAAATGTTCGAAGCTACTGACTGAATGAAAGGAGCTGACATCTCACGCTCTTTGAATCTTCTTTATCATGCTAAGAGGAGCAGGAAAAAGCAAAAAATTTCAGAATTGCACCTTGCAATGCGGAGAAATTACTGTTTGTGCATTTACAATATTCATTGATTTTTGCCATTGAAAAACGTCCAGAATTGATTGAAGCTACTGACTGAATGAAAGGAGCTGGCATCTCACTCTCTTTGAATCTTCTTTATCATGCTAAGAGGAGCAGGAAAAAGCAAAAAATTTCAGAATTGCACCTTGCAATGCGGAGAAATTACTGTTTGTGCATTTACAATATTCATTGATTTTTGCCATTGAAAAACATCATGTTATTCATATACCAGAAATGTTTGAAGCTACTGACTGAATGAAAGGAGCTGGCATCTCACTCTCTTTGAATCTTCTTTATCATGCTAAGAGGAGCAGGAAAAAGCAAAAAATTTCAGAATTGCACCTTGCAATGCGGAGAAATTACTGTTTGTGCATTTACAATATTCATTGATTTTTGCCATTGAAAAACATCATGTTATTCATATACCAGAAATGTTTGAAGCTACTGACTGAATGAAAGGAGCTGGCATCTCACTCTCTTTGAATCTTCTTTATCATGCTAAGAGGAGCAGGGAAAAGCAAAAAATTTCAGAATTGCACCTTGCAATGTGGAGAAATTACTGTTTGTGCATTTACAATATTCATTGATTTTTACCATTGAAAAACGTCCAGAAATGATTGAAGCTACTGACTGAATGAAAGGAGCTGGCACCTCACTCTCTTTGAATCTTCTTTATCATGCTAAGAGGAGCGGGAAAAAGCAAAAAAATTCAGAATTGCACCTTGCAATGCGGAGAAATTACTGTTTGTGCATTTACAATATTCATTGATTTTTGCCATTGAAAAACGTCCAGAAATGATTGAAAGTACTGACTGAATGAAAGGAGCTGGCATCTCACTCTCTTTGAATCTTCTTTATCATGCTAAGAGGAGCAGGAAAAAGCAAAAAATTTCAGAATTGCACCTTGCAATGCGGAGAAATTACTGTTTGTGCATTTACAATATTCATTGATTTTTGCCATTGAAAAACGTCCAGAAATGATTGAAGCTACTGACTGAATGAAAGGAGCTGGCATCTCACTCTCTTTGAATCTTCTTTATCATGCTAAGAGGAGCAGGAAAAAGTAAAAAATTTCAGAATTGCACCTTGCAATGCGGAGAAATTACAGTTTGTGCATTTACAATATTCATTGATTTTTGCCATTGAAAAACATCCAGAAATGATTGAAGCTACTGACTGAATGAAAGGAGCTGGCATCTCACTCTCTTTGAATCTTCTTTATCATGCTAAGAGGAGCAGGAAAAAGCAAAAAATTTCAGAATTGCACCTTGCAATGCGGAGAAATTACTGTTTGTGCATTTACAATATTCATTGATTTTTGCCATTGAAAAACATCATGTTATTCATATACCAGAAATGTTTGAAGCTACTGACTGAATGAAAGGAGCTGGCATCTCACTCTCTTTGAATCTTCATTATCATGCTAAGAGGAGCAGGAAAAAGCAAAAAATTTCAGAATTGCACCTTGCAATGTGGAGAAATTACTGTTTGTGCATTTACAATATTCATTGATTTTTAACAATGAAAAACGTCCAGAAATGATTGAATCTACTGACTGAATGAAAGTAGCTGGCATCTCACTCTCTTTGAATCTTCTTTATCATGCTAAGAGGAGCAGGAAAAAGCAAAAAATTTCAGAATTGCACCTTGCAATGCGGAGAAATTACTGTTTGTGCATTTACAATATTCATTGATTTTTGCCATTGAAAAACATCATGTTATTCATATACCAGAAATGTTTGAAGCTACTGACTGAATGAAAGGAGCTGGCATCTCACTCTCTTTGAATCTTCTTTATCATGCTAAGAGGAGCAGGAAAAAGCAAAAAATTTCAGAATTGCACCTTGCAATGCGGAGAAATTACTGTTTGTGCATTTACAATATTCATTGATTTTTGCCATTGAAAAACATCATGTTATTCATATACCAGAAATGTTTGAAGCTACTGACTGAATGAAAGGAGCTGGCATCTCACTCTCTTTGAATCTTCTTTATCATGCTAAGAGGAGCAGGAAAAAGCAAAAAATTTCAGAATTGCACCTTGCAATGTGGAGAAATTACTGTTTGTGCATTTACAATATTCATTGATTTTTACCATTGAAAAACGTCCAGAAATTATTGAAGCTACTGACTGAATGAAAGTAGCTGGCATCTCACTCTCTTTGAATCTTCTTTATCATACTAAGAGGAGCAGGAAAAAGCAAAAAATTTCAGACTTGCACCTTGCAATGCGGAGAAATTACTGTTTGTGCATTTACAATATTCATTGATTTTTGCCATTGAAAAACATCATGTTATTCATATACCAGAAATGTTTGAAGCTACTGACTGAATGAAAGGAGCTGGCATCTCACTCTCTTTGAATCTTCTTTATCATGCTAAGAGGAGCAGGAAAAAGCAAAAAATTTCAGAATTGCACCTTGCAATGCGGAGAAATTACTGTTTGTGCATTTACAATATTCATTGATTTTTGCCATTGAAAAACGTCCAGAAATGATTGAAGCTACTGACTGAATGAAAGGAGCTGGCATCTCACTCTCTTTGAATCTTCTTTATCATGCTAAGAGGAGCAGGAAAAAGCAAAAAATTTCAGAATTGCACCTTGCAATGCGGAGAAATTACTGTTTGTGCATTTACAATATTCATTGATTTTTGCCATTGAAAAACGTCCAGAAATGATTGAAGCTACTGACTGAATGAAAGGAGCTGGCATCTCACTCTCTTTGAATCTTCTTTATCATGCTAAGAGGAGCAGGAAAAAGCAAAAAATTTCAGAATTGCACCTTGCAATGCGGAGAAATTACTGTTTGTGCATTTACAATATTCATTGATTTTTGCCATTGAAAAACATCATGTTATTCATATACCAGAAATGTTTGAAGCTACTGACTGAATGAAAGGAGCTGGCATCTCACTCTCTTTGAATCTTCTTTATCATGCTAAGAGGAGCAGGAAAAAGCAAAAAATTTCAGAATTGCACCTTGCAATGCGGAGAAATTACTGTTTGTGCATTTACAATATTCATTGATTTTTGCCATTGAAAAACGTCCAGAAATGATTGAAGCTACTGACTGAATGAAAGGAGCTGGCATCTCACTCTCTTTGAATCTTGTTTATCATGCTAAGAGGAGCAGGAAAAAGCAAAAAATTTCAGAATTGCACCTTGCAATGCGGAGAAATTACTGTTTGTGCATTTACAATATTCATTGATTTTTGCCATTGAAAAACATCATGTTATTCATATACCAGAAATGATTGAAGCTACTGACTGAATGAAAGGAGATGGCATCTCACTCTCTTTGAATCTTCTTTATCATGCTAAGAGGAGCAGGAAAAAGTAAAAAATTTCAGAATTGCACCTTGCAATGCGGAGAAATTACTGTTTGTGCATTTATAATATTCAATGATTTTTGCCATTGAAAAACGTCCAGAAATGATTGAAGCTACTGACTGAACGAAAGGAGCTGGCATCTCACTCTCTTTGAATCTTCTTTATCATGCTAAGAGGAGCAGGAAAAAGCAAAAAATTTCAGAATTGCACCTTGCAATGCGGAGAAATTACTGTTTGTGCATTTACAATATTCATTGATTTTTGCCATTGAAAAACGTCCAGAAATGATTGAAGCTACTGACTGAATGAAAGGAGCTGGCATCTCACTCTCTTTGAATCTTCTTTATCATGCTAAGAGGAGCAGGAAAAAGCAAATAATTTCAGAATTGCACCTTGCAATGCGGAGAAATTACTGTTTGTGCATTTACAATATTCATTGATTTTTGCCTTTGAAAAACATCATGTTATTCATAT
This sequence comes from Phyllobates terribilis, assembly GCF_046119375.1. Classification (NCBI taxonomy): domain Eukaryota; kingdom Metazoa; phylum Chordata; class Amphibia; order Anura; family Dendrobatidae; genus Phyllobates; species Phyllobates terribilis. The sequence continues at coordinate 45,485 of NW_027363747.1, forward strand.
ACCAGAAATGTTTGAAGCTACTGACTGAATGAAAGGAGCTGACATCTCACGCTCTTTGAATCTTCTTTATCATGCTAAGAGGAGCAGGAAAAAGCAAAACATTTCAGAATTGCACCTTGCAATGCGGAGAAATTACTGTTTGTGCATTTACAATATTCATTGATTTTTGCCATTGAAAAACGTCCAGAAATGATTGAAGCTACTGACTGAATGAAAGGAGCTGGCATCTCACTCTCTTTGAATCTTCTTTATCATGCTAAGAGGAGCAGGAAAAAGCAAAAAATTTCAGAATTGCACCTTGCAATGCGGAGAAATTACTGTTTGTGCATTTACAATATTCATTGATTTTTGCCATTGAAAAACATCATGTTATTCATATACCAGAAATGTTTGAAGCTACTGACTGAATGAAAGGAGCTGGCATCTCACTCTCTTTGAATCTTCTTTATCATGCTAAGAGGAGCAGGAAAAAGCAAAAAATTTCAGAATTGCACCTTGCAATGCGGAGAAATTACTGTTTGTGCATTTACAATATTCATTGATTTTTGCCATTGAAAAACGTCCAGAAATGATTGAAGCTACTGACTGAATGAAAGGAGCTGGCATCTCACTCTCTTTGAATCTTCTTTATCATGCTAAGAGGAGCAGGAAAAAGCAAAAAATTTCAGAATTGCACCTTGCAATGCGGAGAAATTACTGTTTGTGCATTTACAATATTCATTGATTTTTGCCATTGAAAAACATCATGTTATTCATATACCAGAAATGTTTGAAGCTACTGACTGAATGAAAGGAGCTGACATCTCACGCTCTTTGAATCTTCTTTATCATGCTAAGAGGAGCAGGAAAAAGCAAAAAATTTCAGAATTGCACCTTGCAATGCGGAGAAATTACTGTTTGTGCATTTACAATATTCATTGATTTTTGCCATTGAAAAACGTCCAGAAATGATTGAAGCTACTGACTGAATGAAAGGAGCTGGCACCTCACTCTCTTTGAATCTTCTTTATCATGCTAAGAGGAGCGGGAAAAAGCAAAAAAATTCAGAATTGCACCTTGCAATGCGGAGAAATTACTGTTTGTGCATTTACAATATTCATTGATTTTTGCCATTGAAAAACGTCCAGAAATGATTGAAAGTACTGACTGAATGAAAGGAGCTGGCATCTCACTCTCTTTGAATCTTCTTTATCATGCTAAGAGGAGCAGGAAAAAGCAAAAAATTTCAGAATTGCACCTTGCAATGCGGAGAAATTACTGTTTGTGCATTTACAATATTCATTGATTTTTGCCATTGAAAAACGTCCAGAAATGATTGAAGCTACTGACTGAATGAAAGGAGCTGGCATCTCACTCTCTTTGAATCTTCTTTATCATGCTAAGAGGAGCAGGAAAAAGTAAAAAATTTCAGAATTGCACCTTGCAATGCGGAGAAATTACAGTTTGTGCATTTACAATATTCATTGATTTTTGCCATTGAAAAACATCCAGAAATGATTGAAGCTACTGACTGAATGAAAGGAGCTGGCATCTCACTCTCTTTGAATCTTCTTTATCATGCTAAGAGGAGCAGGAAAAAGCAAAAAATTTCAGAATTGCACCTTGCAATGCGGAGAAATTACTGTTTGTGCATTTACAATATTCATTGATTTTTGCCATTGAAAAACATCATGTTATTCATATACCAGAAATGTTTGAAGCTACTGACTGAATGAAAGGAGCTGGCATCTCACTCTCTTTGAATCTTCATTATCATGCTAAGAGGAGCAGGAAAAAGCAAAAAATTTCAGAATTGCACCTTGCAATGTGGAGAAATTACTGTTTGTGCATTTACAATATTCATTGATTTTTAACAATGAAAAACGTCCAGAAATGATTGAATCTACTGACTGAATGAAAGTAGCTGGCATCTCACTCTCTTTGAATCTTCTTTATCATGCTAAGAGGAGCAGGAAAAAGCAAAAAATTTCAGACTTGCACCTTGCAATGCGGAGAAATTACTGTTTGTGCATTTACAATATTCATTGATTTTTGCCATTGAAAAACATCATGTTATTCATATACCAGAAATGTTTGAAGCTACTGACTGAATGAAAGGAGCTGGCATCTCACTCTCTTTGAATCTTCTTTATCATGCTAAGAGGAGCAGGAAAAAGCAAAAAATTTCAGAATTGCACCTTGCAATGCGGAGAAATTACTGTTTGTGCATTTACAATATTCATTGATTTTTGCCATTGAAAAACGTCCAGAAATGATTGAAGCTACTGACTGAATGAAAGGAGCTGGCATCTCACTCTCTTTGAATCTTCTTTATCATGCTAAGAGGAGCAGGAAAAAGCAAAAAATTTCAGAATTGCACCTTGCAATGCGGAGAAATTACTGTTTGTGCATTTACAATATTCATTGATTTTTGCCATTGAAAAACGTCCAGAAATGATTGAAGCTACTGACTGAATGAAAGGAGCTGGCATCTCACTCTCTTTGAATCTTCTTTATCATGCTAAGAGGAGCAGGAAAAAGCAAAAAATTTCAGAATTGCACCTTGCAATGCGGAGAAATTACTGTTTGTGCATTTACAATATTCATTGATTTTTGCCATTGAAAAACATCATGTTATTCATATACCAGAAATGTTTGAAGCTACTGACTGAATGAAAGGAGCTGGCATCTCACTCTCTTTGAATCTTCTTTATCATGCTAAGAGGAGCAGGAAAAAGCAAAAAATTTCAGAATTGCACCTTGCAATGCGGAGAAATTACTGTTTGTGCATTTACAATATTCATTGATTTTTGCCATTGAAAAACGTCCAGAAATGATTGAAGCTACTGACTGAATGAAAGGAGCTGGCATCTCACTCTCTTTGAATCTTGTTTATCATGCTAAGAGGAGCAGGAAAAAGCAAAAAATTTCAGAATTGCACCTTGCAATGCGGAGAAATTACTGTTTGTGCATTTACAATATTCATTGATTTTTGCCATTGAAAAACATCATGTTATTCATATACCAGAAATGATTGAAGCTACTGACTGAATGAAAGGAGCTGGCATCTCACTCTCTTTGAATCTTCTTTATCATGCTAAGAGGAGCAGGAAAAAGTAAAAAATTTCAGAATTGCACCTTGCAATGCGGAGAAATTACTGTTTGTGCATTTATAATATTCAATGATTTTTGCCATTGAAAAAAGTCCAGAAATGATTGAAGCTACTGACTGAACGAAAGGAGCTGGCATCTCACTCTCTTTGAATCTTCTTTATCATGCTAAGAGGAGCAGGAAAAAGCAAAAAATTTCAGAATTGCACCTTGCAATGCGGAGAAATTACTGTTTGTGCATTTACAATATTCATTGATTTTTGCCATTGAAAAACGTCCAGAAATGATTGAAGCTACTGACTGAATGAAAGGAGCTGGCATCTCACTCTCTTTGAATCTTCTTTATCATGCTAAGAGGAGCAGGAAAAAGCAAATAATTTCAGAATTGCACCTTGCAATGCGGAGAAATTACTGTTTGTGCATTTACAATATTCATTGATTTTTGCCTTTGAAAAACATCATGTTATTCATATACCAGAAATGTTTGAAGCTACTGACTGAATGAAAGGAGCTGACATCTCACGCTCTTTGAATCTTCTTTATCATGCTAAGAGGAGCAGGAAAAAGCAAAACATTTCAGAATTGCACCTTGCAATGTGGAGAAATTACTGTTTGTGCATTTACAATATTCATTGATTTTTGCCATTGAAAAACGTCCAGAAATGATTGAAGCTACTGACTGAATGAAAGGAGCTGGCATCTCACTCTCTTTGAATCTTCTTTATCATGCTAAGAGGAGCAGGAAAAAGCAAAAAATTTCAGAATTGCACCTTGCAATGCGGAGAAATTACTGTTTGTGCATTTACAATATTCATTGATTTTTGCCATTGAAAAACATCATGTTATTCATATACCAGAAATGTTTGAAGCTACTGACTGAATGAAAGGAGCTGGCATCTCACTCTCTTTGAATCTTCTTTATCATGCTAAGAGGAGCAGGAAAAAGCAAAAAATTTCAGAATTGCACCTTGCAATGCGGAGAAATTACTGTTTGTGCATTTACAATATTCATTGATTTTTGCCATTGAAAAACGTCCAGAAATGATTGAAGCTACTGACTGAATGAAAGGAGCTGGCATCTCACTCTCTTTGAATCTTCTTTATCATGCTAAGAGGAGCAGGAAAAAGCAAAAAATTTCAGAATTGCACCTTGCAATGCGGAGAAATTACTGTTTGTGCATTTACAATATTCATTGATTTTTGCCATTGAAAAACATCATGTTATTCATATACCAGAAATGTTTGAAGCTACTGACTGAATGAAAGGAGCTGACATCTCACGCTCTTTGAATCTTCTTTATCATGCTAAGAGGAGCAGGAAAAAGCAAAAAATTTCAGAATTGCACCTTGCAATGCGGAGAAATTACTGTTTGTGCATTTACAATATTCATTGATTTTTGCCATTGAAAAACGTCCAGAAATGATTGAAGCTACTGACTGAATGAAAGGAGCTGGCATCTCACTCTCTTTGAATCTTCTTTATCATGCTAAGAGGAGCAGGAAAAAGCAAAAAATTTCAGAATTGCACCTTGCAATGCGGAGAAATTACTGTTTGTGCATTTACAATATTCATTGATTTTTGCCATTGAAAAACATCATGTTATTCATATACCAGAAATGTTTGAAGCTACTGACTGAATGAAAGGAGCTGGCATCTCACTCTCTTTGAATCTTCTTTATCATGCTAAGAGGAGCAGGAAAAAGCAAAAAATTTCAGAATTGCACCTTGCAATGCGGAGAAATTACTGTTTGTGCATTTACAATATTCATTGATTTTTGCCATTGAAAAACATCATGTTATTCATATACCAGAAATGTTTGAAGCTACTTACTGAATGAAAGGAGCTGGCATCTCACTCTCTTTGAATCTTCTTTATCATGCTAAGAGGAGCAGGAAAAAGCAAAAAATTTCAGAATTGCACCTTGCAATGTGGAGAAATTACTGTTTGTGCATTTACAATATTCATTGATTTTTGCCATTGAAAAACGTCCAGAAATGATTGAAGCTACTGACTGAATGAAAGGAGCTGGCATCTCACTCTCTTTGAATCTTCTTTATCATGCTAAGAGGAGCAGGAAAAAGCAAAACATTTCAGAATTGCACCTTGCAATGCGGAGAAATTACTGTTTGTGCATTTACAATATTCATTGATTTTTGCCATTGAAAAACGTCCAGAAATGATTGAAGCTACTGACTGAATGAAAGGAGCTGGCATCTCACTCTCTTTGAATCTTCTTTATCATGCTAAGAGGAGCAGGAAAAAGCAAAAAATTTCAGAATTGCACCTTGCAATGCGGAGAAATTACTGTTTGTGCATTTACAATATTCATTGATTTTTGCCATTGAAAAACGTCCAGAAATGATTGAAGCTACTGACTGAATGAAAGGAGCTGGCATCTCACTCTCTTTGAATCTTCTTTATCATGCTAAGAGGAGCAGGAAAAAGCAAAAAATTTCAGAATTGCACCTTGCAATGCGGAGAAATTACTGTTTGTGCATTTACAATATTCATTGATTTTTGCCATTGAAAAACATCATGTTATTCATATACCAGAAATGATTGAAGCTACTGACTGAATGAAAGGAGCTGGCATCTCACTCTCTTTGAATCTTCTTTATCATGCTAAGAGGAGCAGGAAAAAGTAAAAAATTTCAGAATTGCACCTTGCAATGCGGAGAAATTACTGTTTGTGCATTTATAATATTCAATGATTTTTGCCATTGAAAAACGTCCAGAAATGATTGAAGCTACTGACTGAACGAAAGGAGCTGGCATCTCACTCTCTTTGAATCTTCTTTATCATGCTAAGAGGAGCAGGAAAAAGCAAAAAATTTCAGAATTGCACCTTGCAATGCGGAGAAATTACTGTTTGTGCATTTACAATATTCATTGATTTTTGCCATTGAAAAACGTCCAGAAATGATTGAAGCTACTGACTGAATGAAAGGAGCTGGCATCTCACTCTCTTTGAATCTTCTTTATCATGCTAAGAGGAGCAGGAAAAAGCAAAAAATTTCAGAATTGCACCTTGCAATGCGGAGAAATTACTGTTTGTGCATTTACAATATTCATTGATTTTTGCCATTGAAAAACATCATGTTATTCATATACCAGAAATGTTTGAAGCTACTGACTGAATGAAAGGAGCTGACATCTCACGCTCTTTGAATCTTCTTTATCATGCTAAGAGGAGCAGGAAAAAGCAAAAAATTTCAGAATTGCACCTTGCAATGCGGAGAAATTACTGTTTGTGCATTTACAATATTCATTGATTTTTGCCATTGAAAAACGTCCAGAATTGATTGAAGCTACTGACTGAATGAAAGGAGCTGGCATCTCACTCTCTTTGAATCTTCTTTATCATGCTAAGAGGAGCAGGAAAAAGCAAAAAATTTCAGAATTGCACCTTGCAATGCGGAGAAATTACTGTTTGTGCATTTACAATATTCATTGATTTTTGCCATTGAAAAACATCATGTTATTCATATACCAGAAATGTTTGAAGCTACTGACTGAATGAAAGGAGCTGGCATCTCACTCTCTTTGAATCTTCTTTATCATGCTAAGAGGAGCAGGAAAAAGCAAAAAATTTCAGAATTGCACCTTGCAATGCGGAGAAATTACTGTTTGTGCATTTACAATATTCATTGATTTTTGCCATTGAAAAACATCATGTTATTCATATACCAGAAATGTTTGAAGCTACTGACTGAATGAAAGGAGCTGGCATCTCACTCTCTTTGAATCTTCTTTACCATGCTAAGAGGAGCAGGGAAAAGCAAAAAATTTCAGAATTGCACCTTGCAATGTGGAGAAATTACTGTTTGTGCATTTACAATATTCATTGATTTTTACCATTGAAAAACGTCCAGAAATGATTGAAGCTACTGACTGAATGAAAGTAGCTGGCATCTCACTCTCTTTGAATCTTCTTTATCATGCTAAGACGAGCAGGAAAAAGCAAAAAATTTCAGACTTGCACCTTGCAATGCGGAGAAATTACTGTTTGTGCATTTACAATATTCATTGATTTTTGCCATTGAAAAACATCATGTTATTCATATACCAGAAATGTTTGAAGCTACTGACTGAATGAAAGGAGCTGGCATCTCACTCTCTTTGAATCTTCTTTATCATGCTAAGAGGAGCAGGAAAAAGCAAAAAATTTCAGAATTGCACCTTGCAATGCGGAGAAATTACTGTTTGTGCATTTACAATATTCATTGATTTTTGCCATTGAAAAACGTCCAGAAATGATTGAAGCTACTGACTGAATGAAAGGAGCTGGCATCTCACTCTCTTTGAATCTTCTTTATCATGCTAAGAGGAGCAGGAAAAAGCAAAAAATTTCAGAATTGCACCTTGCAATGCGGAGAAATTACTGTTTGTGCATTTACAATATTCATTGATTTTTGCCATTGAAAAACGTCCAGAAATTATTGAAGCTACTGACTGAATGAAAGGAGCTGGCATCTCACTCTCTTTGAATCTTCTTTATCATGCTAAGAGGAGCAGGAAAAAGCAAAAAATTTCAGAATTGCACCTTGCAATGCGGAGAAAATACTGTTTGTGCATTTACAATATTCATTGATTTTTGCCATTGAAAAACATGTTATTCATATACCAGAAATGTTTGAAGCTACTGACTGAATGAAAGGAGCTGGCACCTCACTCTCTTTGAATCTTCTTTATCATGCTAAGAGGAGCGGGAAAAAGCAAAAAATTTCAGAATTGCACCTTGCAATGCGGAGAAATTACTGTTTGTGCATTTACAATATTCATTGATTTTTGCCATTGAAAAACGTCCAGAAATGATTGAAGGTACTGACTGAATGAAAGGAGCTGGCATCTCACTCTCTTTGAATCTTCTTTATCATGCTAAGAGGAGCAGGAAAAAGCAAAAAATTTCAGAATTGCACCTTGCAATGCGGAGAAATTACTGTTTGTGCATTTACAATATTCATTGATTTTTGCCATTGAAAAACGTCCAGAAATGATTGAAGCTACTGACTGAATGAAAGGAGCTGGCATCTCACTCTCTTTGAATCTTCTTTATCATGCTAAGAGGAGCAGGAAAAAGCAAAAAATTTCAGAATTGCACCTTGCAATGCGGAGAAATTACAGTTTGTGCATTTACAATATTCATTGATTTTTGCCATTGAGAAACGTCCAGAAATGATTGAAGCTACTGACTGAATGAAAGGAGCTGGCATCTCACTCTCTTTGAATCTTTATCATGCTAAGAGGAGCAGGAAAAAGCAAAAAATTTCAGAATTGCACCTTGCAATGCGGAGAAATTACTGTTTGTGCATTTACAATATTCATTGATTTTTGCCATTGAAAAACATCATGTTATTCATATACCAGAAATGTTTGAAGCTACTGACTGAATGAAAAGAGCTGGCATCTCACTCTCTTTGAATCTTCTTTATCATGCTAAGAGGAGCAGGAAAAAGCAAAAAATTTCAGAATTGCACCTTGCAATGTGGAGAAATTACTGTTTGTGCATTTACAATATTCATTGATTTTTACCATTGAAAAACGTCCAGAAATGATTGAAGCTACTGACTGAATGAAAGTAGCTGGCATCTCACTCTCTTTGAATCTTCTTTATCATGCTAAGAGGAGCAGGAAAAAGCAAAAAATTTCAGACTTGCACCTTGCAATGCGGAGAAATTACTGTTTGTGCATTTACAATATTCATTGATTTTTGCCATTGAAAAACATCATGTTATTGATATACCAGAAATGTTTGAAGCTACTGACTGAATGAAAGGAGCTGGCATCTCACTCTCTTTGAAACTTCTTTATCAAGCTAAGAGGAGCAGGAAAAAGCAAAAAATTTCAGAATTGCACCTTGTAATGCGGAGAAATTACTGTTTGTGCATTTAGAATATTCATTGATTTTTTCCATTGAAAAACATCATGTTATTCATATACCAGAAATGTTTGAAGCTACTGACTGAATGAAAGGAGCTGGCATCTCAATCTCTTTGAATCTTCTTTATCATGCTAAGAGGAGCAGGAAAAAGCAAAAAACTTCAGAATTGCACCTTGCAATGTGGAGAAATTACTGTTTGTGCATTTACAATATTCATTGATTTTTACCATTGAAAAACGTCCAGAAATGATTGAAGCTACTGACTGAATGAAAGTAGCTGGCATCTCACTCTCTTTGAATCTTCTTTATCATGCTAAGAGGAGCAGGAAAAAGCAAAAAATTTCAGACTTGCACCTTGCAATGCGGAGAAATTACTGTTTGTGCATTTACAATATTCATTGATTTTTGCCATTGAAAAACATCATGTTATTCATATACCAGAAATGTTTGAAGCTACTGACTGAATGAAAGGAGCTGGCATCTCACTCTCTTTGAATCTTCTTTATCATGCTAAGAGGAGCAGGAAAAAGCAAAAAATTTCAGAATTGCACCTTGCAATGCGGAGAAATTACTGTTTGTGCATTTACAATATTCATTGATTTTTGCCATTGAAAAACATCATGTTATTCATATACCAGAAATGTTTGAAGCTACTGACTGAATGAAAGGAGCTGACATCTCACTCTCTTTGAATCTTCTTTATCATGCTAAGAGGAGCAGGAAAAAGCAAAAAATTTCAGAATTGCACCTTGCAATGCGGAGAAATTACTGTTTGTGCATTTACAATATTCATTGATTTTTGCCATTGAAAAACGTCCAGAAATGATTGAAGCTACTGACTGAATGAAAGGAGCTGGCATCTCACTCTCTTTGAATCATGCTAAGAGGAGCAGAAAAAAGCAAAAAATTTCAGAATTGCACCTTGCAATGCGGAGAAATTACTGTTTGTGCATTTACAATATTCATTGATTTTTGCCATTGAAAAACATCATGTTATTCATATACCAGAAATGTTTGAAGCTACTGACTGAATGAAAGGAGCTGGCATCTCACTCTCTTTGAATCTTCTTTATCATGCTAAGAGGAGCAGGAAAAAGCAAAAAATTTTAGAATTGCACCTTGCAATGTGGAGAAATTACTGTTTGTGCATTTACAATATTCATTGATTTTTACCATTGAAAAACGTCCAGAAATGATTGAAGCTACTGACTGAATGAAAGTAGCTGGCATCTCACTCTCTTTGAATCTTCTTTATCATGCTAAGAGGAGCAGGAAAAAGCAAAAAATTTCAGACTTGCACCTTGCAATGCGGAGAAATTACTGTTTGTGCATTTACAATATTCATTGATTTTTGCCATTGAAAAACATCATGTTATTCATATACCAGAAATGTTTGAAGCTACTGACTGAATGAAAGGAGCTGGCATCTCACTCTCTTTGAATCTTCTTTATCATGCTAAGAGGAGCAGGAAAAAGCAAAAAATTTCAGAATTGCACCTTGCAATGCGGAGAAATTACTGTTTGTGCATTTACAATATTCATTGATTTTTGCCATTGAAAAACGTCCAGAAATGATTGAAGCTACTGACTGAATGAAAGGAGCTGGCATCTCACTCTCTTTGAATCTTCTTTATCATGCTAAGAGGAGCAGGAAAAAGCAAAAAATTTCAGAATTGCACCTTGCAATGCGGAGAAATTACTGTTTGTGCATTTACAATATTCATTGATTTTTGCCATTGAAAAACGTCCAGAAATGATTGAAGCTACTGACTGAATGAAAGGAGCTGGCATCTCACTCTCTTTGAATCTTCTTTATCATGCTAAGAGGAGCAGGAAAAAGCAAAAAATTTCAGAATTGCACCTTGCAATGCGGAGAAATTACTGTTTGTGCATTTACAATATTCATTGATTTTTGCCATTGAAAAACATGTTATTCATATACCAGAAATGTTTGAAGCTACTGACTGAATGAAAGGAGCTGGCACCTCAATCTCTTTGAATCTTCTTTATCATGCTAAGAGGAGCGGGAAAAAGCAAAAAATTTCAGAATTGCACCTTGCAATGCGGAGAAATTACTGTTTGTGCATTTACAATATTCATTGATTTTTGCCATTGAAAAACGTCCAGAAATGATTGAAGGTACTGACTGAATGAAAGGAGCTGGCATCTCACTCTCTTTGAATCTTCTTTATCATGCTAAGAGGAGCAGGAAAAAGCAAAAAATTTCAGAATTGCACCTTGCAATGCGGAGAAATTACTGTTTGTGCATTTACAATATTCATTGATTTTTGCCATTGAAAAAGTCCAGAAATGATTGAAGCTACTGACTGAATGAAAGGAGCTGGCATCTCACTCTCTTTGAATCTTCTTTATCATGCTAAGAGGAGCAGGAAAAAGCAAAAAATTTCAGAATTGCACCTTGCAATGCGGAGAAATTACTGTTTGTGCATTTACAATATTCATTGATTTTTGCCATTGAAAAACATCCAGAAATGATTGAAGCTACTGACTGAATGAAAGGAGCTGGCATCTCACTCTCTTTGAATCTTCTTTATCATGCTAAGAGGAGCAGGAAAAAGCAAAAAATTTCAGAATTGCACCTTGCAATGCGGAGAAATTACTGTTTGTGCATTTACAATATTCATTGATTTTTGCCATTGAAAAACATCATGTTATTCATATACCAGAAATGTTTGAAGCTACTGACTGAATGAAAGGAGCTGGCATCTCACTCTCTTTGAATCTTCTTTATCATGCTAAGAGGAGCAGGAAAAAGCAAAAAATTTCAGAATTGCACCTTGCAATGTGGAGAAATTACTGTTTGTGCATTTACAATATTCATTGATTTTTACCATTGAAAAACGTCCAGAAATGATTGAAGCTACTGACTGAATGAAAGTAGCTGGCATCTCACTCTCTTTGAATCTTCTTTATCATGCTAAGAGGAGCAGGAAAAAGCAAAAAATTTCAGACTTGCACCTTGCAATGCGGAGAAATTACTGTTTGTGCATTTACAATATTCATTGATTTTTGCCATTGAAAAACATCATGTTATTCATATACCAGAAATGTTTGAAGCTACTGACTGAATGAAAGGAGCTGGCATCTCACTCTCTTTGAATCTTCTTTATCATGCTAAGAGGAGCAGGAAAAAGCAAAAAATTTCAGAATTGCACCTTGCAATGCGGAGAAATTACTGTTTGTGCATTTACAATATTCATTGATTTTTGCCATTGAAAAACATAATGTTATTCATATACCAGAAATGTTTGAAGCTACTGACTGAATGAAAGGAGCTGGCATCTCAATCTCTTTGAATCTTCTTTATCATGCTAAGAGGAGCATGAAAAAGCAAAAAATTTCAGAATTGCACCTTGCAATGTGGAGAAATTACTGTTTGTGCATTTACAATATTCATTGATTTTTACCATTGAAAAACGTCCAGAAATGATTGAAGCTACTGACTGAATGAAAGTAGCTGGCATCTCACTCTCTTTGAATCTTCTTTATCATGCTAAGAGGAGCAGGAAAAAGCAAAAAATTTCAGACTTGCACCTTGCAATGCGGAGAAATTACTGTTTGTGCATTTACAATATTCATTGATTTTTGCCATTGAAAAACATCATGTTATTCATATACCAGAAATGTTTGAAGCTACTGACTGAATGAAAGGAGCTGGCATCTCACTCTCTTTGAATCTTCTTTATCATGCTAAGAGGAGCAGAAAAAAGCAAAAAATTTCAGACTTGCACCTTGCAATGCGGAGAAATTACTGTTTGTGCATTTACAATATTCATTGATTTTTGCCATTGAAAAACATCATGTTATTCATATACCAGAAATGTTTGAAGCTACTGACTGAATGAAAGGAGCTGGCATCTCACTCTCTTTGAATCTTCTTTATCATGCTAAGAGGAGCAGGAAAAAGCAAAAAATTTCAGAATTGCACCTTGCAATGCGGAGAAATTACTGTTTGTGCATTTACAATATTCATTGATTTTTGCCATTGAAAAACGTCCAGAAATGATTGAAGGTACTGACTGAATGAAAGGAGCTGGCATCTCACTCTCTTTGAATCTTCTTTATCATGCTAAGAGGAGCAGGAAAAAGCAAAAAATTTCAGAATTGCAACTTGCAATGCGGAGAAATTACTGTTTGTGCATTTACAATATTCATTGATTTTTGCCATTGAAAAACGTCCAGAAATGATTGAAGCTACTGACTGAATGAAAGGAGCTGGCATCTCACTCTCTTTGAATCTTCTTTATCATGCTAAGTGGAGCAGGAAAAAGCAAAAAATTTCAGAATTGCACCTTGCAATGCGGAGAAATTACAGTTTGTGCATTTACAATATTCATTGATTTTTGCCATTGAAAAACGTCCAGAAATGATTGAAGCTACTGACTGAATGAAAGGAGCTGGCATCTCACTCTCTTTGAATCTTCTTTATCATGCTAAGAGGAGCAGGAAAAAGCAAAAAATTTCAGAATTGCACCTTGCAATGCGGAGAAATTACTGTTTGTGCATTTACAATATTCGTTGATTTTTGCCATTGAAAAACGTCCAGAAATGATTGAAGCTACTGACTGAATGAAAGGAGCTGGCATCTCACTCTCTTTGAATCTTCTTTATCATGCTAAGAGGAGCAGGAAAAAGCAAAAAATTTCAGAATTGCACCTTGCAATGCGGAGAAATTACAGTTTGTGCATTTACAATATTCATTGATTTTTGCCATTGAAAAACGTCCAGAAATGATTGAAGCTACTGACTGAATGAAAGGAGCTGGCATCTCACTCTCTTTGAATCTTCTTTATCATGCTAAGAGGAGCAGGAAAAAGCAAAAAATTTCAGAATTGCACCTTGCAATGCGGAGAATTTACTGTTTGTGCATTTACAATATTCATTGATTTTTGCCATTGAAAAACATGTTATTCATATACCAGAAATGTTTGAAGCTCCTGACTGAATGAAAGGAGCTGGCACCTCACTCTCTTTGAATCTTCTTTATCATGCTAAGAGGAGCAGGAAAAAGCAAAAAATTTCAGAATTGCACCTTGCAATGCGGAGAAATTACTGTTTGTGCATTTACAATATTCATTGATTTTTGCCATTGAAAAACGTCCAGAAATGATTGAAGCTACTGACTGAATGAAAGGAGCTGGCATCTCACTCTCTTTGAATCTTCTTTATCATGCTAAGAGGAGCAGGAAAAAGCAAAAAATTTCAGAATTGCACCTTGCAATGCGGAGAAATTACTGTTTGTGCATTTACAATATTCATTGATTTTTGCCATTGAAAAACGTCCAGAAATGATTGAAGCTACTGACTGAATGAAAGGAGCTGGCATCTCACTCTCTTTGAATCTTCTTTATCATGCTAAGAGGAGCAGGAAAAAGCAAAAAATTTCAGAATTGCACCTTGCAATGCGGAGAAATTACTGTTTGTGCATTTACAATATTCATTGATTTTTGCCATTGAAAAACGTCCAGAAATGATTGAAGCTACTGACTGAATGAAAGGAGCTGGCATCTCACTCTCTTTGAATCTTCTTTATCATGCTAAGAGGAGCAGGAAAAAGCAAAAAATTTCAGAATTGCACCTTGCAATGCGGAGAAATTACTGTTTGTGCATTTACAATATTCATTGATTTTTGCCATTGAAAAACATGTTATTCATATACCAGAAATGTTTGAAGCTACTGACTGAATGAAAGGAGCTGGCATCTCACTCTCTTTGAATCTTCTTTATCATGCTAAGAGGAGCAGGAAAAAGCAAAAAATTTCAGAATTGCACCTTGCAATGCGGAGAAATTACTGTTTGTGCATTTACAATATTCATTGATTTTTGCCATTGAAAAACATCATGTTATTCATATACCAGAAATGTTTGAAGCTACTGACTGAATGAAAGGAGCTGACATCTCACTCTCTTTGAATCTTCTTTATCATGCTAAGAGGAGCAGGAAAAAGCAAAAAATTTCAGAATTGCACCTTGCAATGCGGAGAAATTACTGTTTGTGCATTTACAATATTCATTGATTTTTGCCATTGAAAAACGTCCAGAAATGATTGAAGCTACTGACTGAATGAAAGGAGCTGGCATCTCACTCTCTTTGAATCATGCTAAGAGGAGCAGAAAAAAGCAAAAAATTTCAGAATTGCACCTTGCAATGCGGAGAAATTACTGTTTGTGCATTTACAATATTCATTGATTTTTGCCATTGAAAAACATCATGTTATTCATATACCAGAAATGTTTGAAGCTACTGACTGAATGAAAGGAGCTGGCATCTCACTCTCTTTGAATCTTCTTTATCATGCTAAGAGGAGCAGGAAAAAGCAAAAAATTTTAGAATTGCACCTTGCAATGTGGAGAAATTACTGTTTGTGCATTTACAATATTCATTGATTTTTACCATTGAAAAACGTCCAGAAATGATTGAAGCTACTGACTGAATGAAAGTAGCTGGCATCTCACTCTCTTTGAATCTTCTTTATCATGCTAAGAGGAGCAGGAAAAAGCAAAAAATTTCAGACTTGCACCTTGCAATGCGGAGAAATTACTGTTTGTGCATTTACAATATTCATTGATTTTTGCCATTGAAAAACATCATGTTATTCATATACCAGAAATGTTTGAAGCTACTGACTGAATGAAAGGAGCTGGCATCTCACTCTCTTTGAATCTTCTTTATCATGCTAAGAGGAGCAGGAAAAAGCAAAAAATTTCAGAATTGCACCTTGCAATGCGGAGAAATTACTGTTTGTGCATTTACAATATTCATTGATTTTTGCCATTGAAAAACGTCCAGAAATGATTGAAGCTACTGACTGAATGAAAGGAGCTGGCATCTCACTCTCTTTGAATCTTCTTTATCATGCTAAGAGGAGCAGGAAAAAGCAAAAAATTTCAGAATTGCACCTTGCAATGCGGAGAAATTACTGTTTGTGCATTTACAATATTCATTGATTTTTGCCATTGAAAAACATGTTATTCATATACCAGAAATGTTTGAAGCTACTGACTGAATGAAAGGAGCTGGCACCTCAATCTCTTTGAATCTTCTTTATCATGGTAAGAGGAGCGGGAAAAAGCAAAAAATTTCAGAATTGCACCTTGCAATGCGGAGAAATTACTGTTTGTGCATTTACAATATTCATTGATTTTTGCCATTGAAAAACGTCCAGAAATGATTGAAGGTACTGACTGAATGAAAGGAGCTGGCATCTCACTCTCTTTGAATCTTCTTTATCATGCTAAGAGGAGCAGGAAAAAGCAAAAAATTTCAGAATTGCACCTTGCAATGCGGAGAAATTACTGTTTGTGCATTTACAATATTCATTGATTTTTGCCATTGAAAAAGTCCAGAAATGATTGAAGCTACTGACTGAATGAAAGGAGCTGGCATCTCACTCTCTTTGAATCTTCTTTATCATGCTAAGAGGAGCAGGAAAAAGCAAAAAATTTCAGAATTGCACCTTGCAATGCGGAGAAATTACTGTTTGTGCATTTACAATATTCATTGATTTTTGCCATTGAAAAACATCCAGAAATGATTGAAGCTACTGACTGAATGAAAGGAGCTGGCATCTCACTCTCTTTGAATCTTCTTTATCATGCTAAGAGGAGCAGGAAAAAGCAAAAAAATTCAGAATTGCACCTTGCAATGCGGAGAAATTACTGTTTGTGCATTTACAATATTCATTGATTTTTGCCATTGAAAAACATTATGTTATTCATATACCAGAAATGTTTGAAGCTACTGACTGAATGAAAGGAGCTGGCATCTCACTCTCTTTGAATCTTCTTTATCATGCTAAGAGGAGCAGGAAAAAGCAAAAAATTTCAGAATTGCACCTTGCAATGTGGAGAAATTACTGTTTGTGCATTTACAATATTCATTGATTTTTACCATTGAAAAACGTCCAGAAATGATTGAAGCTACTGACTGAATGAAAGTAGCTGGCATCTCACTCTCTTTGAATCTTCTTTATCATGCTAAGAGGAGCAGGAAAAAGCAAAAAATTTCAGACTTGCACCTTGCAATGCGGAGAAATTACTGTTTGTGCATTTACAATATTCATTGATTTTTGCCATTGAAAAACATCATGTTATTCATATACCAGAAATGTTTGAAGCTACTGACTGAATGAAAGGAGCTGGCATCTCACTCTCTTTGAATCTTCTTTATCATGCTAAGAGGAGCAGGAAAAAGCAAAAAATTTCAGAATTGCACCTTGCAATGCGGAGAAATTACTGTTTGTGCATTTACAATATTCATTGATTTTTGCCATTGAAAAACATAATGTTATTCATATACCAGAAATGTTTGAAGCTACTGACTGAATGAAAGGAGCTGGCATCTCAATCTCTTTGAATCTTCTTTATCATGCTAAGAGGAGCATGAAAAAGCAAAAAATTTCAGAATTGCACCTTGCAATGTGGAGAAATTACTGTTTGTGCATTTACAATATTCATTGATTTTTGCCATTGAAAAACATCATGTTATTCATATACCAGAAATGTTTGAAGCTACTGACTGAATGAAAGGAGCTGACTTCTCACTCTCTTTGAATCTTCTTTATCATGCTAAGAGGAGCAGGAAAAAGCAAAAAATTTCAGAATTGCACCTTGCAATGCGGAGAAATTACTGTTTGTGCATTTACAATATTCATTGATTTTTGCCATTGAAAAACGTCCAGAAATGATTGAAGCTACTGACTGAATGAAAGGAGCTGGCATCTCACTCTCTTTGAATCATGCTAAGAGGAGCAGAAAAAAGCAAAAAATTTCAGAATTGCACCTTGCAATGCGGAGAAATTACTGTTTGTGCATTTACAATATTCATTGATTTTTGCCATTGAAAAACATCATGTTATTCATATACCAGAAATGTTTGAAGCTACTGACTGAATGAAAGGAGCTGGCATCTCACTCTCTTTGAATCTTCTTTATCATGCTAAGAGGAGCAGGAAAAAGCAAAAAATTTTAGAATTGCACCTTGCAATGTGGAGAAATTACTGTTTGTGCATTTACAATATTCATTGATTTTTACCATTGAAAAACGTCCAGAAATGATTGAAGCTACTGACTGAATGAAAGTAGCTGGCATCTCACTCTCTTTGAATCTTCTTTATCATGCTAAGAGGAGCAGGAAAAAGCAAAAAATTTCAGACTTGCACCTTGCAATGCGGAGAAATTACTGTTTGTGCATTTACAATATTCATTGATTTTTGCCATTGAAAAACATCATGTTATTCATATACCAGAAATGTTTGAAGCTACTGACTGAATGAAAGGAGCTGGCATCTCACTCTCTTTGAATCTTCTTTATCATGCTAAGAGGAGCAGGAAAAAGCAAAAAATTTCAGAATTGCACCTTGCAATGCGGAGAAATTACTGTTTGTGCATTTACAATATTCATTGATTTTTGCCATTGAAAAACGTCCAGAAATGATTGAAGCTACTGACTGAATGAAAGGAGCTGGCATCTCACTCTCTTTGAATCTTCTTTATCATGCTAAGAGGAGCAGGAAAAAGCAAAAAATTTCAGAATTGCACCTTGCAATGCGGAGAAATTACTGTTTGTGCATTTACAATATTCATTGATTTTTGCCATTGAAAAACGTCCAGAAATGATTGAAGCTACTGACTGAATGAAAGGAGCTGGCATCTCACTCTCTTTGAATCTTCTTTATCATGCTAAGAGGAGCAGGAAAAAGCAAAAAATTTCAGAATTGCACCTTGCAATGCGGAGAAATTACTGTTTGTGCATTTACAATATTCATTGATTTTTGCCATTGAAAAACATGTTATTCATATACCAGAAATGTTTGAAGCTACTGACTGAATGAAAGGAGCTGGCACCTCAATCTCTTTGAATCTTCTTTATCATGCTAAGAGGAGCGGGAAAAAGCAAAAAATTTCAGAATTGCACCTTGCAATGCGGAGAAATTACTGTTTGTGCATTTACAATATTCATTGATTTTTGCCATTGAAAAACGTCCAGAAATGATTGAAGGTACTGACTGAATGAAAGGAGCTGGCATCTCACTCTCTTTGAATCTTCTTTATCATGCTAAGAGGAGCAGGAAAAAGCAAAAAATTTCAGAATTGCACCTTGCAATGCGGAGAAATTACTGTTTGTGCATTTACAATATTCATTGATTTTTGCCATTGAAAAAGTCCAGAAATGATTGAAGCTACTGACTGAATGAAAGGAGCTGGCATCTCACTCTCTTTGAATCTTCTTTATCATGCTAAGAGGAGCAGGAAAAAGCAAAAAATTTCAGAATTGCACCTTGCAATGCGGAGAAATTACTGTTTGTGCATTTACAATATTCATTGATTTTTGCCATTGAAAAACATCCAGAAATGATTGAAGCTACTGACTGAATGAAAGGAGCTGGCATCTCACTCTCTTTGAATCTTCTTTATCATGCTAAGAGGAGCAGGAAAAAGCAAAAAATTTCAGAATTGCACCTTGCAATGCGGAGAAATTACTGTTTGTGCATTTACAATATTCATTGATTTTTGCCATTGAAAAACATCATGTTATTCATATACCAGAAATGTTTGAAGCTACTGACTGAATGAAAGGAGCTGGCATCTCACTCTCTTTGAATCTTCTTTATCATGCTAAGAGGAGCAGGAAAAAGCAAAAAATTTCAGAATTGCACCTTGCAATGTGGAGAAATTACTGTTTGTGCATTTACAATATTCATTGATTTTTACCATTGAAAAACGTCCAGAAATGATTGAAGCTACTGACTGAATGAAAGTAGCTGGCATCTCACTCTCTTTGAATCTTCTTTATCATGCTAAGAGGAGCAGGAAAAAGCAAAAAATTTCAGAATTGCACCTTGCAATGCGGAGAAATTACTGTTTGTGCATTTACAATATTCATTGATTTTTGCCATTGAAAAACGTCCAGAAATGATTGAAGCTACTGACTGAATGAAAGGAGCTGGCATCTCACTCTCTTTGAATCTTCTTTATCATGCTAAGAGGAGCAGGAAAAAGCAAAAAATTTCAGAATTGCACCTTGCAATGCGGAGAAATTACTGTTTGTGCATTTACAATATTCATTGATTTTTGCCATTGAAAAAAGTCCAGAAATGATTGAAGCTACTGACTGAATGAAAGGAGCTGGCATCTCACTCTCTTTGAATCTTCTTTATCATGCTAAGAGGAGCAGGAAAAAGCAAAAAATTTCAGAATTGCACCTTGCAATGCGGAGAAATTACTGTTTGTGCATTTACAATATTCATTGATTTTTGCCATTGAAAAACATGTTATTCATATACCAGAAATGTTTGAAGCTACTGACTGAATGAAAGGAGCTGGCACCTCAATCTCTTTGAATCTTCTTTATCATGCTAAGAGGAGCGGGAAAAAGCAAAAAATTTCAGAATTGCACCTTGCAATGCGGAGAAATTACTGTTTGTGCATTTACAATATTCATTGATTTTTGCCATTGAAAAACGTCCAGAAATGATTGAAGGTACTGACTGAATGAAAGGAGCTGGCATCTCACTCTCTTTGAATCTTCTTTATCATGCTAAGAGGAGCAGGAAAAAGCAAAAAATTTCAGAATTGCACCTTGCAATGCGGAGAAATTACTGTTTGTGCATTTACAATATTCATTGATTTTTGCCATTGAAAAAGTCCAGAAATGATTGAAGCTACTGACTGAATGAAAGGAGCTGGCATCTCACTCTCTTTGAATCTTCTTTATCATGCTAAGAGGAGCAGGAAAAAGCAAAAAATTTCAGAATTGCACCTTGCAATGCGGAGAAATTACTGTTTGTGCATTTACAATATTCATTGATTTTTGCCATTGAAAAACATCCAGAAATGATTGAAGCTACTGACTGAATGAAAGGAGCTGGCATCTCACTCTCTTTGAATCTTCTTTATCATGCTAAGAGGAGCAGGAAAAAGCAAAAAATTTCAGAATTGCACCTTGCAATGCGGAGAAATTACTGTTTGTGCATTTACAATATTCATTGATTTTTGCCATTGAAAAACATCATGTTATTCATATACCAGAAATGTTTGAAGCTACTGACTGAATGAAAGGAGCTGGCATCTCACTCTCTTTGAATCTTCTTTATCATGCTAAGAGGAGCAGGAAAAAGCAAAAAATTTCAGAATTGCACCTTGCAATGTGGAGAAATTACTGTTTGTGCATTTACAATATTCATTGATTTTTACCATTGAAAAACGTCCAGAAATGATTGAAGCTACTGACTGAATGAAAGTAGCTGGCATCTCACTCTCTTTGAATCTTCTTTATCATGCTAAGAGGAGCAGGAAAAAGCAAAAAATTTCAGACTTGCACCTTGCAATGCGGAGAAATTACTGTTTGTGCATTTTTCAATATTCATTGATTTTTGCCATTGAAAAACATCATGTTATTCATATACCAGAAATGTTTGAAGCTACTGACTGAATGAAAGGAGCTGGCATCTCACTCTCTTTGAATCTTCTTTATCATGCTAAGAGGAGCAGGAAAAAGCAAAAAATTTCAGAATTGCACCTTGCAATGCGGAGAAATTACTGTTTGTGCATTTACAATATTCATTGATTTTTGCCATTGAAAAACATAATGTTATTCATATACCAGAAATGTTTGAAGCTACTGACTGAATGAAAGGAGCTGGCATCTCAATCTCTTTGAATCTTCTTTATCATGCTAAGAGGAGCATGAAAAAGCAAAAAATTTCAGAATTGCACCTTGCAATGTGGAGAAATTACTGTTTGTGCATTTACAATATTCATTGATTTTTACCATTGAAAAACGTCCAGAAATGATTGAAGCTACTGACTGAATGAAAGTAGCTGGCATCTCACTCTCTTTGAATCTTCTTTATCATGCTAAGAGGAGCAGGAAAAAGCAAAAAATTTCAGACTTGCACCTTGCAATGCGGAGAAATTACTGTTTGTGCATTTACAATATTCATTGATTTTTGCCATTGAAAAACATCATGTTATTCATATACCAGAAATGTTTGAAGCTACTGACTGAATGAAAGGAGCTGGCATCTCACTCTCTTTGAATCTTCTTTATCATGCTAAGAGGAGCAGAAAAAAGCAAAAAATTTCAGACTTGCACCTTGCAATGCGGAGAAATTACTGTTTGTGCATTTACAATATTCATTGATTTTTGCCATTGAAAAACATCATGTTATTCATATACCAGAAATGTTTGAAGCTACTGACTGAATGAAAGGAGCTGGCATCTCACTCTCTTTGAATCTTCTTTATCATGCTAAGAGGAGCAGGAAAAAGCAAAAAATTTCAGAATTGCACCTTGCAATGCGGAGAAATTACTGTTTGTGCATTTACAATATTCATTGATTTTTGCCATTGAAAAACGTCCAGAAATGATTGAAGGTACTGACTGAATGAAAGGAGCTGGCATCTCACTCTCTTTGAATCTTCTTTATCATGCTAAGAGGAGCAGGAAAAAGCAAAAAATTTCAGAATTGCAACTTGCAATGCGGAGAAATTACTGTTTGTGCATTTACAATATTCATTGATTTTTGCCATTGAAAAACGTCCAGAAATGATTGAAGCTACTGACTGAATGAAAGGAGCTGGCATCTCACTCTCTTTGAATCTTCTTTATCATGCTAAGTGGAGCAGGAAAAAGCAAAAAATTTCAGAATTGCACCTTGCAATGCGGAGAAATTACAGTTTGTGCATTTACAATATTCATTGATTTTTGCCATTGAAAAACGTCCAGAAATGATTGAAGCTACTGACTGAATGAAAGGAGCTGGCATCTCACTCTCTTTGAATCTTCTTTATCATGCTAAGAGGAGCAGGAAAAAGCAAAAAATTTCAGAATTGCACCTTGCAATGCGGAGAAATTACTGTTTGTGCATTTACAATATTCTTTGATTTTTGCCATTGAAAAACGTCCAGAAATGATTGAAGCTACTGACTGAATGAAAGGAGCTGGCATCTCACTCTCTTTGAATCTTCTTTATCATGCTAAGAGGAGCAGGAAAAAGCAAAAAATTTCAGAATTGCACCTTGCAATGCGGAGAAATTACAGTTTGTGCATTTACAATATTCATTGATTTTTGCCATTGAAAAACGTCCAGAAATGATTGAAGCTACTGACTGAATGAAAGGAGCTGGCATCTCACTCTCTTTGAATCTTCTTTATCATGCTAAGAGGAGCAGGAAAAAGCAAAAAATTTCAGAATTGCACCTTGCAATGCGGAGAATTTACTGTTTGTGCATTTACAATATTCATTGATTTTTGCCATTGAAAAACATGTTATTCATATACCAGAAATGTTTGAAGCTCCTGACTGAATGAAAGGAGCTTGCACCTCACTCTCTTTGAATCTTCTTTATCATGCTAAGAGGAGCAAGAAAAAGCAAAAAATTTCAGAATTGCACCTTGCAATGCGGAGAAATTACTGTTTGTGCATTTAAAAATATTCATTGATTTTTGCCATTGAAAAACGTCCAGAAATGATTGAAGCTACTGACTGAATGAAAGGAGCTGGCATCTCACTCTCTTTGAATCTTCTTTATCATGCTAAGAGGAGCAGGAAAAAGCAAAAAATTTCAGAATTGCACCTTGCAATGCGGAGAAATTACTGTTTTTGCATTTACAATATTCATTGATTTTTGCCATTGAAAAACGTCCAGAAATGATTGAAGCTACTGACTGAATGAAAGGAGCTGGCATCTCACTCTCTTTGAATCTTCTTTATCATGCTAAGAGGAGCAGGAAAAAGCAAAAAATTTCAGAATTGCACCTTGCAATGCGGAGAAATTACTGTTTGTGCATTTACAATATTCATTGATTTTTGCCATTGAAAAACGTCCAGAAATGATTGAAGCTACTGACTGAATGAAAGGAGCTGGCATCTCACTCTCTTTGAATCTTCTTTATCATGCTAAGAGGAGCAGGAAAAAGCAAAAAATTTCAGAATTGCACCTTGCAATGCGGAGAAATTACTGTTTGTGCATTTACAATATTCATTGATTTTTGCCATTGAAAAACATGTTATTCATATACCAGAAATGTTTGAAGCTACTGACTGAATGAAAGGAGCTGGCACCTCAATCTCTTTGAATCTTCTTTATCATGCTAAGAGGAGCGGGAAAAAGCAAAAAATTTCAGAATTGCACCTTGCAATGCGGAGAAATTACTGTTTGTGCATTTACAATATTCATTGATTTTTGCCATTGAAAAACGTCCAGAAATGATTGAAGGTACTGACTGAATGAAAGGAGCTGGCATCTCACTCTCTTTGAATCTTCTTTATCATGCTAAGAGGAGCAGGAAAAAGCAAAAAATTTCAGAATTGCACCTTGCAATGCGGAGAAATTACTGTTTGTGCATTTACAATATTCATTGATTTTTGCCATTGAAAAAGTCCAGAAATGATTGAAGCTACTGACTGAATGAAAGGAGCTGGCATCTCACTCTCTTTGAATCTTCTTTATCATGCTAAGAGGAGCAGGAAAAAGCAAAAAATTTCAGAATTGCACCTTGCAATGCGGAGAAATTACTGTTTGTGCATTTACAATATTCATTGATTTTTGCCATTGAAAAAGTCCAGAAATGATTGAAGCTACTGACTGAATGAAAGGAGCTGGCATCTCACTCTCTTTGAATCTTCTTTATCATGCTAAGAGGAGCAGGAAAAAGCAAAAAATTTCAGAATTGCACCTTGCAATGCGGAGAAATTACTGTTTGTGCATTTACAATATTCATTGATTTTTGCCATTGAAAAACATGTTATTCATATACCAGAAAT
Source organism: Phyllobates terribilis (assembly GCF_046119375.1). Classification (NCBI taxonomy): domain Eukaryota; kingdom Metazoa; phylum Chordata; class Amphibia; order Anura; family Dendrobatidae; genus Phyllobates; species Phyllobates terribilis. The sequence goes on from NW_027363747.1 coordinate 70,249, forward strand.
GTTTGAAGCTACTGACTGAATGAAAGGAGCTGGCATCTCACTCTCTTTGAATCTTCTTTATCATGCTAAGAGGAGCAGGAAAAAGCAAAAAATTTCAGAATTGCACCTTGCAATGCGGAGAAATTACTGTTTGTGCATTTACAATATTCATTGATTTTTGCCATTGAAAAACATCATGTTATTCATATACCAGAAATGTTTGAAGCTACTGACTGAATGAAAGGAGCTGGCATCTCACTCTCTTTGAATCTTCTTTATCATGCTAAGAGGAGCAGGAAAAAGCAAAAAATTTCAGAATTGCACCTTGCAATGTGGAGAAATTACTGTTTGTGCATTTACAATATTCATTGATTTTTACCATTGAAAAACGTCCAGAAATGATTGAAGCTACTGACTGAATGAAAGTAGCTGGCATCTCACTCTCTTTGAATCTTCTTTATCATGCTAAGAGGAGCAGGAAAAAGCAAAAAATTTCAGACTTGCACCTTGCAATGCGGAGAAATTACTGTTTGTGCATTTACAATATTCATTGATTTTTGCCATTGAAAAACATCATGTTATTCATATACCAGAAATGTTTGAAGCTACTGACTGAATGAAAGGAGCTGGCATCTCACTCTCTTTGAATCTTCTTTATCATGCTAAGAGGAGCAGGAAAAAGCAAAAAATTTCAGAATTGCACCTTGCAATGCGGAGAAATTACTTTTTGTGCATTTACAATATTCATTGATTTTTGCCATTGAAAAACATAATGTTATTCATATACCAGAAATGTTTGAAGCTACTGACTGAATGAAAGGAGCTGGCATCTCAATCTCTTTGAATCTTCTTTATCATGCTAAGAGGAGCATGAAAAAGCAAAAAATTTCAGAATTGCACCTTGCAATGTGGAGAAATTACTGTTTGTGCATTTACAATATTCATTGATTTTTACCATTGAAAAACGTCCAGAAATGATTGAAGCTACTGACTGAATGAAAGTAGCTGGCATCTCACTCTCTTTGAATCTTCTTTATCATGCTAAGAGGAGCAGGAAAAAGCAAAAAATTTCAGACTTGCACCTTGCAATGCGGAGAAATTACTGTTTGTGCATTTACAATATTCATTGATTTTTGCCATTGAAAAACATCATGTTATTCATATACCAGAAATGTTTGAAGCTACTGACTGAATGAAAGGAGCTGGCATCTCACTCTCTTTGAATCTTCTTTATCATGCTAAGAGGAGCAGAAAAAAGCAAAAAATTTCAGACTTGCACCTTGCAATGCGGAGAAATTACTGTTTGTGCATTTACAATATTCATTGATTTTTGCCATTGAAAAACATCATGTTATTCATATACCAGAAATGTTTGAAGCTACTGACTGAATGAAAGGAGCTGGCATCTCACTCTCTTTGAATCTTCTTTATCATGCTAAGAGGAGCAGGAAAAAGCAAAAAATTTCAGAATTGCACCTTGCAATGCGGAGAAATTACTGTTTGTGCATTTACAATATTCATTGATTTTTGCCATTGAAAAACGTCCAGAAATGATTGAAGGTACTGACTGAATGAAAGGAGCTGGCATCTCACTCTCTTTGAATCTTCTTTATCATGCTAAGAGGAGCAGGAAAAAGCAAAAAATTTCAGAATTGCAACTTGCAATGCGGAGAAATTACTGTTTGTGCATTTACAATATTCATTGATTTTTGCCATTGAAAAACGTCCAGAAATGATTGAAGCTACTGACTGAATGAAAGGAGCTGGCATCTCACTCTCTTTGAATCTTCTTTATCATGCTAAGTGGAGCAGGAAAAAGCAAAAAATTTCAGAATTGCACCTTGCAATGCGGAGAAATTACAGTTTGTGCATTTACAATATTCATTGATTTTTGCCATTGAAAAACGTCCAGAAATGATTGAAGCTACTGACTGAATGAAAGGAGCTGGCATCTCACTCTCTTTGAATCTTCTTTATCATGCTAAGAGGAGCAGGAAAAAGCAAAAAATTTCAGAATTGCACCTTGCAATGCGGAGAAATTACTGTTTGTGCATTTACAATATTCGTTGATTTTTGCCATTGAAAAACGTCCAGAAATGATTGAAGCTACTGACTGAATGAAAGGAGCTGGCATCTCACTCTCTTTGAATCTTCTTTATCATGCTAAGAGGAGCAGGAAAAAGCAAAAAATTTCAGAATTGCACCTTGCAATGCGGAGAAATTACAGTTTGTGCATTTACAATATTCATTGATTTTTGCCATTGAAAAACGTCCAGAAATGATTGAAGCTACTGACTGAATGAAAGGAGCTGGCATCTCACTCTCTTTGAATCTTCTTTATCATGCTAAGAGGAGCAGGAAAAAGCAAAAAATTTCAGAATTGCACCTTGCAATGCGGAGAATTTACTGTTTGTGCATTTACAATATTCATTGATTTTTGCCATTGAAAAACATGTTATTCATATACCAGAAATGTTTGAAGCTCCTGACTGAATGAAAGGAGCTGGCACCTCACTCTCTTTGAATCTTCTTTAGCATGCTAAGAGGAGCAGGAAAAAGCAAAAAATTTCAGAATTGCACCTTGCAATGCGGAGAAATTACTGTTTGTGCATTTACAATATTCATTGATTTTTGCCATTGAAAAACGTCCAGAAATGATTGAAGCTACTGACTGAATGAAAGGAGCTGGCATCTCACTCTCTTTGAATCTTCTTTATCATGCTAAGAGGAGCAGGAAAAAGCAAAAAATTTCAGAATTGCACCTTGCAATGCGGAGAAATTACTGTTTGTGCATTTACAATATTCATTGATTTTTGCCATTGAAAAATGTCCAGAAATGATTGAAGCTACTGACTGAATGAAAGGAGCTGGCATCTCACTCTCTTTGAATCTTCTTTATCATGCTAAGAGGAGCAGGAAAAAGCAAAAAATTTCAGAATTGCGCCTTGCAATGCGGAGAAATTACTGTTTGTGCATTTACAAAATTCATTGATTTTTGCCATTGAAAAACATTATGTTATTCATATACCAGAAATGATTGAAGCTACTGACTGAAGGAAAGGAGCTGGCATCTCACTCTCTTTGAATCTTCTTTATCATGCTAAGAGGAGCAGGAAAAAGCAAAAAATTTCAGAATTGCACCTTGCAATGCGGAGAATTTATTGTTTGTGCATTTACAATATTCATTGATTTTTGCCATTGAAAAACGTCCAGAAATTATTGAAGCTACTGACTGAATGAAAGGAGCTGGCATCTCACTCTCTTTTAATCTTCTTTATCATGCTAAGAGGAGCAGGAAAAAGCAAAAAATTTCAGAATTGCACCTTGCAATGCGGAGAAATTACAGTTTGTGCATTTACAATATTCATTGATTTTTGCCATTGAAAAACGTCCAGAAATGATTGAAGGTACTGACTGAATGAAAGGAGCTGGCATCTCACTCTCTTTGAATCTTCTTTATCATGCTAAGAGGAGCAGGAAAAAGCAAAAAATTTCAGAATTGCACCTTGCAATGCGGAGAAATTACTGTTTGTGCATTTACAATATTCATTGATTTTTGCCATTGAAAAAGTCCAGAAATGATTGAAGCTACTGACTGAATGAAAGGAGCTGGCATCTCACTCTCTTTGAATCTTCTTTATCATGCTAAGAGGAGCAGGAAAAAGCAAAAAATTTCAGAATTGCACCTTGCAATGCGGAGAAATTACTGTTTGTGCATTTACAATATTCATTGATTTTTGCCATTGAAAAAGTCCAGAAATGATTGAAGCTACTGACTGAATGAAAGGAGCTGGCATCTCACTCTCTTTGAATCTTCTTTATCATGCTAAGAGGAGCAGGAAAAAGCAAAAAATTTCAGAATTGCACCTTGCAATGCGGAGAAATTACTGTTTGTGCATTTACAATATTCATTGATTTTTGCCATTGAAAAACATGTTATTCATATACCAGAAATGTTTGAAGCTACTGACTGAATGAAAGGAGCTGGCATCTCACTCTCTTTGAATCTTCTTTATCATGCTAAGAGGAGCAGGAAAAAGCAAAAAATTTCAGAATTGCACCTTGCAATGCGGAGAAATTACTGTTTGTGCATTTACAATATTCATTGATTTTTGCCATTGAAAAACATCATGTTATTCATATACCAGAAATGTTTGAAGCTACTGACTGAATGAAAGGAGCTGGCATCTCACTCTCTTTGAATCTTCTTTATCATGCTAAGAGGAGCAGGAAAAAGCAAAAAATTTCAGAATTGCACCTTGCAATGTGGAGAAATTACTGTTTGTGCATTTACAATATTCATTGATTTTTACCATTGAAAAACGTCCAGAAATGATTGAAGCTACTGACTGAATGAAAGTAGCTGGCATCTCACTCTCTTTGAATCTTCTTTATCATGCTAAGAGGAGCAGGAAAAAGCAAAAAATTTCAGACTTGCACCTTGCAATGCGGAGAAATTACTGTTTGTGCATTTACAATATTCATTGATTTTTGCCATTGAAAAACATCATGTTATTCATATACCAGAAATGTTTGAAGCTACTGACTGAATGAAAGGAGCTGGCATCTCACTCTCTTTGAATCTTCTTTATCATGCTAAGAGGAGCAGGAAAAAGCAAAAAATTTCAGAATTGCACCTTGCAATGCGGAGAAATTACTTTTTGTGCATTTACAATATTCATTGATTTTTGCCATTGAAAAACATAATGTTATTCATATACCAGAAATGTTTGAAGCTACTGACTGAATGAAAGGAGCTGGCATCTCAATCTCTTTGAATCTTCTTTATCATGCTAAGAGGAGCATGAAAAAGCAAAAAATTTCAGAATTGCACCTTGCAATGTGGAGAAATTACTGTTTGTGCATTTACAATATTCATTGATTTTTACCATTGAAAAACGTCCAGAAATGATTGAAGCTACTGACTGAATGAAAGTAGCTGGCATCTCACTCTCTTTGAATCTTCTTTATCATGCTAAGAGGAGCAGGAAAAAGCAAAAAATTTCAGACTTGCACCTTGCAATGCGGAGAAATTACTGTTTGTGCATTTACAATATTCATTGATTTTTGCCATTGAAAAACATCATGTTATTCATATACCAGAAATGTTTGAAGCTACTGACTGAATGAAAGGAGCTGGCATCTCACTCTCTTTGAATCTTCTTTATCATGCTAAGAGGAGCAGAAAAAAGCAAAAAATTTCAGACTTGCACCTTGCAATGCGGAGAAATTACTGTTTGTGCATTTACAATATTCATTGATTTTTGCCATTGAAAAACATCATGTTATTCATATACCAGAAATGTTTGAAGCTACTGACTGAATGAAAGGAGCTGGCATCTCACTCTCTTTGAATCTTCTTTATCATGCTAAGAGGAGCAGGAAAAAGCAAAAAATTTCAGAATTGCACCTTGCAATGCGGAGAAATTACTGTTTGTGCATTTACAATATTCATTGATTTTTGCCATTGAAAAACGTCCAGAAATGATTGAAGGTACTGACTGAATGAAAGGAGCTGGCATCTCACTCTCTTTGAATCTTCTTTATCATGCTAAGAGGAGCAGGAAAAAGCAAAAAATTTCAGAATTGCAACTTGCAATGCGGAGAAATTACTGTTTGTGCATTTACAATATTCATTGATTTTTGCCATTGAAAAACGTCCAGAAATGATTGAAGCTACTGACTGAATGAAAGGAGCTGGCATCTCACTCTCTTTGAATCTTCTTTATCATGCTAAGTGGAGCAGGAAAAAGCAAAAAATTTCAGAATTGCACCTTGCAATGCGGAGAAATTACAGTTTGTGCATTTACAATATTCATTGATTTTTGCCATTGAAAAACGTCCAGAAATGATTGAAGCTACTGACTGAATGAAAGGAGCTGGCATCTCACTCTCTTTGAATCTTCTTTATCATGCTAAGAGGAGCAGGAAAAAGCAAAAAATTTCAGAATTGCACCTTGCAATGCGGAGAAATTACTGTTTGTGCATTTACAATATTCGTTGATTTTTGCCATTGAAAAACGTCCAGAAATGATTGAAGCTACTGACTGAATGAAAGGAGCTGGCATCTCACTCTCTTTGAATCTTCTTTATCATGCTAAGAGGAGCAGGAAAAAGCAAAAAATTTCAGAATTGCACCTTGCAATGCGGAGAAATTACAGTTTGTGCATTTACAATATTCATTGATTTTTGCCATTGAAAAACGTCCAGAAATGATTGAAGCTACTGACTGAATGAAAGGAGCTGGCATCTCACTCTCTTTGAATCTTCTTTATCATGCTAAGAGGAGCAGGAAAAAGCAAAAAATTTCAGAATTGCACCTTGCAATGCGGAGAATTTACTGTTTGTGCATTTACAATATTCATTGATTTTTGCCATTGAAAAACATGTTATTCATATACCAGAAATGTTTGAAGCTCCTGACTGAATGAAAGGAGCTGGCACCTCACTCTCTTTGAATCTTCTTTAGCATGCTAAGAGGAGCAGGAAAAAGCAAAAAATTTCAGAATTGCACCTTGCAATGCGGAGAAATTACTGTTTGTGCATTTACAATATTCATTGATTTTTGCCATTGAAAAACGTCCAGAAATGATTGAAGCTACTGACTGAATGAAAGGAGCTGGCATCTCACTCTCTTTGAATCTTCTTTATCATGCTAAGAGGAGCAGGAAAAAGCAAAAAATTTCAGAATTGCACCTTGCAATGCGGAGAAATTACTGTTTGTGCATTTACAATATTCATTGATTTTTGCCATTGAAAAATGTCCAGAAATGATTGAAGCTACTGACTGAATGAAAGGAGCTGGCATCTCACTCTCTTTGAATCTTCTTTATCATGCTAAGAGGAGCAGGAAAAAGCAAAAAATTTCAGAATTGCGCCTTGCAATGCGGAGAAATTACTGTTTGTGCATTTACAAAATTCATTGATTTTTGCCATTGAAAAACATTATGTTATTCATATACCAGAAATGATTGAAGCTACTGACTGAAGGAAAGGAGCTGGCATCTCACTCTCTTTGAATCTTCTTTATCATGCTAAGAGGAGCAGGAAAAAGCAAAAAATTTCAGAATTGCACCTTGCAATGCGGAGAATTTATTGTTTGTGCATTTACAATATTCATTGATTTTTGCCATTGAAAAACGTCCAGAAATTATTGAAGCTACTGACTGAATGAAAGGAGCTGGCATCTCACTCTCTTTTAATCTTCTTTATCATGCTAAGAGGAGCAGGAAAAAGCAAAAAATTTCAGAATTGCACCTTGCAATGCGGAGAAATTACAGTTTGTGCATTTACAATATTCATTGATTTTTGCCATTGAAAAACGTCCAGAAATGATTGAAGCTACTGACTGAATGAAAGGAGCTGGCATCTCACTCTCTTTGAATCTTCTTTATCATGCTAAGAGGAGCAGGAAAAAGCAAAAAATTTCAGAATTGCACCTTGCAATGCGGAGAAATTACTGTTTGTGCATTTACAATATTCGTTGATTTTTGCCATTGAAAAACGTCCAGAAATGATTGAAGCTACTGACTGAATGAAAGGAGCTGGCATCTCACTCTCTTTGAATCTTCTTTATCATGCTAAGAGGAGCAGGAAAAAGCAAAAAATTTCAGAATTGCACCTTGCAATGCGGAGAAATTACTGTTTGTGCATTTACAATATTCATTGATTTTTGCCATTGAAAAACATCATGTTATTCATATACCAGAAATGTTTGAAGCTACTGACTGAATGAAAGGAGCTGGCATCTCACTCTCTTTGAATCTTCTTTATCATGCTAAGAGGAGCAGGAAAAAGCAAAAAATTTCAGACTTGCACCTTGCAATGCGGAGAAATTACTGTTTGTGCATTTACAATATTCATTGATTTTTGCCATTGAAAAACATCATGTTATTCATATACCAGAAATGTTTGAAGCTACTGACTGAATGAAAGGAGCTGGCATCTCACTCTCTTTGAATCTTCTTTATCATGCTAAGAGGAGCAGAAAAAAGCAAAAAATTTCAGACTTGCACCTTGCAATGCGGAGAAATTACTGTTTGTGCATTTACAATATTCATTGATTTTTGCCATTGAAAAACATCATGTTATTCATATACCAGAAATGTTTGAAGCTACTGACTGAATGAAAGGAGCTGGCATCTCACTCTCTTTGAATCTTCTTTATCATGCTAAGAGGAGCAGGAAAAAGCAAAAAATTTCAGAATTGCACCTTGCAATGCGGAGAAATTACTGTTTGTGCATTTACAATATTCATTGATTTTTGCCATTGAAAAACGTCCAGAAATGATTGAAGGTACTGACTGAATGAAAGGAGCTGGCATCTCACTCTCTTTGAATCTTCTTTATCATGCTAAGAGGAGCAGGAAAAAGCAAAAAATTTCAGAATTGCAACTTGCAATGCGGAGAAATTACTGTTTGTGCATTTACAATATTCATTGATTTTTGCCATTGAAAAACGTCCAGAAATGATTGAAGCTACTGACTGAATGAAAGGAGCTGGCATCTCACTCTCTTTGAATCTTCTTTATCATGCTAAGAGGAGCAGGAAAAAGCAAAAAATTTCAGAATTGCACCTTGCAATGCGGAGAAATTACTGTTTGTGCATTTACAATATTCGTTGATTTTTGCCATTGAAAAACGTCCAGAAATGATTGAAGCTACTGACTGAATGAAAGGAGCTGGCATCTCACTCTCTTTGAATCTTCTTTATCATGCTAAGAGGAGCAGGAAAAAGCAAAAAATTTCAGAATTGCACCTTGCAATGCGGAGAAATTACTGTTTGTGCATTTACAATATTCATTGATTTTTGCCATTGAAAAACGTCCAGAAATGATTGAAGCTACTGACTGAATGAAAGGAGCTGGCATCTCACTCTCTTTGAATCTTCTTTATCATGCTAAGAGGAGCAGGAAAAAGCAAAAAATTTCAGAATTGCACCTTGCAATGCGGAGAATTTACTGTTTGTGCATTTACAATATTCATTGATTTTTGCCATTGAAAAACATGTTATTCATATACCAGAAATGTTTGAAGCTCCTGACTGAATGAAAGGAGCTGGCACCTCACTCTCTTTGAATCTTCTTTATCATGCTAAGAGGAGCAGGAAAAAGCAAAAAATTTCAGAATTGCACCTTGCAATGCGGAGAAATTACTGTTTGTGCATTTACAATATTCATTGATTTTTGCCATTGAAAAACGTCCAGAAATGATTGAAGCTACTGACTGAATGAAAGGAGCTGGCATCTCACTCTCTTTGAATCTTCTTTATCATGCTAAGAGGAGCAGGAAAAAGCAAAAAATTTCAGAATTGCACCTTGCAATGCGGAGAAATTACTGTTTGTGCATTTACAATATTCATTGATTTTTGCCATTGAAAAATGTCCAGAAATGATTGAAGCTACTGACTGAATGAAAGGAGCTGGCATCTCACTCTCTTTGAATCTTCTTTATCATGCTAAGAGGAGCAGGAAAAAGCAAAAAATTTCAGAATTGCGCCTTGCAATGCGGAGAAATTACTGTTTGTGCATTTACAAAATTCATTGATTTTTGCCATTGAAAAACATCATGTTATTCATATACCAGAAATGATTGAAGCTACTGACTGAAGGAAAGGAGCTGGCATCTCACTCTCTTTGAATCTTCTTTATCATGCTAAGAGGAGCAGGAAAAAGCAAAAAATTTCAGAATTGCAACTTGCAATGCGGAGAATTTACTGTTTGTGCATTTACAATATTCATTGATTTTTGCCATTGAAAAACGTCCAGAAATGATTGAAGCTACTGACTGAATGAAAGGAGCTGGCATCTCACTCTCTTTGAATCTTCTTTATCATGCTAAGAGGAGCAGGAAAAAGCAAAAAATTTCAGAATTGCACCTTGCAATGCGGAGAAATTACTGTTTGTGCATTTACAATATTCATTGATTTTTGCCATTGAAAAACGTCCAGAAATGATTGAAGCTACTGACTGAATGAAAGGAGCTGGCATCTCACTCTCTTTGAATCTTCTTTATCATGCTAAGAGGAGCAGTAAAAAGCAAAAAATTTCAGAATTGCACCTTGCAATGCGGAGAAATTACTGTTTGTGCATTTACAATATTCATTGATTTTTGCCATTGAAAAACATGTTATTCATATACCAGAAATGTTTGAAGCTACTGACTGAATGAAAGGAGCTGGCACCTCACTCTCTTTGAATCTTCTTTATCATGCTAAGAGGAGCGGGAAAAAGCAAAAAATTTCAGAATTGCACCTTGCAATGCGGAGAAATTACTGTTTGTGCATTTACAATATTCATTGATTTTTGCCATTGAAAAACGTCCAGAAATGATTGAAGGTACTGACTGAATGAAAGGAGCTGGCATCTCACTCTCTTTGAATCTTCTTTATCATGCTAAGAGGAGCAGGAAAAAGCAAAAAATTTCAGAATTGCACCTTGCAATGCGGAGAAATTACTGTTTGTGCATTTACAAAATTCATTGATTTTTGCCATTGAAAAACGTCCAGAAATGATTGAAGCTACTGACTGAATGAAAGGAGCTGGCATCTCACTCTCTTTGAATCTTCTTTATCATGCTAAGAGGAGCAGGAAAAAGCAAAAAATTTCAGAATTGCACCTTGCAATGCGGAGAAATTACAGTTTGTGCATTTACAATATTCATTGATTTTTGCCATTGAGAAACGTCCAGAAATGATTGAAGCTACTGACTGAATGAAAGGAGCTGGCATCTCACTCTCTTTGAATCTTTATCATGCTAAGAGGAGCAGGAAAAAGCAAAAAATTTCAGAATTGCACCTTGCAATGCGGAGAAATTACTGTTTGTGCATTTACAATATTCATTGATTTTTGCCATTGAAAAACATCATGTTATTCATATACCAGAAATGTTTGAAGCTACTGACTGAATGAAAGGAGCTGGCATCTCACTCTCTTTGAATCTTCTTTATCATGCTAAGAGGAGCAGGAAAAAGCAAAAAATTTCAGAATTGCACCTTGCAATGTGGAGAAATTACTGTTTGTGCATTTACAATATTCATTGATTTTTACCATTGAAAAACGTCCAGAAATGATTGAAGCTACTGACTGAATGAAAGTAGCTGGCATCTCACTCTCTTTGAATCTTCTTTATCATGCTAAGAGGAGCAGGAAAAAGCAAAAAATTTCAGACTTGCACCTTGCAATGCGGAGAAATTACTGTTTGTGCATTTACAATATTCATTGATTTTTGCCATTGAAAAACATCATGTTATTGATATACCAGAAATGTTTGAAGCTACTGACTGAATGAAAGGAGCTGGCATCTCACTCTCTTTGAATCTTCTTTATCATGCTAAGAGGAGCAGGAAAAAGCAAAAAATTTCAGAATTGCACCTTGTAATGCGGAGAAATTACTGTTTGTGCATTTAGAATATTCATTGATTTTTTCCATTGAAAAACATCATGTTATTCATATACCAGAAATGTTTGAAGCTACTGACTGAATGAAAGGAGCTGGCATCTCAATCTCTTTGAATCTTCTTTATCATGCTAAGAGGAGCAGGAAAAAGCAAAAAACTTCAGAATTGCACCTTGCAATGTGGAGAAATTACTGTTTGTGCATTTACAATATTCATTGATTTTTACCATTGAAAAACGTCCAGAAATGATTGAAGCTACTGACTGAATGAAAGTAGCTGGCATCTCACTCTCTTTGAATCTTCTTTATCATGCTAAGAGGAGCAGGAAAAAGCAAAAAATTTCAGACTTGCACCTTGCAATGCGGAGAAATTACTGTTTGTGCATTTACAATATTCATTGATTTTTGCCATTGAAAAACATCATGTTATTCATATACCAGAAATGTTTGAAGCTACTGACTGAATGAAAGGAGCTGGCATCTCACTCTCTTTGAATCTTCTTTATCATGCTAAGAGGAGCAGGAAAAAGCAAAAAATTTCAGAATTGCACCTTGCAATGCGGAGAAATTACTGTTTGTGCATTTACAATATTCATTGATTTTTGCCATTGAAAAACATCATGTTATTCATATACCAGAAATGTTTGAAGCTACTGACTGAATGAAAGGAGCTGACATCTCACTCTCTTTGAATCTTCTTTATCATGCTAAGAGGAGCAGGAAAAAGCAAAAAATTTCAGAATTGCACCTTGCAATGCGGAGAAATTACTGTTTGTGCATTTACAATATTCATTGATTTTTGCCATTGAAAAACGTCCAGAAATGATTGAAGCTACTGACTGAATGAAAGGAGCTGGCATCTCACTCTCTTTGAATCATGCTAAGAGGAGCAGGAAAAAGCAAAAAATTTCAGAATTGCACCTTGCAATGCGGAGAAATTACTGTTTGTGCATTTACAATATTCATTGATTTTTGCCATTGAAAAACATCATGTTATTCATATACCAGAAATGTTTGAAGCTACTGACTGAATGAAAGGAGCTGGCATCTCACTCTCTTTGAATCTTCTTTATCATGCTAAGAGGAGCAGGAAAAAGCAAAAAATTTCAGAATTGCACCTTGCAATGCGGAGAAATTACTGTTTGTGCATTTACAATATTCATTGATTTTTGCCATTGAAAAACGTCCAGAAATGATTGAAGCTACTGACTGAATGAAAGGAGCTGGCATCTCACTCTCTTTGAATCTTCTTTATCATGCTAAGAGGAGCAGGAAAAAGCAAAAAATTTCAGAATTGCACCTTGCAATGCGGAGAAATTACTGTTTGTGCATTTACAATATTCATTGATTTTTGCCATTGAAAAACGTCCAGAAATGATTGAAGCTACTGACTGAATGAAAGGAGCTGGCATCTCACTCTCTTTGAATCTTCTTTATCATGCTAAGAGGAGCAGGAAAAAGCAAAAAATTTCAGAATTGCACCTTGCAATGCGGAGAAATTACTGTTTGTGCATTTACAATATTCATTGATTTTTGCCATTGAAAAACATGTTATTCATATACCAGAAATGTTTGAAGCTACTGACTGAATGAAAGGAGCTGGCACCTCAATCTCTTTGAATCTTCTTTATCATGCTAAGAGGAGCGGGAAAAAGCAAAAAATTTCAGAATTGCACCTTGCAATGCGGAGAAATTACAGTTTGTGCATTTACAATATTCATTGATTTTTGCCATTGAAAAACGTCCAGAAATGATTGAAGGTACTGACTGAATGAAAGGAGCTGGCATCTCACTCTCTTTGAATCTTCTTTATCATGCTAAGAGGAGCAGGAAAAAGCAAAAAATTTCAGAATTGCACCTTGCAATGCGGAGAAATTACTGTTTGTGCATTTACAATATTCATTGATTTTTGCCATTGAAAAAGTCCAGAAATGATTGAAGCTACTGACTGAATGAAAGGAGCTGGCATCTCACTCTCTTTGAATCTTCTTTATCATGCTAAGAGGAGCAGGAAAAAGCAAAAAATTTCAGAATTGCACCTTGCAATGCGGAGAAATTACTGTTTGTGCATTTACAATATTCATTGATTTTTGCCATTGAAAAACATCCAGAAATGATTGAAGCTACTGACTGAATGAAAGGAGCTGGCATCTCACTCTCTTTGAATCTTCTTTATCATGCTAAGAGGAGCAGGAAAAAGCAAAAAATTTCAGAATTGCACCTTGCAATGCGGAGAAATTACTGTTTGTGCATTTACAATATTCATTGATTTTTGCCATTGAAAAACATCATGTTATTCATATACCAGAAATGTTTGAAGCTACTGACTGAATGAAAGGAGCTGGCATCTCACTCTCTTTGAATCTTCTTTATCATGCTAAGAGGAGCAGGAAAAAGCAAAAAATTTCAGAATTGCACCTTGCAATGTGGAGAAATTACTGTTTGTGCATTTACAATATTCATTGATTTTTACCATTGAAAAACGTCCAGAAATGATTGAAGCTACTGACTGAATGAAAGTAGCTGGCATCTCACTCTCTTTGAATCTTCTTTATCATGCTAAGAGGAGCAGGAAAAAGCAAAAAATTTCAGACTTGCACCTTGCAATGGGGAGAAATTACTGTTTGTGCATTTACAATATTCATTGATTTTTGCCATTGAAAAACATCATGTTATTCATATACCAGAAATGTTTGAAGCTACTGACTGAATGAAAGGAGCTGGCATCTCACTCTCTTTGAATCTTCTTTATCATGCTAAGAGGAGCAGGAAAAAGCAAAAAATTTCAGAATTGCACCTTGCAATGCGGAGAAATTACTGTTTGTGCATTTACAATATTCATTGATTTTTGCCATTGAAAAACATAATGTTATTCATATACCAGAAATGTTTGAAGCTACTGACTGAATGAAAGGAGCTGGCATCTCAATCTCTTTGAATCTTCTTTATCATGCTAAGAGGAGCATGAAAAAGCAAAAAATTTCAGAATTGCACCTTGCAATGTGGAGAAATTACTGTTTGTGCATTTACAATATTCATTGATTTTTACCATTGAAAAACGTCCAGAAATGATTGAAGCTACTGACTGAATGAAAGTAGCTGGCATCTCACTCTCTTTGAATCTTCTTTATCATGCTAAGAGGAGCAGGAAAAAGCAAAAAATTTCAGACTTGCACCTTGCAATGCGGAGAAATTACTGTTTGTGCATTTACAATATTCATTGATTTTTGCCATTGAAAAACATCATGTTATTCATATACCAGAAATGTTTGAAGCTACTGACTGAATGAAAGGAGCTGGCATCTCACTCTCTTTGAATCTTCTTTATCATGCTAAGAGGAGCAGAAAAAAGCAAAAAATTTCAGACTTGCACCTTGCAATGCGGAGAAATTACTGTTTGTGCATTTACAATATTCATTGATTTTTGCCATTGAAAAACATCATGTTATTCATATACCAGAAATGTTTGAAGCTACTGACTGAATGAAAGGAGCTGGCATCTCACTCTCTTTGAATCTTCTTTATCATGCTAAGAGGAGCAGGAAAAAGCAAAAAATTTCAGAATTGCACCTTGCAATGCGGAGAAATTACTGTTTGTGCATTTACAATATTCATTGATTTTTGCCATTGAAAAACGTCCAGAAATGATTGAAGGTACTGACTGAATGAAAGGAGCTGGCATCTCACTCTCTTTGAATCTTCTTTATCATGCTAAGAGGAGCAGGAAAAAGCAAAAAATTTCAGAATTGCAACTTGCAATGCGGAGAAATTACTGTTTGTGCATCTACAATATTCATTGATTTTTGCCATTGAAAAACGTCCAGAAATGATTGAAGCTACTGACTGAATGAAAGGAGCTGGCATCTCACTCTCTTTGAATCTTCTTTATCATGCTAAGTGGAGCAGGAAAAAGCAAAAAATTTCAGAATTGCACCTTGCAATGCGGAGAAATTACAGTTTGTGCATTTACAATATTCATTGATTTTTGCCATTGAAAAACGTCCAGAAATGATTGAAGCTACTGACTGAATGAAAGGAGCTGGCATCTCACTCTCTTTGAATCTTCTTTATCATGCTAAGAGGAGCAGGAAAAAGCAAAAAATTTCAGAATTGCACCTTGCAATGCGGAGAAATTACTGTTTGTGCATTTACAATATTCGTTGATTTTTGCCATTGAAAAACGTCCAGAAATGATTGAAGCTACTGACTGAATGAAAGGAGCTGGCATCTCACTCTCTTTGAATCTTCTTTATCATGCTAAGAGGAGCAGGAAAAAGCAAAAAATTTCAGAATTGCACCTTGCAATGCGGAGAAATTACAGTTTGTGCATTTACAATATTCATTGATTTTTGCCATTGAAAAACGTCCAGAAATGATTGAAGCTACTGACTGAATGAAAGGAGCTGGCATCTCACTCTCTTTGAATCTTCTTTATCATGCTAAGAGGAGCAGGAAAAAGCAAAAAATTTCAGAATTGCACCTTGCAATGCGGAGAATTTACTGTTTGTGCATTTACAATATTCATTGATTTTTGCCATTGAAAAACATGTTATTCATATACCAGAAATGTTTGAAGCTCCTGACTGAATGAAAGGAGCTGGCACCTCACTCTCTTTGAATCTTCTTTATCATGCTAAGAGGAGCAGGAAAAAGCAAAAAATTTCAGAATTGCACCTTGCAATGCGGAGAAATTACTGTTTGTGCATTTACAATATTCATTGATTTTTGCCATTGAACAACGTCCAGAAATGATTGAAGCTACTGACTGAATGAAAGGAGCTGGCATCTCACTCTCTTTGAATCTTCTTTATCATGCTAAGAGGAGCAGGAAAAAGCAAAAAATTTCAGAATTGCACCTTGCAATGCGGAGAAATTACTGTTTGTGCATTTACAATATTCATTGATTTTTGCCATTGAAAAATGTCCAGAAATGATTGAAGCTACTGACTGAATGAAAGGAGCTGGCATCTCACTCTCTTTGAATCTTCTTTATCATGCTAAGAGGAGCAGGAAAAAGCAAAAAATTTCAGAATTGCGCCTTGCAATGCGGAGAAATTACTGTTTGTGCATTTACAAAATTCATTGATTTTTGCCATTGAAAAACATTATGTTATTCATATACCAGAAATGATTGAAGCTACTGACTGAAGGAAAGGAGCTGGCATCTCACTCTCTTTGAATCTTCTTTATCATGCTAAGAGGAGCAGGAAAAAGCAAAAAATTTCAGAATTGCACCTTGCAATGCGGAGAATTTACTGTTTGTGCATTTACAATATTCATTGATTTTTGCCATTGAAAAACGTCCAGAAATTATTGAAGCTACTGACTGAATGAAAGGAGCTGGCATCTCACTCTCTTTTAATCTTCTTTATCATGCTAAGAGGAGCAGGAAAAAGCAAAAAATTTCAGAATTGCACCTTGCAATGCGGAGAAATTACAGTTTGTGCATTTACAATATTCATTGATTTTTGCCATTGAAAAACGTCCAGAAATGATTGAAGCTACTGACTGAATGAAAGGAGCTGGCATCTCACTCTCTTTGAATCTTCTTTATCATGCTAAGAGGAGCAGGAAAAAGCAAAAAATTTCAGAATTGCACCTTGCAATGCGGAGAAATTACTGTTTGTGCATTTACAATATTCGTTGATTTTTGCCATTGAAAAACGTCCAGAAATGATTGAAGCTACTGACTGAATGAAAGGAGCTGGCATCTCACTCTCTTTGAATCTTCTTTATCATGCTAAGAGGAGCAGGAAAAAGCAAAAAATTTCAGAATTGCACCTTGCAATGCGGAGAAATTACTGTTTGTGCATTTACAATATTCATTGATTTTTGCCATTGAAAAACATCATGTTATTCATATACCAGAAATGTTTGAAGCTACTGACTGAATGAAAGGAGCTGGCATCTCACTCTCTTTGAATCTTCTTTATCATGCTAAGAGGAGCAGGAAAAAGCAAAAAATTTCAGAATTGCACCTTGCAATGCGGAGAAATTACTGTTTGTGCATTTACAATATTCATTGATTTTTGCCATTGAAAAACATAATGTTATTCATATACCAGAAATGTTTGAAGCTACTGACTGAATGAAAGGAGCTGGCATCTCAATCTCTTTGAATCTTCTTTATCATGCTAAGAGGAGCATGAAAAAGCAAAAAATTTCAGAATTGCACCTTGCAATGCGGAGAAATTACTGTTTGTGCATTTACAATATTCATTGATTTTTGCCATTGAAAAACATCATGTTATTCATATACCAGAAATGTTTGAAGCTACTGACTGAATGAAAGGAGCTGGCATCTCACTCTCTTTGAATCTTCTTTATCATGCTAAGAGGAGCAGGAAAAAGCAAAAAATTTCAGAATTGCACCTTGCAATGCGGAGAAATTACTGTTTGTGCATTTACAATATTCATTGATTTTTGCCATTGAAAAACGTCCAGAAATGATTGAAGGTACTGACTGAATGAAAGGAGCTGGCATCTCACTCTCTTTGAATCTTCTTTATCATGCTAAGAGGAGCAGGAAAAAGCAAAAAATTTCAGAATTGCAACTTGCAATGTGGAGAAATTACTGTTTGTGCATTTACAATATTCATTGATTTTTGCCATTGAAAAACGTCCAGAAATGATTGAAGCTACTGACTGAATGAAAGGAGCTGGCATCTCACTCTCTTTGAATCTTCTTTATCATGCTAAGTGGAGCAGGAAAAAGCAAAAAATTTCAGAATTGCACCTTGCAATGCGGAGAAATTACAGTTTGTGCATTTACAATATTCATTGATTTTTGCCATTGAAAAACGTCCAGAAATGATTGAAGCTACTGACTGAATGAAAGGAGCTGGCATCTCACTCTCTTTGAATCTTCTTTATCATGCTAAGATGAGCAGGAAAAAGCAAAAAATTTCAGAATTGCACCTTGCAATGCGGAGAAATTACTGTTTGTGCATTTACAATATTCGTTGATTTTTGCCATTGAAAAACGTCCAGAAATGATTGAAGCTACTGACTGAATGAAAGGAGCTGGCATCTCACTCTCTTTGAATCTTCTTTATCATGCTAAGAGGAGCAGGAAAAAGCAAAAAATTTCAGAATTGCACCTTGCAATGCGGAGAAATTACTGTTTGTGCATTTACAATATTCATTGATTTTTGCCATTGAAAAACGTCCAGAAATGATTGAAGCTACTGACTGAATGAAAGGAGCTGGCATCTCACTCTCTTTGAATCTTCTTTATCATGCTAAGAGGAGCAGGAAAAAGCAAAAAATTTCAGAATTGCACCTTGCAATGCGGAGAATTTACTGTTTGTGCATTTACAATATTCATTGATTTTTGCCATTGAAAAACATGTTATTCATATACCAGAAATGTTTGAAGCTCCTGACTGAATGAAAGGAGCTGGCACCTCACTCTCTTTGAATCTTCTTTATCATGCTAAGAGGAGCAGGAAAAAGCAAAAAATTTCAGAATTGCACCTTGCAATGCGGAGAAATTACTGTTTGTGCATTTACAATATTCATTGATTTTTGCCATTGAAAAACGTCCAGAAATGATTGAAGCTACTGACTGAATGAAAGGAGCTGGCATCTCACTCTCTTTGAATCTTCTTTATCATGCTAAGAGGAGCAGGAAAAAGCAAAAAATTTCAGAATTGCACCTTGCAATGCGGAGAAATTACTGTTTGTGCATTTACAATATTCATTGATTTTTGCCATTGAAAAATGTCCAGAAATGATTGAAGCTACTGACTGAATGAAAGGAGCTGGCATCTCACTCTCTTTGAATCTTCTTTATCATGCTAAGAGGAGCAGGAAAAAGCAAAAAATTTCAGAATTGCGCCTTGCAATGCGGAGAAATTACTGTTTGTGCATTTACAAAATTCATTGATTTTTGCCATTGAAAAACATCATGTTATTCATATACCAGAAATGATTGAAGCTACTGACTGAAGGAAAGGAGCTGGCATCTCACTCTCTTTGAATCTTCTTTATCATGCTAAGAGGAGCAGGAAAAAGCAAAAAATTTCAGAATTGCAACTTGCAATGCGGAGAATTTACTGTTTGTGCATTTACAATATTCATTGATTTTTGCCATTGAAAAACGTCCAGAAATGATTGAAGCTACTGACTGAATGAAAGGAGCTGGCATCTCACTCTCTTTGAATCTTCTTTATCATGCTAAGAGGAGCAGGAAAAAGCAAAAAATTTCAGAATTGCACCTTGCAATGCGGAGAAATTACAGTTTGTGCATTTACAATATTCATTGATTTTTGCCATTGAAAAACGTCCAGAAATGATTGAAGCTACTGACTGAATGAAAGGAGCTGGCATCTCACTCTCTTTGAATCTTCTTTATCATGCTAAGAGGAGCAGGAAAAAGCAAAAAATTTCAGAATTGCACCTTGCAATGCGGAGAAATTACTGTTTGTGCATTTACAATATTCGTTGATTTTTGCCATTGAAAAACGTCCAGAAATGATTGAAGCTACTGACTGAATGAAAGGAGCTGGCATCTCACTCTCTTTGAATCTTCTTTATCATGCTAAGAGGAGCAGGAAAAAGCAAAAAATTTCAGAATTGCACCTTGCAATGCGGAGAAATTACAGTTTGTGCATTTACAATATTCATTGATTTTTGCCATTGAAAAACGTCCAGAAATGATTAAAGCTACTGACTGAATGAAAGGAGCTGGCATCTCACTCTCTTTGAATCTTCTTTATCATGCTAAGAGGAGCAGGAAAAAGCAAAAAATTTCAGAATTGCACCTTGCAATGCGGAGAAATTACTGTTTGTGCATTTACAATATTCATTGATTTTTGCCATTGAAAAACATGTTATTCATATACCAGAAATGTTTGAAGCTCCTGACTGAATGAAAGGAGCTGGCACCTCACTCTCTTTGAATCTTCTTTATCATGCTAAGAGGAGCAGGAAAAAGTAAAAAATTTCAGAATTGCACCTTGCAATGCGGAGAAATTACTGTTTGTGCATTTACAATATTCATTGATTTTTGCCATTGAAAAACGTCCAGAAATGATTGTAGCTACTGACTGAATGAAAGGAGCTGGCATCTCACTCTCTTTGAATCTTCTTTATCATGCTAAGAGGAGCAGGAAAAAGCAAAAAATTTCAGAATTGCACCTTGCAATGCGGAGAAATTACTGTTTGTGCATTTACAATATTCATTGATTTTTGCCATTGAAAAACATCATGTTATTCATATACCAGAAATGTTTGAAGCTACTGACTGAATGAAAGGAGCTGACATCTCACTCTCTTTGAATCTTCTTTATCATGCTAAGAGGAGCAGGAAAAAGCAAAAAATTTCAGAATTGCACCTTGCAATGCGGAGAAATTACTGTTTGTGCATTTACAATATTCATTGATTTTTGCCATTGAAAAACGTCCAGAAATGATTGAAGCTACTGACTGAATGAAAGGAGCTGGCATCTCACTCTCTTTGAATCATGCTAAGAGGAGCAGGAAAAAGCAAAAAATTTCAGAATTGCACCTTGCAATGCGGAGAAATTACTGTTTGTGCATTTACAATATTCATTGATTTTTGCCATTGAAAAACATCATGTTATTCATATACCAGAAATGTTTGAAGCTACTGACTGAATGAAAGGAGCTGGCATCTCACTCTCTTTGAATCTTCTTTATCATGCTAAGAGGAGCAGGAAAAAGCAAAAAATTTTAGAATTGCACCTTGCAATGTGGAGAAATTACTGTTTGTGCATTTACAATATTCATTGATTTTTACCATTGAAAAACGTCCAGAAATGATTGAAGCTACTGACTGAATGAAAGTAGCTGGCATCTCACTCTCTTTGAATCTTCTTTATCATGCTAAGAGGAGCAGGAAAAAGCAAAAAATTTCAGACTTGCACCTTGCAATGCGGAGAAATTACTGTTTGTGCATTTACAATATTCATTGATTTTTGCCATTGAAAAACATCATGTTATTCATATACCAGAAATGTTTGAAGCTACTGACTGAATGAAAGGAGCTGGCATCTCACTCTCTTTGAATCTTCTTTATCATGCTAAGAGGAGCAGGAAAAAGCAAAAAATTTCAGAATTGCACCTTGCAATGCGGAGAAAATACTGTTTGTGCATTTACAATATTCATTGATTTTTGCCATTGAAAAACGTCCAGAAATGATTGAAGCTACTGACTGAATGAAAGGAGCTGGCATCTCACTCTCTTTGAATCTTCTTTATCATGCTAAGAGGAGCAGGAAAAAGCAAAAAATTTCAGAATTGCACCTTGCAATGCGGAGAAATTACTGTTTGTGCATTTACAATATTCATTGATTTTTGCCATTGAAAAACGTCCAGAAATGATTGAAGCTACTGACTGAATGAAAGGAGCTGGCATCTCACTCTCTTTGAATCTTCTTTATCATGCTAAGAGGAGCAGGAAAAAGCAAAAAATTTCAGAATTGCACCTTGCAATGCGGAGAAATTACTGTTTGTGCATTTACAATATTCATTGATTTTTGCCATTGAAAAACATGTTATTCATATACCAGAAATGTTTGAAGCTACTGACTGAATGAAAGGAGCTGGCACCTCAATCTCTTTGAATCTTCTTTATCATGCTAAGAGGAGCGGGAAAAAGCAAAAAATTTCAGAATTGCACCTTGCAATGCGGAGAAATTACTGTTTGTGCATTTACAATATTCATTGATTTTTGCCATTGAAAAACGTCCAGAAATGATTGAAGGTACTGACTGAATGAAAGGAGCTGGCATCTCACTCTCTTTGAATCTTCTTTATCATGCTAAGAGGAGCAGGAAAAAGCAAAAAATTTCAGAATTGCACCTTGCAATGCGGAGAAATTACTGTTTGTGCATTTACAATATTCATTGATTTTTGCCATTGAAAAACGTCCAGAAATGATTGAAGCTACTGACTGAATGAAAGGAGCTGGCATCTCACTCTCTTTGAATCTTCTTTATCATGCTAAGAGGAGCAGGAAAAAGCAAAAAATTTCAGAATTGCACCTTGCAATGCGGAGAAATTACTGTTTGTGCATTTACAATATTCATTGATTTTTGCCATTGAAAAACATCCAGAAATGATTGAAGCTACTGACTGAATGAAAGGAGCTGGCATCTCACTCTCTTTGAATCTTCTTTATCATGCTAAGAGGAGCAGGAAAAAGCAAAAAATTTCAGAATTGCACCTTGCAATGCTGAGAAATTACTGTTTGTGCATTTACAATATTCATTGATTTTTGCCAATGAAAAACATCATGTTATTCATATACCAGAAATGTTTGAAGCTACTGACTGAATGAAAGGAGCTGGCATCTCACTCTCTTTGAATCTTCTTTATCATGCTAAGAGGAGCAGGAAAAAGCAAAAAATTTCAGAATTGCACCTTGCAATGTGGAGAAATTACTGTTTGTGCATTTACAATATTCATTGATTTTTACCATTGAAAAACGTCCAGAAATGATTGAAGCTACTGACTGAATGAAAGTAGCTGGCATCTCACTCTCTTTGAATCTTCTTTATCATGCTAAGAGGAGCAGGAAAAAGCAAAAAAATTCAGACTTGCACCTTGCAATGCGGAGAAATTACTGTTTGTGCATTTACAATATTCATTAATTTTTGCCATTGAAAAACATCATGTTATTCATATACCAGAAATGTTTGAAGCTACTGACTGAATGAAAGGAGCTGGCATCTCACTCTCTTTGAATCTTCTTTATCATGCTAAGAGGAGCAGAAAAAAGCAAAAAATTTCAGACTTGCACCTTGCAATGCGGAGAAATTACTGTTTGTGCATTTACAATATTCATTGATTTTTGCCATTGAAAAACATCATGTTATTCATATACCAGAAATGTTTGAAGCTACTGACTGAATGAAAGGAGCTGGCATCTCACTCTCTTTGAATCTTCTTTATCATGCTAAGAGGAGCAGGAAAAAGCAAAAAATTTCAGAATTGCACCTTGCAATGCGGAGAAATTACTGTTTGTGCATTTACAATATTCATTGATTTTTGCCATTGAAAAACGTCCAGAAATGATTGAAGGTACTGACTGAATGAAAGGAGCTGGCATCTCACTCTCTTTGAATCTTCTTTAACATGCTAAGAGGAGCAGGAAAAAGCAAAAAATTTCAGAATTGCAACTTGCAATGCGGAGAAATTACTGTTTGTGCATTTACAATATTCATTGATTTTTGCCATTGAAAAACGTCCAGAAATGATTGAAGCTACTGACTGAATGAAAGGAGCTGGCATCTCACTCTCTTTGAATCTTCTTTATCATGCTAAGAGGAGCAGGAAAAAGCAAAAAATTTCAGAATTGCACCTTGCAATGCGGAGAAATTACTGTTTGTGCATTTACAATATTCATTGATTTTTGCCATTGAAAAACGTCCAGAAATGATTGAAGCTACTGACTGAATGAAAGGAGCTGGCATCTCACTCTCTTTGAATCTTCTTTATCATGCTAAGAGGAGCAGGAAAAAGCAAAAAATTTCAGAATTGCACCTTGCAATGCGGAGAAATTACTGTTTGTGCATTTACAATATTCATTGATTTTTGCCATTGAAAAACATCCAGAAATGATTGAAGCTACTGACTGAATGAAAGGAGCTGGCATCTCACTCTCTTTGAATCTTCTTTATCATGCTAAGAGGAGCAGGAAAAAGCAAAAAATTTCAGAATTGCACCTTGCAATGCGGAGAAATTACTGTTTGTGCATTTACAATATTCATTGATTTTTGCCATTGAAAAACATCATGTTATTCATATACCAGAAATGTTTGAAGCTACTGACTGAATGAAAGGAGCTGGCATCTCACTCTCTTTGAATCTTCTTTATCATGCTAAGAGGAGCAGGAAAAAGCAAAAAATTTCAGAATTGCACCTTGCAATGTGGAGAAATTACTGTTTGTGCATTTACAATATTCATTGATTTTTACCATTGAAAAACGTCCAGAAATGATTGAAGCTACTGACTGAATGAAAGTAGCTGGCATCTCACTTTCTTTGAATCTTCTTTATCATGCTAAGAGGAGCAGGAAAAAGCAAAAAATTTCAGACTTGCACCTTGCAATGCGGAGAAATTACTGTTTGTGCATTTACAATATTCATTAATTTTTGCCATTGAAAAACATCATGTTATTCATATACCAGAAATGTTTGAAGCTACTGACTGAATGAAAGGAGCTGGCATCTCACTCTCTTTGAATCTTCTTTATCATGCTAAGAGGAGCAGAAAAAAGCAAAAAATTTCAGACTTGCACCTTGCAATGCGGAGAAATTACTGTTTGTGCATTTACAATATTCATTGATTTTTGCCATTGAAAAATATCATGTTATTCATATACCAGAAATGTTTGAAGCTACTGACTGAATGAAAGGAGCTGGCATCTCACTCTCTTTGAATCTTCTTTATCATGCTAAGAGGAGCAGGAAAAAGCAAAAAATTTCAGAATTGCACCTTGCAATGCGGAGAAATTACTGTTTGTGCATTTACAATATTCATTGATTTTTGCCATTGAAAAACGTCCAGAAATGATTGAAGGTACTGACTGAATGAAAGGAGCTGGCATCTCACTCTCTTTGAATCTTCTTTATCATGCTAAGAGGAGCAGGAAAAAGCAAAAAATTTCAGAATTGCAACTTGCAATGCGGAGAAATTACTGTTTGTGCATTTACAATATTCATTGATTTTTGCCATTGAAATACGTCCAGAAATGATTGAAGCTACTGACTGAATGAAAGGAGCTGGCATCTCACTCTCTTTGAATCTTCTTTATCATGCTAAGTGGAGCAGGAAAAAGCAAAAAATTTCAGAATTGCACCTTGCAATGCGGAGAAATTACAGTTTGTGCATTTACAATATTCATTGATTTTTGCCATTGAAAAACGTCCAGAAATGATTGAAGCTACTGACTGAATGAAAGGAGCTGGCATCTCACTCTCTTTGAATCTTCTTTATCATGCTAAGAGGAGCAGGAAAAAGCAAAAAATTTCAGAATTGCACCTTGCAATGCGGAGAAATTACTGTTTGTGCATTTACAATATTCGTTGATTTTTGCCATTGAAAAACGTCCAGAAATGATTGAAGCTACTGACTGAATGAAAGGAGCTGGCATCTCACTCTCTTTGAATCTTCTTTATCATGCTAAGAGGAGCAGGAAAAAGCAAAAAATTTCAGAATTGCACCTTGCAATGCGGAGAAATTACAGTTTGTGCATTTACAATATTCATTGATTTTTGCCATTGAAAAACGTCCAGAAATGATTGAAGCTACTGACTGAATGAAAGGAGCTGGCATCTCACTCTCTTTGAATCTTCTTTATCATGCTAAGAGGAGCAGGAAAAAGCAAAAAATTTCAGAATTGCACCTTGCAATGCGGAGAATTTACTGTTTGTGCATTTACAATATTCATTGATTTTTGCCATTGAAAAACATGTTATTCATATACCAGAAATGTTTGAAGCTCCTGACTGAATGAAAGGAGCTGGCACCTCACTCTCTTTGAATCTTCTTTATCATGCTAAGAGGAGCAGGAAAAAGCAAAAAATTTCAGAATTGCACCTTGCAATGCGGAGAAATTACTGTTTGTGCATTTACAATATTCATTGATTTTTGCCATTGAAAAACGTCCAGAAATGATTGAAGCTACTGACTGAATGAAAGGAGCTGGCATCTCACTCTCTTTGAATCTTCTTTATCATGCTAAGAGGAGCAGGAAAAAGCAAAAAATTTCAGAATTGCACCTTGCAATGCGGAGAAATTACTGTTTGTGCATTTACAATATTCATTGATTTTTGCCATTGAAAAATGTCCAGAAATGATTGAAGCTACTGACTGAATGAAAGGAGCTGGCATCTCACTCTCTTTGAATCTTCTTTATCATGCTAAGAGGAGCAGGAAAAAGCAAAAAATTTCAGAATTGCGCCTTGCAATGCGGAGAAATTACTGTTTGTGCATTTACAAAATTCATTGATTTTTGCCATTGAAAAACATCATGTTATTCATATACCAGAAATGATTGAAGCTACTGACTGAAGGAAAGGAGCTGGCATCTCACTCTCTTTGAATCTTCTTTATCATGCTAAGAGGAGCAGAAAAAAGCAAAAAATTTCAGAATTGCACCTTGCAATGCGGAGAATTTACTGTTTGTGCATTTACAATATTCATTGATTTTTGCCATTGAAAAACGTCCAGAAATTATTGAAGCTACTGACTGAATGAAAGGAGCTGGCATCTCACTCTCTTTGAATCTTCTTTATCATGCTAAGAGGAGCAGGAAAAAGCAAAAAATTTCAGAATTGCACCTTGCAATGCGGAGAAATTACAGTTTGTGCATTTACAATATTCATTGATTTTTGCCATTGAAAAACGTCCAGAAATGATTGAAGCTACTGACTGAATGAAAGGAGCTGGCATCTCACTCTCTTTGAATCTTCTTTATCATGCTAAGAGGAGCAGGAAAAAGCAAAAAATTTCAGAATTGCACCTTGCAATGCGGAGAAATTACTGTTTGTGCATTTACAATATTCGTTGATTTTTGCCATTGAAAAACGTCCAGAAATGATTGAAGCTACTGACTGAATGAAAGGAGCTGGCATCTCACTCTCTTTGAATCTTCTTTATCATGCTAAGAGGAGCAGGAAAAAGCAAAAAATTTCAGAATTGCACCTTGCAATGCGGAGAAATTACTGTTTGTGCATTTACAATATTCATTGATTTTTGCCATTGAAAAACATCATGTTATTCATATACCAGAAATGTTTGAAGCTACTGACTGAATGAAAGGAGCTGGCATCTCACTCTCTTTGAATCTTCTTTATCATGCTAAGAGGAGCAGGAAAAAGCAAAAAATTTCAGAATCGCACCTTGCAATGCGGAGAAATTACTGTTTGTGCATTTACAATATTCATTGATTTTTGCCATTGAAAAACATAATGTTATTCATATACCAGAAATGTTTGAAGCTACTGACTGAATGAAAGGAGCTGGCATCTCAATCTCTTTGAATCTTCTTTATCATGCTAAGAGGAGCATGAAAAAGCAAAAAATTTCAGAATTGCACCTTGCAATGTCGAGGAATTACTGTTTGTGCATTTACAATATTCATTGATTTTTACCATTGAAAAACGTCCAGAAATGATTGAAGCTACTGACTGAATGAAAGTAGCTGGCATCTCACTCTCTTTGAATCTTCTTTATCATGCTAAGAGGAGCAGGAAAAAGCAAAAAATTTCAGACTTGCACCTTGCAATGCGGAGAAATTACTGTTTGTGCATTTACAAAATTCATTGATTTTTGCCATTGAAAAACATCATGTTATTCATATACCAGAAATGATTGAAGCTACTGACTGAAGGAAAGGAGCTGGCATCTCACTCTCTTTGAATCTTCTTTATCATGCTAAGAGGAGCAGAAAAAAGCAAAAAATTTCAGAATTGCACCTTGCAATGCGGAGAATTTACTGTTTGTGCATTTACAATATTCATTGATTTTTGCCATTGAAAAACGTCCAGAAATTATTGAAGCTACTGACTGAATGAAAGGAGCTGGCATCTCACTCTCTTTGAATCTTCTTTATCATGCTAAGAGGAGCAGGAAAAAGCAAAAAATTTCAGAATTGCACCTTGCAATGCGGAGAAATTACAGTTTGTGCATTTACAATATTCATTGATTTTTGCCATTGAAAAACGTCCAGAAATGATTGAAGCTACTGACTGAATGAAAGGAGCTGGCATCTCACTCTCTTTGAATCTTCTTTATCATGCTAAGAGGAGCAGGAAAAAGCAAAAAATTTCAGAATTGCACCTTGCAATGCGGAGAAATTACTGTTTGTGCATTTACAATATTCGTTGATTTTTGCCATTGAAAAACGTCCAGAAATGATTGAAGCTACTGACTGAATGAAAGGAGCTGGCATCTCACTCTCTTTGAATCTTCTTTATCATGCTAAGAGGAGCAGGAAAAAGCAAAAAATTTCAGAATTGCACCTTGCAATGCGGAGAAATTACTGTTTGTGCATTTACAATATTCATTGATTTTTGCCATTGAAAAACATCATGTTATTCATATACCAGAAATGTTTGAAGCTACTGACTGAATGAAAGGAGCTGGCATCTCACTCTCTTTGAATCTTCTTTATCATGCTAAGAGGAGCAGGAAAAAGCAAAAAATTTCAGAATCGCACCTTGCAATGCGGAGAAATTACTGTTTGTGCATTTACAATATTCATTGATTTTTGCCATTGAAAAACATAATGTTATTCATATACCAGAAATGTTTGAAGCTACTGACTGAATGAAAGGAGCTGGCATCTCAATCTCTTTGAATCTTCTTTATCATGCTAAGAGGAGCATGAAAAAGCAAAAAATTTCAGAATTGCACCTTGCAATGTCGAGGAATTACTGTTTGTGCATTTACAATATTCATTGATTTTTACCATTGAAAAACGTCCAGAAATGATTGAAGCTACTGACTGAATGAAAGTAGCTGGCATCTCACTCTCTTTGAATCTTCTTTATCATGCTAAGAGGAGCAGGAAAAAGCAAAAAATTTCAGACTTGCACCTTGCAATGCGGAGAAATTACTGTTTGTGCATTTACAATATTCATTGATTTTTGCCATTGAAAAACATCATGTTATTCATATACCAGAAATGTTTGAAGCTACTGACTGAATGAAAGGAGCTGGCATCTCACTCTCTTTGAATCTTCTTTATCATGCTAAGAGGAGCAGAAAAAAGCAAAAAATTTCAGACTTGCACCTTGCAATGCGGAGATATTACTGTTTGTGCATTTACAATATTCATTGATTTTGGCCATTGAAAAACATCATGTTATTCATATACCAGAAATGTTTGAAGCTACTGACTGAATGAAAGGAGCTGGCATCTCACTCTCTTTGAATCTTCTTTATCATGCTAAGAGGAGCAGGAAAAAGCAAAAAATTTCAGAATTGCACCTTGCAATGCGGAGAAATTACTGTTTGTGCATTTACAATATTCATTGATTTTTGCCATTGAAAAACGTCCAGAAATGATTGAAGGTACTGACTGAATGAAAGGAGCTGGCATCTCACTCTCTTTGAATCTTCTTTATCATGCTAAGAGGAGCAGGAAAAAGCAAAAAATTTCAGAATTGCAACTTGCAATGCGGAGAAATTACTGTTTGTGCATTTACAATATTCATTGATTTTTGCCATTGAAAAACGTCCAGAAATGATTGAAGCTACTGACTGAATGAAAGGAGCTGGCATCTCACTCTCTTTGAATCTTCTTTATCATGCTAAGTGGAGCAGGAAAAAGCAAAAAATTTCAGAATTGCACCTTGCAATGCGGAGAAATTACAGTTTGTGCATTTACAATATTCATTGATTTTTGCCATTGAAAAACGTCCAGAAATGATTGAAGCTACTGACTGAATGAAAGGAGCTGGCATCTCACTCTCTTTGAATCTTCTTTATCATGCTAAGAGGAGCAGGAAAAAGCAAAAAATTTCAGAATTGCACCTTGCAATGCGGAGAAATTACTGTTTGTGCATTTACAATATTCGTTGATTTTTGCCATTGAAAAACGTCCAGAAATGATTGAAGCTACTGACTGAATGAAAGGAGCTGGCATCTCACTCTCTTTGAATCTTCTTTATCATGCTAAGAGGAGCAGGAAAAAGCAAAAAATTTCAGAATTGCACCTTGCAATGCGGAGAAATTACAGTTTGTGCATTTACAATATTCATTGATTTTTGCCATTGAAAAACGTCCAGAAATGATTGAAGCTACTGACTGAATGAAAGGAGCTGGCATCTCACTCTCTTTGAATCTTCTTTATCATGCTAAGAGGAGCAGGAAAAAGCAAAAAATTTCAGAATTGCACCTTGCAATGCGGAGAATTTACTGTTTGTGCATTTACAATATTCATTGATTTTTGCCATTGAAAAACATGTTATTCATATACCAGAAATGTTTGAAGCTCCTGACTGAATGAAAGGAGCTGGCACCTCACTCTCTTTGAATCTTCTTTATCATGCTAAGAGGAGCAGGAAAAAGCAAAAAATTTCAGAATTGCACCTTGCAATGCGGAGAAATTACTGTTTGTGCATTTACAATATTCATTGATTTTTGCCATTGAAAAACGTCCAGAAATGATTGAAGCTACTGACTGAATGAAAGGAGCTGGCATCTCACTCTCTTTGAATCTTCTTTATCATGCTAAGAGGAGCAGGAAAAAGCAAAAAATTTCAGAATTGCACCTTGCAATGCGGAGAAATTACTGTTTGTGCATTTACAATATTCATTGATTTTTGCCATTGAAAAATGTCCAGAAATGATTGAAGCTACTGACTGAATGAAAGGAGCTGGCATCTCACTCTCTTTGAATCTTCTTTATCATGCTAAGAGGAGCAGGAAAAAGCAAAAAATTTCAGAATTGCGCCTTGCAATGCGGAGAAATTACTGTTTGTGCATTTACAAAATTCATTGATTTTTGCCATTGAAAAACATCATGTTATTCATATACCAGAAATGATTGAAGCTACTGACTGAAGGAAAGGAGCTGGCATCTCACTCTCTTTGAATCTTCTTTATCATGCTAAGAGGAGCAGGAAAAAGCAAAAAATTTCAGAATTGCACCT
Organism: Phyllobates terribilis; assembly: GCF_046119375.1. Lineage (NCBI taxonomy): Eukaryota > Metazoa > Chordata > Amphibia > Anura > Dendrobatidae > Phyllobates > Phyllobates terribilis. The sequence goes on from NW_027363747.1 coordinate 101,257, forward strand.
TGCAATGCGGAGAAATTACTGTTTGTGCATTTACAATATTCATTGATTTTTGCCACTGAAAAATGTCCAGAAATGATTGAAGCTACTGACTGAATGAAAGGAGCTGGCATCTCACTCTCTTTGAATCTTCTTTATCAGGTTTGTTTGGCAGGAGCGATCTCTCATGAATCCATGTTGATATGGAGTTAGACAGTTATTATCATTAAGATATTCTACAATAGCATCTCTAAGAAATCCTTCAAACAATTTACCCACAACAGACGTTAAGCTGACTGGTCTATAGTTCCCAGGGTCACTTTTAGACCCCTTTTTGAATATTGGTACCACATTTGCTTGGCGCCAGTCTAGTGGGACAGTCCCTGTCCATAAAGAGTGCTTGAATATAAGATACAGCGGTCTGTCTATCACATTACTTAATTCTTTTAGTACCCGGGGGTGTATGCCATCTGGGCCTGGTGACTTGTCTATTTTGATATTATTTAGGCGTTTCTGAACTTCCTCCTGGGTTAGGTGGGTGATATTTAGCGGAGGGTTTACTTTATTACTTTGCATTTCCTCCGATAAATTGTTTTCTTTTGTGAAAACAGTGGAGAAGAAGCTATTGAGTAGGTTTGCTTTACCCTCATCGCCCTCTATGATTTTACCCAGGTTATTTTTCAATGGGCCAACTCCATCAGTTTTAATCCTTTTACTGTTTATATAGTTAAAGAACAGTTTGGGATTCGTTTTGCTTTCCTTGGCAATTAGTCTCTCTGTCTCCTCTTTTGCTATTCTTATTTGTTTCTTACAGATTTTGTTTTTTTCCCTATAAGTTATTAGCGCTTCCTCGCTGCCTTCTTGTTTAAGTTTACCGAAAGCCCTTTTTTTGTTTTTCATTGCCCTCTTGACTTCCTTATTTAGCCACATTGGCTTCCTCCTATTCCTAGCCCTTTTATTCCCATAAGGTATGTACCTTCTACAGTGACTATGTAGGACTGTTTTGAAAATTTCCCATTTTCTATCCGTGCTCCTATTACTGAAGATACTATCCCAGTCTATAAGGTGAAGGGCATCTCTTAGCTGATCAAACTTTGCCCTCCTGAAGTTCAGTGTTTTTGTGACTCCCTTGCTGGGCACCCTACTGAAGCACATGTGGAATTGTATAATGTTGTGGTCACTATTTCCCAGGTGCCCCCCAACCTGCACCTCAGTTATTCTGTCTGGCCTGTTAGTTAATATTAAGTCTAAAAGGGCCGTCCCTCTAGTTGGTTCCTGCACAAGTTGTGACAAATAATTGTCTTTGATAATTGACAGAAACCTGTTTCCTTTCTGAGATCTACAGCTTTCGGTTTCCCAGTCTATATCGGGGTAGTTGAAGTCCCCCATAATAATCACCTCGTTATTTTTTGCTACTTCGTCTATTTGTCTCATTAATAGACTTTCCGTGGCTTCTGCTATATTTGGTGGTTTATAACAGACTCCTATGATAATTTTATTATTGTTTTTTGCCCCATGTATCTCCACCCATAAGGACTCGACCTCCTCATTTCCCTCCCATACATCCTCCCGTATTGTAGGCTTTAGACACGTCTTTACATATAGACAGACTCCACCCCCTTTCCGATTTCTTCGATCCCTTCTAAACAGACTGTAACCCTGTAAGTTAACTGCCCAGTCATAGCTTTCATCCAACCATGTCTCGGTTATTCCCACTATGTCATAGTTACCTGTAGATATTTCTGCTTCCAGTTCATCCATCTTGTTTGTCAGGCTCCTGGCATTTGCTAGCACGCAGTTTACACGATTTTGTTTTGTTCCAATCTTCTCCATGTGGATTGTATTAGAAATTTTCTTACCTTCCTTCCAAGTATCTTGTCTTGGACCTTCTTTGTCGCACTTCATATCTTTCATTAGTATGTCCTCTGGTTGCATGTTCGTGTCCGGCGTTTTTCTTCCCATCCCCTCTTCTTCTAGTTTAACGCCCTCCTGATGAGTGTTGCGAGTCTCCTGGCGAATGTGTGTTTCCCGGGTTTGTTGAGGTGTAGTCCGTCTCTGGCAAGGAGTCCATCATAGAGGTAATTCACACCGTGGTCCAGGAATCCAAATCCTTGTTGTCTGCACCATCGTCTCAGCCAGCTGTTCACATCAAGGATCCTGTTCCATCTCCTGACGCCATGCCCGTCTACTGGAAGGATAGAAGAAAAAACTACCTGCGCATCCAGTTCTTTTACTTTCTTCCCCAATGCTTCAAAGTCCTTGCAGATTGTCGGTAGGTCCTTCTTTGCCGTGTCATTGGTGCCAACATGTATCAGAAGAAATGGGTGGACATCCTTGGGACTGATGAGCTTTGGTATCCTATCGGTAACATCCTTGATCTTCGCCCCTGGGAGGCAGCATACTTCTCTTGCGGTTATATCCGGTCTGCAGATAGCTGCTTCTGTTCCTCTCAATAGTGAGTCTCCCACCACCACCACTCTTCTTCCCTTCTTGGCTGTCCTTTTTCTTGTCGCTTCTGGGTGTTTCTGGGTGCTCTTTTCTTTTTTTGCTTGCTGGTAGTTCCTCATCCTTAGGTGTGCCATCTTCGTCCTCCACAAGTCCTTGGAATCTGTTTCTCAGTTGTGTGGTTAAAGAAGATTGCCTTCTACGAGGAGGTGAGCTCACAGCTGGACCGGGGAGAGTCAGTGGATGTTGTATACCTTGACTTCTCCAAAGCGTTTGATACCGTGCCACACAAAAGGTTGGTATATAAAATGAGAATGCTTGGTCTGGGGGATAATGTGTGTAAGTGGGTAAATAGCTGGCTGAGTGATAGAAAGCAGAGGGTGGTTATCAATGGAGTAAGCTCAGGGTGTGTCAGGGTTACTAGCGGGGTGCCTCAAGGGTCTGTCTTGGGCCCTATATTATTTAATATATTTATTAATGATCTAGTGGAAGGGTTGCATAGTAAAATAGCAATATTTGCAGATGATACTAAACTTTGTAAAGTAGTTAACACAGATGAGGATAGGGCACAGCTACAGGAGGATTTAGATAAATTGGGGAGTTGGGCCAAAAAATGGCAAATGGGGTTCAATGCCGATAAATGTAAAGTCATGCACATGGGAAAGAAAAACAGCAGTCACCCATACATATTAAATGGGAAACCGTTGGGGAAATCTGACATGGAGAAGGACCTGGGCGTCTTGGTTAATAGCAAATTAAATTGGAGTGCCCAGTGTCAGGCAGCAGCTGCGAAGGCAAATAGAGTCATGGCATGCATCAGAAGAGGAATAGGGGCATATGATGAGAACATTGTTCTTCCTCTGTATAAAGCGCTGGTAAGGCCGCACTTAGAATATTGTGCACAGTTCTGGGCTCCGGTGCTCAGGAAAGACATATTGGAGCTAGAGAGGGTACAAAGGAGGGCGACTAAGGTAATAAAGGGAATGGAGGGACTAGAATACCCAGAGAGGTTGTCAAAATTAGGCCTATTTACGTTGGAAAAGAGAAGGCTTAGGGGAGACCTCATAAACATGTATAAATACATCAGGGGGCAGTACAGAGATCTCTCCCATGACCTGTTTATACCAAGGATGGTGACAAAGACGAGGGGGCACACTATGCGTCTGGAGGAAAGGAGGTTCCTGCACCAGCATAGAAGGGGATTCTTTACGGTCAGAGCCGTGAGACTCTGGAACTCTCTGGGAGAGGAAGTGGTGATGTCCAACTCACTTAATGAATTCAAGAGAGGCCTGGACGCCTTTCTTGAGAACAATAAAATTACATCTTATGCTTAGTGATAGTTAATTAATCCAGATTGGTGTCGGGAAGTGAATTTTTTCCTCAATGATGTCAATTGGCCTATACCGCATGTTTTTTTTTTTTTTTTGTTTTGTTTTGTTTTTTTTTTGCGTTCCCCTGGATCAACGCTGCGGAATAGCTGCAGTGCACAAGAAATAGGCTGAACTGGATGGACGCTTGTCTTTTTTCGGCCTTATAAACTATGTAACTATGTAACTATGCTAAGAGGAGCAGGAAAAAGCAAAAAATTTCAGAATTGCGCCTTGCAATGCGGAGAAATTACTGTTTGTGCATTTACAAAATTCATTGATTTTTGCCATTGAAAAACATCATGTTATTCATATACCAGAAATGATTGAAGCTACTGACTGAAGGAAAGGAGCTGGCATCTCACTCTCTTTGAATCTTCTTTATCATGCTAAGAGGAGCAGGAAAAAGCAAAAAATTTCAGAATTGCACCTTGCAATGCGGAGAAATTACTGTTTGTGCATTTACAATATTCATTGATTTTTGCGATTGAAAAACATCATGTTATTCATATACCAGAAATGATTGAAGCTACTGACTGAATGAAAGGAGCTGGCATCTCACTCTCTTTGAATCTTCTTTATCATGCTAAGAGGAGCAGGAAAAAGCAAAAAATTTCAGAATTGCACCTTGCAATGCGGAGAAATTACAGTTTGTGCATTTACAATATTCATTGATTTTTGCCATTGAAAAACGTCCAGAAATGATTGAAGCTACTGACTGAATGAAAGGAGCTGGCATCTCACTCTCTTTGAATCTTCTTTATCATGCTAAGAGGAGCAGGAAAAAGCAAAAAATTTCAGAATTGCACCTTGCAATGCGGAGAAATTACTGTTTGTGCATTTACAATATTCATTGATTTTTGCCATTGAAAAACGTCCAGAAATGATTGAAGGTACTGACTGAATGAAAGGAGCTGGCATCTCACTCTCTTTGAATCTTCTTTATCATGCTAAGAGGAGCAGGAAAAAGCAAAAAATTTCAGAATTGCACCTTGCAATGCGGAGAAATTACTGTTTGTGCATTTACAATATTCATTGATTTTTGCCATTGAAAAACGTCCAGAAATGATTGAAGCTACTGACTGAATGAAAGGAGCTGGCATCTCACTCTCTGAATCTTCTTTATCATGCTAAGAGGAGCAGGAAAAAGCAAACAATTTCAGAATTGCACCTTGCAATGCGGAGAAATTACTGTTTGTGCATTTACAATATTCATTGATTTTTGCCATTGAAAAATGTCCAGAAATGATTGAAGCTACTGACTGAATGAAAGGAGCTGGCATCTCACTCTCTTTGAATCTTCTTTATCATGCTAAGAGGAGCAGGAAAAAGCAAAAAATTTCAGAATTGCGCCTTGCAATGCGGAGAAATTACTGTTTGTGCATTTACAAAATTCATTGATTTTTGCCATTGAAAAACATCATGTTATTCATATACCAGAAATGATTGAAGCTACTGACTGAAGGAAAGGATCTGGCATCTCACTCTCTTTGAATCTTCTTTATCATGCTTAGAGGAGCAGGAAAAAGCAAAAAATTTCAAAATTGCACCTTGCAATGCGGAGAAATTACTGTTTGTGCATTTACAATATTCATTGATTTTTGCCATTGAAAAACGTCCAGAAATGATTGAAGCTAGTGACTGAATGAAAGGAGCTGGCATCTCACTCTCTTTGAATCTTCTTTATCATGCTAAGAGGAGCAGGAAAAAGCAAAAAATTTCAGAATTGCACCTTGCAATGCGGAGAAATTACTGTTTGTGCATTTACAATATTCATTGATTTTTGCGATTGAAAAACATCATGTTATTCATATACCAGAAATGATTGAAGCTACTGACTGAATGAAAGGAGCTGGCATCTCACTCTCTTTGAATCTTCTTTATCATGCTAAGAGGAGCAGGAAAAAGTAAAAAATTTCAGAATTGCACCTTGCAATGCGGAGAAATTACTGTTTGTGCATTTACAATATTCAATGATTTTTGCCATTGAAAAACGTCCAGAAATGATTGAAGCTACTGACTGAATGAAATGAGCTGGCATCTCACTCTCTTTGAATCTTGTTTATCATGCTAAGAGGAGCAGGAAAAAGCAAAAAATTTCAGAATTGCACCTTGCAATGCGGAGAAATTACTGTTTGTGCATTTACAATATTCATTGATTTTTGCCATTGAAAAACGTCCAGAAATGATTGAAGCTACTGACTGAACGAAAGGAGCTGGCATCTCACTCTCTTTGAATCTTCTTTATCATGCTAAGAGGAGCAGGAAAAAGCAAAAAATTTCAGAATTGCACCTTGCAATGCGGAGAAATTACTGTTTGTGCATTTACAATATTCATTGATTTTTGCCATTGAAAAACATCATGTTATTCATGTACCAGAAATGTTTGAAGCTACTGACTGAATGAAAGGAGCTGGCATCTCACTCTCTTTGAATCTTCTTTATCATGCTAAGAGGAGCAGGAAAAAGCAAAAAATTTCAGAATTGCACATTGCAATGCGGAGAAATTACTGTTTGTGCATTTACAATATTCATTGATTTTTGCCATTGAAAAACGTCCAGAAATGATTGAAGCTACTGACTGAATGAAAGGAGCTGGCATCTCACTCTCTTTGAATCTTCTTTATCATGCTAAGAGGAGCAGGAAAAAGCAAAAAATTTCAGAATTGCACCTTGCAATGCGGAGAAATTACTGTTTGTGCATTTACAATATTCATTGATTTTTGCCATTGAAAAACGTCCAGAAATGATTGAAGCTACTGACTGAATGAAAGGAGCTGGCATCTCACTCTCTTTGAATCTTCTTTATCATGCTAAGAGGAGCAGGAAAAAGCAAAAAATTTCAGAATTGCACCTTGCAATGCGGAGAAATTACTGTTTGTGCATTTACAATATTCATTGATTTTTGCCATTGAAAAATGTCCAGAAATGATTGAAGCTACTGACTGAATGAAAGGAGCTGGCATCTCACTCTCTTTGAATCTTCTTTATCATGCTAAGAGGAGCAGGAAAAAGCAAAAAATTTCAGAATTGCGCCTTGCAATGCGGAGAAATTACTGTTTGTGCATTTACAAAATTCATTGATTTTTGCCATTGAAAAACATCATGTTATTCATATACCAGAAATGATTGAAGCTACTGACTGAAGGAAAGGATCTGGCATCTCACTCTCTTTGAATCTTCTTTATCATGCTAAGAGGAGCAGGAAAAAGCAAAAAATTTCAGAATTGCACCTTGCAATGCGGAGAAATTACTGTTTGTGCATTTACAATATTCATTGATTTTTGCCATTGAAAAACGTCCAGAAATGATTGAAGCTACTGACTGAATGAAAGGAGCTGGCATCTCACTCTCTTTGAATCTTCTTTATCATGCTAAGAGGAGCAGGAAAAAGCAAAAAATTTCAGAATTGCACCTTGCAATGCGGAGAAATTACTGTTTGTGCATTTACAATATTCATTGATTTTTGCCATTGAAAAACGTCCAGAAATGATTGAAGCTACTGACTGAATGAAAGGAGCTGGCATCTCACTCTCTTTGAATCTTCTTTATCATGCTAAGAGGAGCAGGAAAAAGCAAAAAATTTCAGAATTGCACCTTGCAATGCGGAGAAATTACTGTTTGTGCATTTACAATATTCATTGATTTTTGCCATTGAAAAATGTCCAGAAATGATTGAAGCTACTGACTGAATGAAAGGAGCTGGCATCTCACTCTCTTTGAATCTTCTTTATCATGCTAAGAGGAGCAGGAAAAAGCAAAAAATTTCAGAATTGCGCCTTGCAATGCGGAGAAATTACTGTTTGTGCATTTACAAAATTCATTGATTTTTGCCATTGAAAAACATCATGTTATTCATATACCAGAAATGATTGAAGCTACTGACTGAAGGAAAGGATCTGGCATCTCACTCTCTTTGAATCTTCTTTATCATGCTAAGAGGAGCAGGAAAAAGCAAAAAATTTCAGAATTGCACCTTGCAATGCAGAGAAATTACTGTTTGTGCATTTACAATATTCATTGATTTTTGTCATTGAAAAACGTCCAGAAATGATTGAAGCTACTGACTGAATGAAAGGAGCTGGCATCTCACTCTCTTTGAATCTTCTTTATCATGCTAAGAGGAGCAGGAAAAAGCAAAAAATTTCAGAATTGCACCTTGCAATGCGGAGAAATTACTGTTTGTGCATTTACAATATTCATTGATTTTTGCCATTGAAAAATGTCCAGAAATGATTGAAGCTACTGACTGAATGAAAGGAGCTGGCATCTCACTCTCTTTGAATCTTCTTTATCATGCTAAGAGGAGCAGGAAAAAGCAAAAAATTTCAGAATTGCACATTGCAATGCGGAGAAATTACTGTTTGTGCATTTACAATATTCATTGATTTTTGCCATTGAAAAACGTCCAGAAATGATTGAAGCTACTGACTGAATGAAAGGAGCTGGCATCTCACTCTCTTTGAATCTTCTTTAACATGCTAAGAGGAGCAGGAAAAAGCAAAAAATTTCAGAATTGCACCTTGCAATGCGGAGAAATTACTGTTTGTGCATTTACAATATTCATTGATTTTTGCCATTGAAAAACGTCCAGAAATGATTGAAGCTACTGACTGAATGAAAGGAGCTGGCATCTCACTCTCTTTGAATCTTCTTTATCATGCTAAGAGGAGCAGGAGAAAGCAAAAAATTTCAGAATTGCGCCTTGCAATGCGGAGAAATTACTGTTTGTGCATTTACAAAATTCATTGATTTTTGCCATTGAAAAACATCATGTTATTCATATACCAGAAATGATTGAAGCTACTGACTGAAGGAAAGGATCTGGCATCTCACTCTCTTTGAATCTTCTTTATCATGCTAAGAGGAGCAGGAAAAAGCAAAAAATTTCAGAATTGCACCTTGCAATGCGGAGAAATTACTGTTTGTGCATTTACAATATTCATTGATTTTTGCCATTGAAAAACGTCCAGAAAGGATTGAAGCTACTGACTGAATGAAAGGAGCTGGCATCTCACTCTCTTTGAATCTTCTTTATCATGCTAAGAGGAGCAGGAAAAAGCAAAAAATTTCAGAATTGCACCTTGCAATGCGGAGAAATTACTGTTTGTGCATTTACAATATTCATTGATTTTTGCCATTGAAAAACGTCCAGAAATGATTGAAGCTACTGACTGAATGAAAGGAGCTGGCATCTCACTCTCTTTGAATCTTCTTTATCATGCTAAGAGGAGCAGGAAAAAGCAAAAAATTTCAGAATTGCACCTTGCAATGCGGAGAAATTACTGTTTGTGCATTTACAATATTCATTGATTTTTGCCATTGAAAAATGTCCAGAAATGATTGAAGCTACTGACTGAATGAAAGGAGCTGGCATCTCACTCTCTTTGAATCTTCTTTATCATGCTAAGAGGAGCAGGAAAAAGCAAAAAATTTCAGAATTGCGCCTTGCAATGCGGAGAAATTACTGTTTGTGCATTTACAAAATTCATTGATTTTTGCCATTGAAAAACATCATGTTATTCATATACCAGAAATGATTGAAGCTACTGACTGAAGGAAAGGATCTGGCATCTCACTCTCTTTGAATCTTCTTTATCATGCTAAGAGGAGCAGGAAAAAGCAAAAAATTTCAGAATTGCACCTTGCAATGCGGAGAAATTACTGTTTGTGCATTTACAATATTCATTGATTTTTGCCATTGAAAAACGTCCAGAAATGATTGAAGCTACTGACTGAATGAAAGGAGCTGGCATCTCACTCTCTTTGAATCTTCTTTATCATGCTAAGAGGAGCAGGAAAAAGCAAAAAATTTCAGAATTGCACCTTGCAATGCGGAGAAATTACTGTTTGTGCATTTACAATATTCATTGATTTTTGCCATTGAAAAACGTCCAGAAATGATTGAAGCTACTGACTGAATGAAAGGAGCTGGCATCTCACTCTCTTTGAATCTTCTTTATCATGCTAAGAGGAGCAGGAAAAAGCAAAAAATTTCAGAATTGCACCTTGCAATGCGGAGAAATTACTGTTTGTGCATTTACAATATTCATTGATTTTTGCCATTGAAAAATGTCCAGAAATGATTGAAGCTACTGACTGAATGAAAGGAGCTGGCATCTCACTCTCTTTGAATCTTCTTTATCATGCTAAGAGGAGCAGGAAAAAGCAAAAAATTTCAGAATTGCGCCTTGCAATGCGGAGAAATTACTGTTTGTGCATTTACAAAATTCATTGATTTTTGCCATTGAAAAACATCATGTTATTCATATACCAGAAATGATTGAAGCTACTGACTGAAGGAAAGGATCTGGCATCTCACTCTCTTTGAATCTTCTTTATCATGCTAAGAGGAGCAGGAAAAAGCAAAAAATTTCAGAATTGCACCTTGCAATGCGGAGAAATTACTGTTTGTGCATTTACAATATTCATTGATTTTTGCCATTGAAAAACGTCCAGAAATGATTGAAGCTACTGACTGAATGAAAGGAGCTGGCATCTCACTCTCTTTGAATCTTCTTTATCATGCTAAGAGGAGCAGGAAAAAGCAAAAAATTTCAGAATTGCACCTTGCAATGCGGAGAAATTACTGTTTGTGCATTTACAATATTCATTGATTTTTGCGATTGAAAAACATCATGTTATTCATATACCAGAAATGATTGAAGCTACTGACTGAATGAAAGGAGCTGGCATCTCACTCTCTTTGAATCTTCTTTATCATGCTAAGAGGAGCAGGAAAAAGTAAAAAATTTCAGAATTGCACCTTGCAATGCGGAGAAATTACTGTTTGTGCATTTACAATATTCAATGATTTTTGCCATTGAAAAACGTCCAGAAATGATTGAAGCTACTGACTGAATGAAAGGAGCTGGCATCTCACTCTCTTTGAATCTTCTTTATCATGCTAAGAGGAGCAGGAAAAAGCAAAAAATTTCAGAATTGCACCTTGCAATGCAGAGAAATTACTGTTTGTGCATTTACAATATTCATTGATTTTTGTCATTGAAAAACGTCCAGAAATGATTGAAGCTACTGACTGAATGAAAGGAGCTGGCATCTCACTCTCTTTGAATCTTCTTTATCATGCTAAGAGGAGCAGGAAAAAGCAAAAAATTTCAGAATTGCACCTTGCAATGCGGAGAAATTACTGTTTGTGCATTTACAATATTCATTGATTTTTGCCATTGAAAAATGTCCAGAAATGATTGAAGCTACTGACAGAATGAAAGGAGCTGGCATCTCACTCTCTTTGAATCTTCTTTATCATGCTAAGAGGAGCAGGAAAAAGCAAAAAATTTCAGAATTGCACATTGCAATGCGGAGAAATTACTGTTTGTGCATTTACAATATTCATTGATTTTTGCCATTGAAAAACGTCCAGAAATGATTGAAGCTACTGACTGAATGAAAGGAGCTGGCATCTCACTCTCTTTGAATCTTCTTTATCATGCTAAGAGGAGCAGGAAAAAGCAAAAAATTTCAGAATTGCACCTTGCAATGCGGAGAAATTACTGTTTGTGCATTTACAATATTCATTGATTTTTGCCATTGAAAAACGTCCAGAAATGATTGAAGCTACTGACTGAATGAAAGGAGCTGGCATCTCACTCTCTTTGAATCTTCTTTATCATGCTAAGAGGAGCAGGAAAAAGCAAAAAATTTCAGAATTGCACCTTGCAGTGCGGAGAAATTACTGTTTGTGCATTTACAATATTCATTGATTTTTGCCATTGAAAAATGTCCAGAAATGATTGAAGCTACTGACTGAATGAAAGGAGCTGGCATCTCACTCTCTTTGAATCTTCTTTATCATGCTAAGAGGAGCAGGAAAAAGCAAAAAATTTCAGAATTGCGCCTTGCAATGCGGAGAAATTACTGTTTGTGCATTTACAAAATTCATTGATTTTTGCCATTGAAAAACATCATGTTATTCATATACCAGAAATGATTGAAGCTACTGACTGAAGGAAAGGATCTGGCATCTCACTCTCTTTGAATCTTCTTTATCATGCTAAGAGGAGCAGGAAAAAGCAAAAAATTTCAGAATTGCACCTTGCAATGCGGAGAAATTACTGTTTGTGCATTTACAATATTCATTGATTTTTGCCATTGAAAAACGTCCAGAAATGATTGAAGCTACTGACTGAATGAAAGGAGCTGGCATCTCACTCTCTTTGAATCTTCTTTATCATGCTAAGAGGAGCAGGAAAAAGCAAAAAATTTCAGAATTGCACCTTGCAATGCGGAGAAATTACTGTTTGTGCATTTACAATATTCATTGATTTTTGCCATTGAAAAACGTCCAGAAATGATTGAAGCTACTGACTGAATGAAAGGAGCTGGCATCTCACTCTCTTTGAATCTTCTTTATCATGCTAAGAGGAGCAGGAAAAAGCAAAAAATTTCAGAATTGCACCTTGCAATGCGGAGAAATTACTGTTTGTGCATTTACAATATTCATTGATTTTTGTCATTGAAAAATGTCCAGAAATGATTGAAGCTACTGACTGAATGAAAGGAGCTGGCATCTCACTCTCTTTGAATCTTCTTTATCATGCTAAGAGGAGCAGGAAAAAGCAAAAAATTTCAGAATTGCACCTTGCAATGCGGAGAAATTACTGTTTGTGCATTTACAATATTCATTGATTTTTGCTATTGAAAAACATCATGTTATTCATATACCAGAAATGATTGAAGCTACTGACTGAATGAAAGGAGCTGGCATCTCACTCTCTTTGAATCTTCTTTATCATGCTAAGAGGAGCAGGAAAAAGCAAAAAATTTCAGAATTGCACCTTGCAATGCGGAGAAATTACAGTTTGTGCATTTACAATATTCATTGATTTTTGCCATTGAAAAACGTCCAGAAATGATTGAAGCTACTGACTGAATGAAAGGAGCTGGCATCTCACTCTCTTTGAATCTTCTTTATCATGCTAAGAGGAGCAGGAAAAAGCAAAAAATTTCAGAATTGCACCTTGCAATGCGGAGAAATTACTGTTTGTGCATTTACAATATTCATTGATTTTTGCCATTGAAAAACGTCCAGAAATGATTGAAGGTACTGACTGAATGAAAGGAGCTGGCATCTCGCTCTCTTTGAATCTTCTTTATCATGCTAAGAGGAGCAGGAAAAAGCAAAAAATTTCAGAATTGCACCTTGCAATGCGGAGAAATTACTGTTTGTGCATTTACAATATTCATTGATTTTTGCCATTGAAAAACGTCCAGAAATGATTGAAGCTACTGACTGAATGAAAGGAGCTGGCATCTCACTCTCTTTGAATCTTCTTTATCATGCTAAGAGGAGCAGGAAAAAGCAAAAAATTTCAGAATTGCGCCTTGCAATGCGGAGAAATTACTGTTTGTGCATTTACAAAATTCATTGATTTTTGCCATTGAAAAACATCATGTTATTCATATACCAGAAATGATTGAAGCTACTGACTGAATGAAAGGAGCTGGCATCTCACTCTCTTTGAATCTTCTTTATCATGCTAAGAGGAGCAGGAAAAAGCAAAAAATTTCAGAATTGCACCTTGCAATGCGGAGAAATTACTGTTTGTGCATTTACAATATTCATTGATTTTTGCGATTGAAAAACATCATGTTATTCATATACCAGAAATGATTGAAGCTACTGACTGAATGAAAGGAGCTGGCATCTCACTCTCTTTGAATCTTCTTTATCATGCTAAGAGGAGCAGGAAAAAGTAAAAAATTTCAGAATTGCACCTTGCAATGCGGAGAAATTACTGTTTGTGCATTTACAATATTCATTGATTTTTGCCATTGAAAAACGTCCAGAAATGATTGAAGCTACTGACTGAATGAAAGGAGCTGGCATCTCACTCTCTTTGAATCTTCTTTATCATGCTAAGAGGAGCAGGAAAAAGCAAAAAATTTCAGAATTGCACCTTGCAATGCGGAGAAATTACTGTTTGTGCATTTACAATATTCATTGATTTTTGCTATTGAAAAACATCATGTTATTCATATACCAGAAATGATTGAAGCTACTGACTGAATGAAAGGAGCTGGCATCTCACTCTCTTTGAATCTTCTTTATCATGCTAAGAGGAGCAGGAAAAAGCAAAAAATTTCAGAATTGCACCTTGCAATGCGGAGAAATTACAGTTTGTGCATTTACAATATTCATTGATTTTTGCCATTGAAAAACGTCTAGAAATGATTGAAGCTACTGACTGAATGAAAGGAGCTGGCATCTCACTCTCTTTGAATCTTCTTTATCATGCTAAGAGGAGCAGGAAAAAGCAAAAAATTTCAGAATTGCTCCTTGCAATGCGGAGAAATTACTGTTTGTGCATTTACAATATTCATTGATTTTTGCCATTGAAAAAGGTCCAGAAATAATTGAAGGTACTGACTGAATGAAAGGAGCTGGCATCTCACTCTCTTTGAATCTTCTTTATCATGCTAAGAGGAGCAGGAAAAAGCAAAAAATTTCAGAATTGCACCTTGCAATGCGGAGAAATTACTGTTTGTGCATTTACAATATTCATTGATTTTTGCCATTGAAAAACATCCAGAAATGATTGAAGCTACTGACTGAATGAAAGGAGCTGGCATCTCACTCTCTTTGAATCTTCTTTATCATGCTAAGAGGAGCAGGAAAAAGCAAAAAATTTCAGAATTGCACCTTGCAATGCGGAGAAATTACTGTTTGTGCATTTACAATATTCATTGATTTTTGCCATTGAAAAATGTCCAGAAATGATTGAAGCTACTGACTGAATGAATGGAGCTGGCATCTCACTCTCTTTGAATCTTCTTTATCATGCTAAGAGGAGCAGGAAAAAGCAAAAAATTTCAGAATTGCGCCTTGCAATGCGGAGAAATTACTGTTTGTGCATTTACAAAATTCATTGATTTTTGCCATTGAAAAACATCATGTTATTCATATACCAGAAATGATTGAAGCTACTGACTGAAGGAAAGGATCTGGCATCTCACTCTCTTTGAATCTTCTTTATCATGCTTAGAGGAGCAGGAAAAAGCAAAAAATTTCAGAATTGCACCTTGCAATGCGGAGAAATTACTGTTTGTGCATTTACAATATTCATTGATTTTTGCCATTGAAAAACGTCCAGAAATGATTGAAGCTACTGACTGAATGAAAGGAGCTGGCATCTCACTCTCTTTGAATCTTCTTTATCATGCTAAGAGGAGCAGGAAAAAGCAAAAAATTTCAGAATTGCACCTTGCAATGCGGAGAAATTACTGTTTGTGCATTTACAATATTCATTGATTTTTGCGATTGAAAAACATCATGTTATTCATATACCAGAAATGATTGAAGCTACTGACTGAATGAAAGGAGCTGGCATCTCACTCTCTTTGAATCTTCTTTATCATGCTAAGAGGAGCAGGAAAAAGTAAAAAATTTCAGAATTGCACCTTGCAATGCGGAGAAATTACTGTTTGTGCATTTACAATATTCAATGATTTTTGCCATTGAAAAACATCCAGAAATGATTGAAGCTACTGACTGAATGAAAGGAGCTGGCATCTCACTCTCTTTGAATCTTGTTTATCATGCTAAGAGGAGCAGGAAAAAGCAAAAAATTTCAGAATTGCACCTTGCAATGCGGAGAAATTACTGTTTGTGCATTTACAATATTCATTGATTTTTGCCATTGAAAAACGTCCAGAAATGATTGAAGCTACTGACTGAATGAAAGGAGCTGGCATCTCACTCTCTTTGAATCTTCTTTATCATGCTAAGAGGAGCAGGAAAAAGCAAAAAATTTCAGAATTGCACCTTGCAATGCGGAGAAATTACTGTTTGTGCATTTACAATATTCATTGATTTTTGCCATTGAAAAACATCATGTTATTCATATACCAGAAATGATTGAAGCTACTGACTGAATGAAAGGAGCTCTCATCTCACTCTCTTTGAATCTTCTTTATCATGCTAAGAGGAGCAGGAAAAAGTAAAAAATTTCAGAATTGCACCTTGCAATGCGGAGAAATTACTGTTTGTGCATTTATAATATTCAATGATTTTTGCCATTGAAAAACGTCCAGAAATGATTGAAGCTACTGACTGAACGAAAGGAGCTGGCATCTCACTCTCTTTGAATCTTCTTTATCATGCTAAGAGGAGCAGGAAAAAGCAAAAAATTTCAGAATTGCACCTTGCAATGCGGAGAAATTACTGTTTGTGCATTTACAATATTCATTGATTTTTGCCATTGAAAAATGTCCAGAAATGATTGAAGCTACTGACTGAATGAAAGAAGCTGGCATCTCACTCTCTTTGAATCTTCTTTATCATGCTAAGAGGAGCAGGAAAAAGCAAAAAATTTCAGAATTGCGCCTTGCAATGCGGAGAAATTACTGTTTGTGCATTTACAAAATTCATTGATTTTTGCCATTGAAAAACATCATGTTATTCATATACCAGAAATGATTGAAGCTACTGACTGAATGAAAGGAGCTGGCATCTCACTCTCTTTGAATCTTCTTTATCATGCTAAGAGGAGCAGGAAAAAGCAAAAAATTTCAGAATTGCACCTTGCAATGCGGAGAAATTACTGTTTGTGCATTTACAATATTCATTGATTTTTGCGATTGAAAAACATCATGTTATTCATATACCAGAAATGATTGAAGCTACTGACTGAATGAAAGGAGCTGGCATCTCACTCTCTTTGAATCTTCTTTATCATGCTAAGAGGAGCAGGAAAAAGTAAAAAATTTCAGAATTGCACCTTGCAATGCGGAGAAATTACTGTTTGTGCATTTACAATATTCATTGATTTTTGCCATTGAAAAACGTCCAGAAATGATTGAAGCTACTGACTGAATGAAAGGAGCTGGCATCTCACTCTCTTTGAATCTTCTTTATCATGCTAAGAGGAGCAGGAAAAAGCAAAAAATTTCAGAATTGCACCTTGCAATGCGGAGAAATTACTGTTTGTGCATTTACAATATTCATTGATTTTTGCTATTGAAAAACATCATGTTATTCATATACCAGAAATGATTGAAGCTACTGACTGAATGAAAGGAGCTGGCATCTCACTCTCTTTGAATCTTCTTTATCATGCTAAGAGGAGCAGGAAAAAGCAAAAAATTTCAGAATTGCACCTTGCAATGCGGAGAAATTACTGTTTGTGCATTTACAATATTCATTGATTTTTGCCATTGAAAAAGGTCCAGAAATAATTGAAGGTACTGACTGAATGAAAGGAGCTGGCATCTCACTCTCTTTGAATCTTCTTTATCATGCTAAGAGGAGCAGGAAAAAGCAAAAAATTTCAGAATTGCACCTTGCAATGCGGAGAAATTACTGTTTGTGCATTTACAATATTCATTGATTTTTGCCATTGAAAAACATCCAGAAATGATTGAAGCTACTGACTGAATGAAAGGAGCTGGCATCTCACTCTCTTTGAATCTTCTTTATCATGCTAAGAGGAGCAGGAAAAAGCAAAAAATTTCAGAATTGCACCTTGCAATGCGGAGAAATTACTGTTTGTGCATTTACAATATTCATTGATTTTTGCCATTGAAAAATGTCCAGAAATGATTGAAGCTACTGACTGAATGAATGGAGCTGGCATCTCACTCTCTTTGAATCTTCTTTATCATGCTAAGAGGAGCAGGAAAAAGCAAAAAATTTCAGAATTGCGCCTTGCAATGCGGAGAAATTACTGTTTGTGCATTTACAAAATTCATTGATTTTTGCCATTGAAAAACATCATGTTATTCATATACCAGAAATGATTGAAGCTACTGACTGAAGGAAAGGATCTGGCATCTCACTCTCTTTGAATCTTCTTTATCATGCTTAGAGGAGCAGGAAAAAGCAAAAAATTTCAGAATTGCACCTTGCAATGCGGAGAAATTACTGTTTGTGCATTTACAATATTCATTGATTTTTGCCATTGAAAAACGTCCAGAAATGATTGAAGCTACTGACTGAATGAAAGGAGCTGGCATCTCACTCTCTTTGAATCTTCTTTATCATGCTAAGAGGAGCAGGAAAAAGCAAAAAATTTCAGAATTGCACCTTGCAATGCGGAGAAATTACTGTTTGTGCATTTACAATATTCATTGATTTTTGCGATTGAAAAACATCATGTTATTCATATACCAGAAATGATTGAAGCTACTGACTGAATGAAAGGAGCTGGCATCTCACTCTCTTTGAATCTTCTTTATCATGCTAAGAGGAGCAGGAAAAAGTAAAAAATTTCAGAATTGCACCTTGCAATGCGGAGAAATTACTGTTTGTGCATTTACAATATTCAATGATTTTTGCCATTGAAAAACATCCAGAAATGATTGAAGCTACTGACTGAATGAAAGGAGCTGGCATCTCACTCTCTTTGAATCTTGTTTATCATGCTAAGAGGAGCAGGAAAAAGCAAAAAATTTCAGAATTGCACCTTGCAATGCGGAGAAATTACTGTTTGTGCATTTACAATATTCATTGATTTTTGCCATTGAAAAACGTCCAGAAATGATTGAAGCTACTGACTGAATGAAAGGAGCTGGCATCTCACTCTCTTTGAATCTTCTTTATCATGCTAAGAGGAGCAGGAAAAAGCAAAAAATTTCAGAATTGCACCTTGCAATGCGGAGAAATTACTGTTTGTGCATTTACAATATTCATTGATTTTTGCCATTGAAAAACATCATGTTATTCATATACCAGAAATGATTGAAGCTACTGACTGAATGAAAGGAGCTCTCATCTCACTCTCTTTGAATCTTCTTTATCATGCTAAGAGGAGCAGGAAAAAGTAAAAAATTTCAGAATTGCACCTTGCAATGCGGAGAAATTACTGTTTGTGCATTTATAATATTCAATGATTTTTGCCATTGAAAAACGTCCAGAAATGATTGAAGCTACTGACTGAACGAAAGGAGCTGGCATCTCACTCTCTTTGAATCTTCTTTATCATGCTAAGAGGAGCAGGAAAAAGCAAAAAATTTCAGAATTGCACCTTGCAATGCGGAGAAATTACTGTTTGTGCATTTACAATATTGATTGATTTTTGCCATTGAAAAACATCATGTTATTCATGTACCAGAAATGTTTGAAGCTACTGACTGAATGAAAGGAGCTGGCATCTCACTCTCTTTGAATCTTCTTTATCATGCTAAGAGGAGCAGGAAAAAGCAAAAAATTTCAGAATTGCACATTGCAATGCGGAGAAATTACTGTTTGTGCATTTACAATATTCATTGATTTTTGCCATTGAAAAACGTCCAGAAATGATTGAAGCTACTGACTGAATGAAAGGAGCTGGCATCTCACTCTCTTTGAATCTTCTTTATCATGCTAAGAGGAGCAGGAAAAAGCAAAAAATTTCAGAATTGCACCTTGCAATGCGGAGAAATTACTGTTTGTGCATTTACAATATTCATTGATTTTTGCCATTGAAAAACGTCCAGAAATGATTGAAGCTACTGACTGAATGAAAGGAGCTGGCATCTCACTCTCTTTGAATCTTCTTTATCATGCTAAGAGGAGCAGGAAAAAGCAAAAAATTTCAGAATTGCACCTTGCAATGCGGAGAAATTACTGTTTGTGCATTTACAATATTCATTGATTTTTGCCATTGAAAAATGTCCAGAAATGATTGAAGCTACTGACTGAATGAAAGGAGCTGGCATCTCACTCTCTTTGAATCTTCTTTATCATGCTAAGAGGAGCAGGAAAAAGCAAAAAATTTCAGAATTGCGCCTTGCAATGCGGAGAAATTACTGTTTGTGCATTTACAAAATTCATTGATTTTTGCGATTGAAAACCATCATGTTATTCATATACCAGAAATGATTGAAGCTACTGACTGAATGAAAGGAGCTGGCATCTCACTCTCTTTGAATCTTCTTTATCATGCTAAGAGGAGCAGGAAAAAGTAAAAAATTTCAGAATTGCACCTTGCAATGCGGAGAAATTACTGTTTGTGCATTTACAATATTCAATGATTTTTGCCATTGAAAAACATCCAGAAATGATTGAAGCTACTGACTGAATGAAAGGAGCTGGCATCTCACTCTCTTTGAATCTTGTTTATCATGCTAAGAGGAGCAGGAAAAAGCAAAAAATTTCAGAATTGCACCTTGCAATGCGGAGAAATTACTGTTTGTGCATTTACAATATTCATTGATTTTTGCCATTGAAAAACGTCCAGAAATGATTGAAGCTACTGACTGAATGAAAGGAGCTGGCATCTCACTCTCTTTGAATCTTCTTTATCATGCTAAGAGGAGCAGGAAAAAGCAAAAAATTTCAGAATTGCACCTTGCAATGCGGAGAAATTACTGTTTGTGCATTTACAATATTCATTGATTTTTGCCATTGAAAAACATCATGTTATTCATATACCAGAAATGATTGAAGCTACTGACTGAATGAAAGGAGCTCTCATCTCACTCTCTTTGAATCTTCTTTATCATGCTAAGAGGAGCAGGAAAAAGTAAAAAATTTCAGAATTGCACCTTGCAATGCGGAGAAATTACTGTTTGTGCATTTATAATATTCAATGATTTTTGCCATTGAAAAACGTCCAGAAATGATTGAAGCTACTGACTGAACGAAAGGAGCTGGCATCTCACTCTCTTTGAATCTTCTTTATCATGCTAAGAGGAGCAGGAAAAAGCAAAAAATTTCAGAATTGCACCTTGCAATGCGGAGAAATTACTGTTTGTGCATTTACAATATTCATTGATTTTTGCCATTGAAAAATGTCCAGAAATGATTGAAGCTACTGACTGAATGAAAGAAGCTGGCATCTCACTCTCTTTGAATCTTCTTTATCATGCTAAGAGGAGCAGGAAAAAGCAAAAAATTTCAGAATTGCGCCTTGCAATGCGGAGAAATTACTGTTTGTGCATTTACAAAATTCATTGATTTTTGCCATTGAAAAACATCATGTTATTCATATACCAGAAATGATTGAAGCTACTGACTGAATGAAAGGAGCTGGCATCTCACTCTCTTTGAATCTTCTTTATCATGCTAAGAGGAGCAGGAAAAAGCAAAAAATTTCAGAATTGCACCTTGCAATGCGGAGAAATTACTGTTTGTGCATTTACAATATTCATTGATTTTTGCGATTGAAAAACATCATGTTATTCATATACCAGAAATGATTGAAGCTACTGACTGAATGAAAGGAGCTGGCATCTCACTCTCTTTGAATCTTCTTTATCATGCTAAGAGGAGCAGGAAAAAGTAAAAAATTTCAGAATTGCACCTTGCAATGCGGAGAAATTACTGTTTGTGCATTTACAATATTCATTGATTTTTGCCATTGAAAAACGTCCAGAAATGATTGAAGCTACTGACTGAATGAAAGGAGCTGGCATCTCACTCTCTTTGAATCTTCTTTATCATGCTAAGAGGAGCAGGAAAAAGCAAAAAATTTCAGAATTGCACCTTGCAATGCGGAGAAATTACTGTTTGTGCATTTACAATATTCATTGATTTTTGCTATTGAAAAACATCATGTTATTCATATACCAGAAATGATTGAAGCTACTGACTGAATGAAAGGAGCTGGCATCTCACTCTCTTTGAATCTTCTTTATCATGCTAAGAGGAGCAGGAAAAAGCAAAAAATTTCAGAATTGCACCTTGCAATGCGGAGAAATTACTGTTTGTGCATTTACAATATTCATTGATTTTTGCCATTGAAAAAGGTCCAGAAATAATTGAAGGTACTGACTGAATGAAAGGAGCTGGCATCTCACTCTCTTTGAATCTTCTTTATCATGCTAAGAGGAGCAGGAAAAAGCAAAAAATTTCAGAATTGCACCTTGCAATGCGGAGAAATTACTGTTTGTGCATTTACAATATTCATTGATTTTTGCCATTGAAAAACATCCAGAAATGATTGAAGCTACTGACTGAATGAAAGGAGCTGGCATCTCACTCTCTTTGAATCTTCTTTATCATGCTAAGAGGAGCAGGAAAAAGCAAAAAATTTCAGAATTGCACCTTGCAATGCGGAGAAATTACTGTTTGTGCATTTACAATATTCATTGATTTTTGCCATTGAAAAATGTCCAGAAATGATTGAAGCTACTGACTGAATGAATGGAGCTGGCATCTCACTCTCTTTGAATCTTCTTTATCATGCTAAGAGGAGCAGGAAAAAGCAAAAAATTTCAGAATTGCGCCTTGCAATGCGGAGAAATTACTGTTTGTGCATTTACAAAATTCATTGATTTTTGCCATTGAAAAACATCATGTTATTCATATACCAGAAATGATTGAAGCTACTGACTGAAGGAAAGGATCTGGCATCTCACTCTCTTTGAATCTTCTTTATCATGCTTAGAGGAGCAGGAAAAAGCAAAAAATTTCAGAATTGCACCTTGCAATGCGGAGAAATTACTGTTTGTGCATTTACAATATTCATTGATTTTTGCCATTGAAAAACGTCCAGAAATGATTGAAGCTACTGACTGAATGAAAGGAGCTGGCATCTCACTCTCTTTGAATCTTCTTTATCATGCTAAGAGGAGCAGGAAAAAGCAAAAAATTTCAGAATTGCACCTTGCAATGCGGAGAAATTACTGTTTGTGCATTTACAATATTCATTGATTTTTGCGATTGAAAAACATCATGTTATTCATATACCAGAAATGATTGAAGCTACTGACTGAATGAAAGGAGCTGGCATCTCACTCTCTTTGAATCTTCTTTATCATGCTAAGAGGAGCAGGAAAAAGTAAAAAATTTCAGAATTGCACCTTGCAATGCGGAGAAATTACTGTTTGTGCATTTACAATATTCAATGATTTTTGCCATTGAAAAACATCCAGAAATGATTGAAGCTACTGACTGAATGAAAGGAGCTGGCATCTCACTCTCTTTGAATCTTGTTTATCATGCTAAGAGGAGCAGGAAAAAGCAAAAAATTTCAGAATTGCACCTTGCAATGCGGAGAAATTACTGTTTGTGCATTTACAATATTCATTGATTTTTGCCATTGAAAAACGTCCAGAAATGATTGAAGCTACTGACTGAATGAAAGGAGCTGGCATCTCACTCTCTTTGAATCTTCTTTATCATGCTAAGAGGAGCAGGAAAAAGCAAAAAATTTCAGAATTGCACCTTGCAATGCGGAGAAATTACTGTTTGTGCATTTACAATATTCATTGATTTTTGCCATTGAAAAACATCATGTTATTCATATACCAGAAATGATTGAAGCTACTGACTGAATGAAAGGAGCTCTCATCTCACTCTCTTTGAATCTTCTTTATCATGCTAAGAGGAGCAGGAAAAAGTAAAAAATTTCAGAATTGCACCTTGCAATGCGGAGAAATTACTGTTTGTGCATTTATAATATTCAATGATTTTTGCCATTGAAAAACGTCCAGAAATGATTGAAGCTACTGACTGAACGAAAGGAGCTGGCATCTCACTCTCTTTGAATCTTCTTTATCATGCTAAGAGGAGCAGGAAAAAGCAAAAAATTTCAGAATTGCACCTTGCAATGCGGAGAAATTACTGTTTGTGCATTTACAATATTGATTGATTTTTGCCATTGAAAAACATCATGTTATTCATGTACCAGAAATGTTTGAAGCTACTGACTGAATGAAAGGAGCTGGCATCTCACTCTCTTTGAATCTTCTTTATCATGCTAAGAGGAGCAGGAAAAAGCAAAAAATTTCAGAATTGCACATTGCAATGCGGAGAAATTACTGTTTGTGCATTTACAATATTCATTGATTTTTGCCATTGAAAAACGTCCAGAAATGATTGAAGCTACTGACTGAATGAAAGGAGCTGGCATCTCACTCTCTTTGAATCTTCTTTATCATGCTAAGAGGAGCAGGAAAAAGCAAAAAATTTCAGAATTGCACCTTGCAATGCGGAGAAATTACTGTTTGTGCATTTACAATATTCATTGATTTTTGCCATTGAAAAACGTCCAGAAATGATTGAAGCTACTGACTGAATGAAAGGAGCTGGCATCTCACTCTCTTTGAATCTTCTTTATCATGCTAAGAGGAGCAGGAAAAAGCAAAAAATTTCAGAATTGCACCTTGCAATGCGGAGAAATTACTGTTTGTGCATTTACAATATTCATTGATTTTTGCCATTGAAAAATGTCCAGAAATGATTGAAGCTACTGACTGAATGAAAGGAGCTGGCATCTCACTCTCTTTGAATCTTCTTTATCATGCTAAGAGGAGCAGGAAAAAGCAAAAAATTTCAGAATTGCGCCTTGCAATGCGGAGAAATTACTGTTTGTGCATTTACAAAATTCATTGATTTTTGCCATTGAAAAACATCATGTTATTCATATACCAGAAATGATTGAAGCTACTGACTGAAGGAAAGGATCTGGCATCTCACTCTCTTTGAATCTTCTTTATCATGCTTAGAGGAGCAGGAAAAAGCAAAAAATTTCAGAATTGCACCTTGCAATGCGGAGAAATTACTGTTTGTGCATTTACAATATTCATTGATTTTTGCCATTGAAAAACGTCCAGAAATGATTGAAGCTACTGACTGAATGAAAGGAGCTGGCATCTCACTCTCTTTGAATCTTCTTTATCATGCTAAGAGGAGCAGGAAAAAGCAAAAAATTTCAGAATTGTACCTTGCAATGCGGAGAAATTACTGTTTGTGCATTTATAATATTCAATGATTTTTGCCATTGAAAAACGTCCAGAAATGATTGAAGCTACTGACTGAACGAAAGGAGCTGGCATCTCACTCTCTTTGAATCTTCTTTATCATGCTAAGAGGAGCAGGAAAAAGCAAAAAATTTCAGAATTGCACCTTGCAATGCGGAGAAATTACTGTTTGTGCATTTACAATATTCATTGATTTTTGCCATTGAAAAACATCATGTTATTCATGTACCAGAAATGTTTGAAGCTACTGACTGAATGAAAGGAGCTGGCATCTCACTCTCTTTGAATCTTCTTTATCATGCTAAGAGGAGCAGGAAAAAGCAAAAAATTTCAGAATTGCACATTGCAATGCGGAGAAATTACTGTTTGTGCATTTACAATATTCATTGATTTTTGCCATTGAAAAACGTCCAGAAATGATTGAAGCTACTGACTGAATGAAAGGAGCTGGCATCTCACTCTCTTTGAATCTTCTTTATCATGCTAAGAGGAGCAGGAAAAAGCAAAAAATTTCAGAATTGCACCTTGCAATGCGGAGAAATTACTGTTTGTGCATTTACAATATTCATTGATTTTTGCCATTGAAAAACGTCCAGAAATGATTGAAGCTACTGACTGAATGAAAGGAGCTGGCATCTCACTCTCTTTGAATCTTCTTTATCATGCTAAGAGGAGCAGGAAAAAGCAAAAAATTTCAGAATTGCATCTTGCAATGCGGAGAAATTACTGTTTGTGCATTTACAATATTCATTGATTTTTGCCATTGAAAAATGTCCAGAAATGATTGAAGCTACTGACTGAATGAAAGGAGCTGGCATCTCACTCTCTTTGAATCTTCTTTATCATGCTAAGAGGAGCAGGAAAAAGCAAAAAATTTCAGAATTGCGCCTTGCAATGCGGAGAAATTACTGTTTGTGCATTTACAAAATTCATTGATTTTTGCCATTGAAAAACATCATGTTATTCATATACCAGAAATGATTGAAGCTACTGACTGAAGGAAAGGATCTGGCATCTCACTCTCTTTGAATCTTCTTTATCATGCTAAGAGGAGCAGGAAAAAGCAAAAAATTTCAGAATTGCACCTTGCAATGCGGAGAAATTACTGTTTGTGCATTTACAATATTCATTGATTTTTGCCATTGAAAAACGTCCAGAAATGATTGAAGCTACTGACTGAATGAAAGGAGCTGGCATCTCACTCTCTTTGAATCTTCTTTATCATGCTAAGAGGAGCAGGAAAAAGCAAAAAATTTCAGAATTGCGCCTTGCAATGCGGAGAAATTACTGTTTGTGCATTTACAAAATTCATTGATTTTTGCCATTGAAAAACATCATGTTATTCATATACCAGAAATGATTGAAGCTACTGACTGAAGGAAAGGATCTGGCATCTCACTCTCTTTGAATCTTCTTTATCATGCTAAGAGGAGCAGGAAAAAGCAAAAAATTTCAGAATTGCACCTTGCAATGCGGAGAAATTACTGTTTGTGCATTTACAATATTCATTGATTTTTGCCATTGAAAAACGTCCAGAAATGATTGAAGCTACTGACTGAATGAAAGGAGCTGGCATCTCACTCTCTTTGAATCTTCTTTATCATGCTAAGAGGAGCAGGAAAAAGCAAAAAATTTCAGAATTGCACCTTGCAATGCGGAGAAATGACTGTTTGTGCATTTACAATATTCATTGATTTTTGCCATTGAAAAATGTCCAGAAATGATTGAAGCTACTGACTGAATGAAAGGAGCTGGCATCTCACTCTCTTTGAATCTTCTTTATCATGCTAAGAGGAGCAGGAAAAAGCAAAAAATTTCAGAATTGCGCCTTGCAATGCGGAGAAATTACTGTTTGTGCATTTACAAAATTCATTGATTTTTGCCATTGAAAAACATCATGTTATTCATATAGGAGAAATGATTGAAGCTACTGACTGAAGGAAAGGATCTGGCATCTCACTCTCTTTGAATCTTCTTTATCATGCTAAGAGGAGCAGGAAAAAGCAAAAAGTTTCAGAATTGCACCTTGCAATGCGGAGAAATTACTGTTTGTGCATTTACAATATTCATTGGTTTTTGCCATTGAAAAACGTCCAGAAATGATTGAAGCTACTGACTGAATGAAAGGAGCTGGCATCTCACTCTCTTTGAATCTTCTTTATCATGCTAAGAGGAGCAGGAAAAAGCAAAAAATTTCAGAATTGCACCTTGTAATGCGGAGAAATTACTGTTTGTGCATTTACAATATTCATTGATTTTTGCGATTGAAAAACATCATGTTATTCATATACCAGAAATGATTGAAGCTACTGACTGAATGAAAGGAGCTGGCATCTCACTCTCTTTGAATCTTCTTTATCATGCTAAGAGGAGCAGGAAAAAGTAAAAAATTTCAGAATTGCACCTTGCAATGCGGAGAAATTACTGATTGTGCATTTACAATATTCAATGATTTTTGCCATTGAAAAACGTCCAGAAATGATTAAAGCTACTGACTGAATGAAAGGAGCTGGCATCTCACTCTCTTTGAATCTTCTTTATCATGCTAAGAGGAGCAGGAAAAAGCAAAAAATTTCAGAATTGCACCTTGCATTGCGGAGAAATTACTGTTTGTGCATTTACAATATTCATTGATTTTTGCCATTGAAAAACGTCCAGAAATGATTGAAGCTACTGACTGAATGAAAGGAGCTGGCATCTCACTCTCTTTGAATCTTCTTTATCATGCTAAGAGGAGCAGGAAAAAGCAAAAAATTTCAGAATTGCACCTTGCAATGCGGAGAAATTACTGTTTGTGCATTTACAATATTCATTGATTTTTGCCATTGAAAAACATCATGTTAATCATATACCAGAAATGATTGAAGCTACTGACTGAATGAAAGGAGCTGGCATCTCACTCTCTTTGAATCTTCTTTATCATGCTAAGAGGAGCAGGAAAAAGTAAAAAATTTCAGAATTGCGCCTTGCAATGCGGAGAAATTACTGTTTGTGCATTTACAAAATTCATTGATTTTTGCCATTGAAAAACATCATGTTATTCATATACCAGAAATGATTGAAGCTACTGACTGAAGGAAAGGATCTGGCATCTCACTCTCTTTGAATCTTCTTTATCATGCTTAGAGGAGCAGGAAAAAGCAAAGAATTTCAGAATTGCACCTTGCAATGCGGAGAAATTACTGTTTGTGCATTTACAATATTCATTGATTTTTGCCATTGAAAAACGTCCAGAAATGATTGAAGCTACTGACTGAATGAAAGGAGTTGGCATCTCACTCTCTTTGAATCTTCTTTATCATGCTAAGAGGAGCAGGAAAAAGCAAAAAATTTCAGAATTGCACCTTGCAATGCGGAGAAATTACTGTTTGTGCATTTACAATATTCATTGATTTTTGCGATTGAAAAACATCATGTTATTCATATACCAGAAATGATTGAAGCTACTGACTGAATGAAAGGAGCTGGCATCTCACTCTCTTTGAATCTTCTTTATCATGCTAAGAGGAGCAGGAAAAAGTAAAAAATTTCAGAATTGCACCTTGCAATGCGGAGAAATTACTGTTTGTGCATTTACAATATTCATTGATTTTTGCCATTGAAAAACGTCCAGAAATGATTGAAGCTACTGACTGAATGAAAGGAGCTGGCATCTCACTCTCTTTGAATCTTCTTTATCATGCTAAGAGGAGCAGGAAAAAGCAAAAAATTTCAGAATTGCACCTTGCAATGCGGAGAAATTACTGTTTGTGCATTTACAATATTCATTGATTTTTGCTATTGAAAAACATCATGTTATTCATATACCAGAAATGATTGAAGCTACTGACTGAATGAAAGGAGCTGGCATCTCACTCTCTTTGAATCTTCTTTATCATGCTAAGAGGAGCAGGAAAAAGCAAAAAATTTCAGAATTGCACCTTGCAATGCGGAGAAATTACAGTTTGTGCATTTACAATATTCATTGATTTTTGCCATTGAAAAACGTCCAGAAATGATTGAAGCTACTGACTGAATGAAAGGAGCTGGCATCTCACTCTCTTTGAATCTTCTTTATCATGCTAAGAGGAGCAGGAAAAAGCAAAAAATTTCAGAATTGCACCTTGCAATGCGGAGAAATTACTGTTTGTGCATTTACAATATTCATTGATTTTTGCCATTGAAAAACGTCCAGAAATGATTGAAGGTACTGACTGAATGAAAGGAGCTGGCATCTCACTCTCTTTGAATCTTCTTTATCATGCTAAGAGGAGCAGGAAAAAGCAAAAAATTTCAGAATTGCACCTTGCAATGCGGAGAAATTACTGTTTGTGCATTTACAATATTCATTGATTTTTGCCATTGAAAAACGTCCAGAAATGATTGAAGCTACTGACTGAATGAAAGGAGCTGGCATCTCACTCTCTTTGAATCTTCTTTATCATGCTAAGAGGAGCAGGAAAAAGCAAAAAATTTCAGAATTGCACCTTGCAATGCGGAGAAATTACTGTTTGTGCATTTACAATATTCATTGATTTTTGCCATTGAAAAATGTCCAGAAATGATTGAAGCTACTGACTGAATGAAAGGAGCTGGCATCTCACTCTCTTTGAATCTTCTTTATCATGCTAAGAGGAGCAGGAAAAAGCAAAAAATTTCAGAATTGCGCCTTGCAATGCGGAGAAATTACTGTTTGTGCATTTACAAAATTCATTGATTTTTGCCATTGAAAAACATCATGTTATTCATATACCAGAAATGATTGAAGCTACTGACTGAAGGAAAGGATCTGGCATCTCACTCTCTTTGAATCTTCTTTATCATGCTTAGAGGAGCAGGAAAAAGCAAAAAATTTCAGAATTGCACCTTGCAATGCGGAGAAATTACTGTTTGTGCATTTACAATATTCATTGATTTTTGCCATTGAAAAACGTCCAGAAATGATTGAAGCTACTGACTGAATGAAAGGAGCTGGCATCTCACTCTCTTTGAATCTTCTTTATCATGCTAAGAGGAGCAGGAAAAAGCAAAAAATTTCAGAATTGCACCTTGCAATGCGGAGAAATTACTGTTTGTGCATTTACAATATTCATTGATTTTTGCGATTGAAAAACATCATGTTATTCATATACCAGAAATGATTGAAGCTACTGACTGAATGAAAGGAGCTGGCATCTCACTCTCTTTGAATCTTCTTTATCATGCTAAGAGGAGCAGGAAAAAGTAAAAAATTTCAGAATTGCACCTTGCAATGCGGAGAAATTACTGTTTGTGCATTTACAATATTCAATGATTTTTGCCATTGAAAAACGTCCAGAAATGATTGAAGCTACTGACTGAATGAAAGGAGCTGGCATCTCACTCTCTTTGAATCTTGTTTATCATGCTAAGAGGAGCAGGAAAAAGCAAAAAATTTCAGAATTGCACCTTGCAATGCGGAGAAATTACTGTTTGTGCATTTACAATATTCATTGATTTTTGCCATTGAAAAACGTCCAGAAATGATTGAAGCTACTGACTGAATGAAAGGAGCTGGCATCTCACTCTCTTTGAATCTTCTTTATCATGCTAAGAGGAGCAGGAAAAAGCAAAAAATTTCAGAATTGCACCTTGCAATGCGGAGAAATTACTGTTTGTGCATTTACAATATTCATTGATTTTTGCCATTGAAAAACATCATGTTATTCATATACCAGAAATGATTGAAGCTACTGACTGAATGAAAGGAGCTGGCATCTCACTCTCTTTGAATCTTCTTTATCATGCTAAAAGGAGCAGGAAAAAGTAAAAAATTTCAGAATTGCACCTTGCAATGCGGAGAAATTACTGTTTGTGCATTTATAATATTCAATGATTTTTGCCATTGAAAAACGTCCAGAAATGATTGAAGCTACTGACTGAACGAAAGGAGCTGGCATCTCACTCTCTTTGAATCATCTTTATCATGCTAAGAGGAGCAGGAAAAAGCAAAAAATTTCAGAATTGCACCTTGCAATGCGGAGAAATTACTGTTTGTGCATTTACAATATTCATTGATTTTTGCCATTGAAAAACATCATGTTATTCATGTACCAGAAATGTTTGAAGCTACTGACTGAATGAAAGGAGCTGGCATCTCACTCTCTTTGAATCTTCTTTATCATGCTAAGAGGAGCAGGAAAAAGCAAAAAATTTCAGAATTGCACATTGCAATGCGGAGAAATTACTGTTTGTGCATTTACAATATTCATTGATTTTTGCCATTGAAAAACGTCCAGAAATGATTGAAGCTACTGACTGAATGAAAGGAGCTGGCATCTCACTCTCTTTGAATCTTCTTTATCATGCTAAGAGGAGCAGGAAAAAGCAAAAAATTTCAGAATTGCACCTTGCAATGCGGAGAAATTACTGTTTGTGCATTTACAATATTCATTGATTTTTGCCATTGAAAAACGTCCAGAAATGATTGAAGCTACTGACTGAATGAAAGGAGCTGGCATCTCACTCTCTTTGAATCTTCTTTATCATGCTAAGAGGAGCAGGAAAAAGCAAAAAATTTCAGAATTGCACCTTGCAATGCGGAGAAATTACTGTTTGTGCATTTACAATATTCATTGATTTTTGCCATTGAAAAATGTCCAGAAATGATTGAAGCTACTGACTGAATGAAAGGAGCTGGCATCTCACTCTCTTTGAATCTTCTTTATCATGCTAAGAGGAGCAGGAAAAAGCAAAAAATTTCAGAATTGCGCCTTGCAATGCGGAGAAATTACTGTTTGTGCATTTATAAAATTCATTGATTTTTGCCATTGAAAAACATCATGTTATTCATATACCAGAAATGATTGAAGCTACTGACTGAAGGAAAGGATCTGGCATCTCACTCTCTTTGAATCTTCTTTATCATGCTAAGAGGAGCAGGAAAAAGCAAAAAATTTCAGAATTGCACCTTGCAATGCGGAGAAATTACTGTTTGTGCATTTACAATATTCATTGATTTTTGCCATTGAAAAACGTCCAGAAATGATTGAAGCTACTGACTGAATGAAAGGAGCTGGCATCTCACTCTCTTTGAATCTTCTTTATCATGCTAAGAGGAGCAGGAAAAAGCAAAAAATTTCAGAATTGCACCTTGCAATGCGGAGAAATTACTGTTTGTGCATTTACAATATTCATTGATTTTTGCCATTGAAAAACGTCCAGAAATGATTGAAGCTACTGACTGAATGAAAGGAGCTGGCATCTCACTCTCTTTGAATCTTCTTTATCATGCTAAGAGGAGCAGGAAAAAGCAAAAAATTTCAGAATTGCACCTTGCAATGCGGAGAAATTACTGTTTGTGCATTTACAATATTCATTGATTTTTGCCATTGAAAAATGTCCAGAAATGATTGAAGCTACTGACTGAATGAAAGGAGCTGGCATCTCACTCTCTTCGAATCTTCTTTATCATGCTAAGAGGAGCAGGAAAAAGCAAAAAATTTCAGAATTGCGCCTTGCAATGCGGAGAAATTACTGTTTGTGCATTTACAAAATTCATTGATTTTTGCCATTGAAAAACATCATGTTATTCATATACCAGAAATGATTGAAGCTACTGACTGAAGGAAAGGATCTGGCATCTCACTCTCTTTGAATCTTCTTTATCATGCTAAGAGGAGCAGGAAAAAGCAAAAAATTTCAGAATTGCACCTTGCAATGCGGAGAAATTACTGTTTGTGCATTTACAATATTCATTGGTTTTTGCCATTGAAAAACGTCCAGAAATGATTGAAGCTACTGACTGAATGAAAGGAGCTGGCATCTCACTCTCTTTGAATCTTCTTTATCATGCTAAGAGGAGCAGGAAAAAGCAAAAAATTTCAGAATTGCACCTTGCAATGCGGAGAAATTACTGTTTGTGCATTTACAATATTCATTGATTTTTGCGATTGAAAAACATCATGTTATTCATATACCAGAAATGATTAAAGCTACTGACTGAATGAAAGGAGCTGGCATCTCACTCTCTTTGAATCTTCTTTATCATGCTAAGAGGAGCAGGAAAAAGTAAAAAATTTCAGAATTGCACCTTGCAATGCGGAGAAATTACTGATTGTGCATTTACAATATTCAATGATTTTTGCCATTGAAAAACGTCCAGAAATGATTAAAGCTACTGACTGAATGAAAGGAGCTGGCATCTCACTCTCTTTGAATCTTCTTTATCATGCTAAGAGGAGCAGGAAAAAGCAAAAAATTTCAGAATTGCACCTTGCAATGCGGAGAAATTACTGTTTGTGCATTTACAATATTCATTGATTTTTGCCATTGAAAAACGTCCAGAAATGATTGAAGCTACTGACTGAATGAAAGGAGCTGGCATCTCACTCTCTTTGAATCTTCTTTATCATGCTAAGAGGAGCAGGAAAAAGCAAAAAATTTCAGAATTGCACCTTGCAATGCGGAGAAATTACCGTTTGTGCATTTACAATATTCATTGATTTTTGCCATTGAAAAACATCATGTTATTCATATACCAGAAATGATTGAAGCTACTGACTGAATGAAAGGAGCTGGCATCTCACTCTCTTTGAATCTTCTTTATCATGCTAAGAGGAGCAGGAAAAAGTAAAAAATTTCAGAATTGCACCTTGCAATGCGGAGAAATTACTGTTTGTGCATTTATAATATTCAATGATTTTTGCCATTGAAAAACGTCCAGAAATGATTGAAGCTACTGACTGAACGAAAGGAGCTGGCATCTCACTCTCTTTGAATCTTCTTTATCATGCTAAGAGGAGCAGAAAAAAGCAAAAAATTTCAGAATTGCAACTTGCAATGCGGAGAAATTACTGTTTGTGCATTTACAATATTCATTGATTTTTGCCATTGAAAAACATCATGTTATTCATATACCAGAAATGTTTGAAGCTACTGACTGAATGAAAGGAGCTGGCATCTCACTCTCTTTGAATCTTCTTTATCATGCTAAGAGGAGCAGGAAAAAGCAAAAAATTTCAGAATTGCACATTGCAATGCAGAGAAATTACTGTTTGTGCATTTACAATATTCATTGATTTTTGCAATTGAAAAACGTCCAGAAATGATTAAAGCTACTGACTGAATGAAAGGAGCTGGCATCTCACTCTCTTTGAATCTTCTTTATCATGCTAAGAGGAGCAGGAAAAAGCAAAAAATTTCAGAATTGCACCTTGCAATGCGGAGAAATTACTGTTTGTGCATTTACAATATTCATTGATTTTTGCCATTGAAAAACGTCCAGAAATGATTGAAGCTACTGACTGAATGAAAGGAGCTGGCATCTCACTCTCTTTGAATCTTCTTTATCATGCTAAGAGGAGCAGGAAAAAGCAAAAAATTTCAGAATTGCACCTTGCAATGCGGAGAAATTACTGTTTGTGCATTTACAATATTCATTGATTTTTGCCATTGAAAAACATGTTATTCATATACCAGAAATGTTTGAAGCTCCTGACTGAATGAAAGGAGCTGGCACCTCACTCTCTTTGAATCTTCTTTATCATGCTAAGAGGAGCAGGAAAAAGCAAAAAATTTCAGAATTGCACCTTGCAATGCGGAGAAATTACTGTTTGTGCATTTACAATATTCATTGATTTTTGCCATTGAAAAACGTCCAGAAATGATTGAAGCTACTGACTGAATGAAAGGAGCTGTCATCTCACTCTCTTTGAATCTTCTTTATCATGCTAAGAGGAGCAGGAAAAAGCAAAAAATTTCAGAATTGCACCTTGCAATGCGGAGAAATTACTGTTTGTGCATTTACAATATTCATTGATTTTTGCCATTGAAAAATGTCCAGAAATGATTGAAGCTACTGACTGAATGAAAGGAGCTGGCATCTCACTCTCTTTGAATCTTCTTTATCATGCTAAGAGGAGCAGGAAAAAGCAAAAAATTTCAGAATTGCGCCTTGCAATGCGGAGAAATTACTGTTTGTGCATTTACAAAATTCATTGATTTTTGCCATTGAAAAACATCATGTTATTCATATGCCAGAAATGATTGAAGCTACTGACTGAAGGAAAGGAGCTGGCATCTCACTCTCTTTGAATCTTCTTTATCATGCTAAGAGGAGCAGGAAAAAGCAAAAAATTTCAGAATTGCACCTTGCAATGCGGAGAAATTACTGTTTGTGCATTTACAATATTCATTGATTTTTGCCATTGAAAAACGTCCAGAAATGATTGAAGCTACTGACTGAATGAAAGGAGCTGGCATCTCACTCTCTTTGAATCTTCTTTATCATGCTAAGAGGAGCAGGAAAAAGCAAAAAATTTCAGAATTGCACCTTGCAATGCGGAGAAATTACTGTTTGTGCATTTACAATATTCATTGATTTTTGCCATTGAAAAACGTCCAGAAATGATTGAAGCTACTGACTGAATGAAAGGAGCTGGCATCTCACTCTCTTTGAATCTTCTTTATCATGCTAAGAGGAGCAGGAAAAAGCAAAAAATTTCAGAATTGCACCTTGCAATGCGGAGAAATTACTGTTTGTGCATTTACAATATTCATTGATTTTTGCCATTGAAAAACATGTTATTCATATACCAGAAATGTTTGAAGCTCCTGACTGAATGAAAGGAGCTCGCACCTCACTCTCTTTGAATCTTCTTTATCATGCTGAGAGGAGCAGGAAAAAGCAAAAAATTTCAGAATTGCACCTTGCAATGCGGAGAAATTACTGTTTGTGCATTTACAATATTCATTGATTTTTGCCATTGAAAAACGTCCAGAAATGATTGAAGCTACTGACTGAATGAAAGGAGCTGTCATCTCACTCTCTTTGAATCTTCTTTATCATGCTAAGAGGAGCAGGAAAAAGCAAAAAATTTCAGAATTGCACCTTGCAATGCGGAGAAATTACTGTTTGTGCATTTACAATATTCATTGATTTTTGCCATTGAAAAATGTTCAGAAATGATTGAAGCTACTGACTGAATGAAAGGAGCTGGCATCTCACTCTCGTTGAATCTTCTTTATCATGCTAAGAGGAGCAGGAAAAAGCAAAAAATTTCAGAATTGCGCCTTGCAATGCGGAGAAATTACTGTTTGTGCATTTACAAAATTCATTGATTTTTGCCATTGAAAAACATCATGTTATTCATATGCCAGAAATGATTGAAGCTACTGACTGAAGGAAAGGAGCTGGCATCTCACTCTCTTTGAATCTTCTTTATCATGCTAAGAGGAGCAGGAAAAAGCAAAAAATTTCAGAATTGCACCTTGCAATGCGGAGAAATTACTGTTTGTGCATTTACAATATTCATTGATTTTTGCCATTGAAAAACGTCCAGAAATGATTGAAGCTACTGACTGAATGAAAGGAGCTGGCATCTCACTCTCTTTGAATCTTCTTTATCATGCTAAGAGGAGCAGGAAAAAGCAAAAAATTTCAGAATTGCACCTTGCAATGCGGAGAAATTACTGTTTGTGCATTTACAATATTCATTGATTTTTGCGAGTGAAAAACATCATGTTATTCATATACCAGAAATGATTGAAGCTACTGACTGAATGAAAGGAGCTGGCATCTCACTCTCTTTGAATCTTCTTTATCATGCTAAGAGGAGCAGGAAAAAGTAAAAAATTTCAGAATTGCACCTTGCAATGCGGAGAAATTACTGTTTGTGCATTTACATTATTCACTGATTTTTGCCATTGAAAAACGTCCAGAAATGATTGAAGCTACTGACTGAACTAAAGGAGCTGGCATCTCACTCTCTTTGAATCTTCTTTATCATGCTAAGAGGAGCAGGAAAAAGCAAAAAATTTCAGAATTGCACCTTGCAATGCGGAGAAATTACTGTTTGTGCATTTACAATATTCATTGATTTTTGCCATTGAAAAACATCATGTTATTCATATACCAGAAATGTTTGAAGCTACTGACTGAATGAAAGGAGCTGGTATCTCACTCTCTTTGAATCTTCTTCATAATGCTAAGAGGAGCAGGCCATTGAAAAGCGTCCAGAAATGATTGAAGCTACTGACTGAATGAAAGGAGCTGGCATCTCACTCTCTTTGAATCTTCTTTATCATGCTAAGAGGAGCAGGAAAAAGCAAAAAATTTCAGAATTGCACCTTGCAATGCGGAGAAATTACTGTTTGTGCATTTACAATATTCATTGATTTTTGCCATTGAAAAACGTCCAGAAATGATTGAAGGTACTGACTGAATGAAAGGAGCTGGCATCTCACTCTCTTTGAATCTTCTTTATCATGCTAAGAGGAGCAGGAAAAAGCAAAAAATTTCAGAATTGCACCTTGCAATGCGGAGAAATTACTGTTTGTGCATTTACAATATTCATTGATTTTTGCCATTGAAAAATGTCCAGAAATGATTGAAGCTACTGACTGAATGAAAGGAGCTGGCATCTCACTCTCTTTGAATCTTCTTTATCATGCTAAGAGGAGCAGGAAAAAGCAAAAAATTTCAGAATTGCGCCTTGCAATGCGGAGAAATTACTGTTTGTGCATTTACAAAATTCATTGATTTTTGCCATTGAAAAATATCATGTTATTCATATACCAGAAATGATTGATGTTTTTCAATGGCAAAAATCAATGAATATTGTAAATGCACAAACAGTAATTTCTCCGCATTGCAAGGTGCAATTCTGAAATTTTTTGCTTTTTCCTGCTAATCCTAGCATGATAAAGAAGATTCAAAGAGAGTGAGATGCCAGCTCCTTTCATTCAGTCAGTAGCTTCAAACATTTCTGGACGTTTTTCAATGGCAAAAATCAATGAATATTGTAAATGCACAAACAGTAATATCTCCACATTGCAAGGTGCAATTCTGAAATTTTTTGCTTTTTCCTGTTAATCCTAGCATGATAAAGAAGATTTAAAGAGAGTGAGATGCCAGCTCCTTTCATTCAGTCAGTAGCTTCAAACATTTCTGGTATATGAAAAACATGTTTTTCAATGGCAAAAATCAATGAATATTGTAAAAGCACAAACAGTAATATCTCCACATTGCAAGGTGCAATTCTGAAATTTTTTGCTTTTTCCTGCTAATCCTAGCATGATAAAGAAGATTCAAAGAGAGTGAGATGCCAGCTCCTTTCATTCAGTCAGTAGCTTCAAACATTTCTGGTATATGAAAAACATGTTTTTCAATGGCAAAAATCAATGAATATTGTAAATGCACAAACAGTAATATCTCCACATTGCAAGGTGCAATTCTGAAATTTTTTGCTTTTTCCTGCTAATCCTAGCATGATAAAGAAGATTCAAAGAGAGTGAGATGCCAGCTCCTTTCATTCAGTCAGTAGCTTCAAACATTTCTGGACGTTTTTCAATGGCAAAAATCAATGAATATTGTAAATGCACAAACAGTAATATCTCCACATTGCAAGGTGCAATTCTGAAATTTTTTGCTTTTTCCTGCTAATCCTAGCATGATAAAGAAGATTCAAAGAGAGTGAGATGCCAGCTCCTTTCATTCAGTCAGTAGCTTCAAACATTTCTGGACGTTTTTCAATGGCAAAAATCAATGAATATTGTAAATGCACAAACAGTAATATCTCCACATTGCAAGGTGCAATTCTGAAATTTTTTGCTTTTTCCTGTTAATCCTAGCATGATAAAGAAGATTCAAAGAGAGTGAGATGCCAGCTCCTTTCATTCAGTCAGTAGCTTCAAACATTTCTGGTATATGAAAAACATGTTTTTCAATGGCAAAAATCAATGAATATTGTAAATGCACAAACAGTAATATCTCCACATTGCAAGGTGCAATTCTGAAATTTTTTGTTTTTTCCTGTTAATCCTAGCATGATAAAGAAGATTCAAAGAGAGTGAGATGCCAGCTCCTTTCATTCAGTCAGTAGCTTCAAACATTTCTGGTATATGAAAAACATGTTTTTCAATGGCAAAAATCAATGAATATTGTAAATGCACAAACAGTAATATCTCCACATTGCAAGGTGCAATTCTGAAATTTTTTGCTTTTTCCTGCTAATCCTAGCATGATAAAGAAGATTCAAAGAGAGTGAGATGCCAGCTCCTTTCATTCAGTCAGTAGCTTCAAACATTTCTGGTATATGAAAAACATGTTTTTCAATGGCAAAAATCAATGAATATTGTAAATGCACAAACAGTAATATCTCCACATTGCAAGGTGCAATTCTGAAATTTTTTGCTTTTTCCTGCTAATCCTAGCATGATAAAGAAGATTCAAAGACAGTGAGATGCCAGCTCCTTTCATTCAGTCAGTAGCTTCAAACATTTCTGGTATATGAAAAACATGTTTTTCAATGGCAAAAATCAATGAATATTGTAAATGCACAAACAGTAATATCTCCACATTGCAAGGTGCAATTCTGAAATTTTTTGCTTTTTCCTGCTAATCCTAGCATGATAAAGAAGATTCAAAGAGAGTGAGATGCCAGCTCCTTTCATTCAGTCAGTAGCTTCAAACATTTCTGGTATATGAAAAACATGTTTTTCAATGGCAAAAATCAATGAATATTGTAAATGCACAAACAGTAATATCTCCACATTGCAAGGTGCAATTATGAAATTTTTAGCTTTTTCCTGTTAATCCTAGCATGATAAAGAAGATTCAAAGAGAGTGAGATGCCAGCTCCTTTCATTCAGTCAGTAGCTTCAAACATTTCTGGACGTTTTTCAATGGCAAAAATCAATGAATATTGTAAATGCACAAACAGTAATATCTCCACATTGCAAGGTGCAATTCTGAAATTTTTTGCTTTTTCCTGTTAATCCTAGCATGATAAAGAAGATTCAAAGAGAGTGAGATACCAGCTCCTTTCATTCAGTCAGTAGCTTCAAACATTTCTGGTATATGAAAAACATGTTTTTCAATGGCAAAAATCAATGAATATTGTAAATGCACAAACAGTAATATCTCCACATTGCAAGGTGCAATTCTGAAATTTTTTGCTTTTTCCTGCTAATCCTAGCATGATAAAGAAGATTCAAAGAGAGTGAGATGCCAGCTAATTTCATTCAGTCAGTAGCTTCAAACATTTCTGGACGTTTTTCAATGGCAAAAATCAATGAATATTGTAAATGCACAAACAGTAATATCTCCACATTGCAAGGTGCAATTCTGAAATTTTTTGCTTTTTCCTGCTAATCCAAGCATGATAAAGAAGATTCAAAGAGAGTGAGATGCCAGCTCCTTTCATTCAGTCAGTAGCTTCAAACATTTCTTGTATATGAAAAACATGTTTTTCAATGGCAAAAATCAATGAATATTGTAAATGCATAAACAGTAATATCTCCACATTGCAAGGTGCAATTCTGAAATTTTTTGCTTTTTCCTGCTAATCCTAGCATGATAAAGAAGATTCAAAGAGAGTGAGATACCAGCTCCTTTCATTCAGTCAGTAGCTTCAAACATTTCTGGACGTTTTTCAATGGCAAAAATCAATGAATATTGTAAATGCACAAACAGTAATATCTCCACATTGCAAGGTGCAATTCTGAAATTTTTTGCTTTTTCCTGTTAATCCTAGCATGATAAAGAAGATTCAAAGAGAGTGAGATGCCAGCTCCTTTCATTCAAGTCAGTAGCTTCAAACATTTCTGGTATATGAAAAACATGTTTTTCAATGGCAAAAATCAATGAATATTGTAAATGCACAAACAGTAATATCTCCACATTGCAAGGTGCAATTCTGAAATTTTTTGCTTTTTCCTGCTTATCCTAGCATGATAAAGAAGATTCAAAGAGAGTGAGATGCCAGCTCCTTTCATTCAGTCAGTAGCTTCAAACATTTCTGGTATATGAAAAACATGTTTTTCAATGGCAAAAATCAATGAATATTGTAAATGCACAAACAGTAATATCTCCACATTGCAAGGTGCAATTCTGAAATTTTTTTGCTTTTTCCTGCTAATCCTAGCATGATAAAGAAGATTCAAAGAGAAGTGAGATGCCAGCTCCTTTCATTCAGTCAGTAGCTTCAAACATTTCTGTACGTTTTTCAATGGCAAAATCAATGAATATTGTAAATGCACAAACAGTAATATCTCCACATTGCAAGGTGCAATTCTGAAATTTTTTGCTTTTTCCTGTTAATCCTAGCATGATAAAGAAGATTCAAAGACAGTGAGATGCCAGCTCCTTTCATTCAGTCAGTAGCTTCAAACATTTCTGGTATATGAAAAACATGTTTTTCAATGGCAAAAATCAATGAATATTGTAAATGCACAAACAGTAATATCTCCACATTGCAAGGTGCAATTCTGAAATTTTTTGCTTTTTCCTGCTAATCCTAGCATGATAAAGAAGATTCAAAGAGAGTGAGATGCCAGCTCCTTTCATTCCGTCAGTAGCTTCAAACATTTCTGGTATATGAAAAACATGTTTTTCAATGGCAAAAATCAATGAATATTGTAAATGCACAAACAGTAATATCTCCACATTGCAAGGTGCAATTCTGAAATTTTTTGCTTTTTCCTGCTTATCCTAGCATGATAAAGAAGATTCAAAGAGAGTGAGATGCCAGCTCCTTTCATTCAGTCAGTAGCTTCAAACATTTCTGGACGTTTTTCAATGGCAAAATCAATGAATATTGTAAATGCACAAACAGTAATATCTCCACATTGCAAGGTGCAATTCTGAAATTTTTTGCTTTTTCCTGTTAATCCTAGCATGATAAAGAAGATTCAAAGACAGTGAGATGCCAGCTCCTTTCATTCAGTCAGTAGCTTCAAACATTTCTGGTATATGAAAAACATGTTTTTCAATGGCAAAAATCAATGAATATTGTAAATGCACAAACAGTAATATCTCCACATTGCAAGGTGCAATTCTGAAATTTTTTGCTTTTTCCTGCTAATCCTAGCATGATAAAGAAGATTCAAAGAGAGTGAGATGCCAGCTCCTTTCATTCAGTCAGTAGCTTCAAACATTTCTGGACGTTTTTCAATGGCAAAATCAATGAATATTGTAAATGCACAAACAGTAATATCTCCACATTGCAAGGTGCAATTCTGAAATTTTTTGCTTTTTCCTGCTAATCCTAGCATGATAAAGAAGATTCAAAGAGAGTGAGATGCCAGCTAATTTCATTCAGTCAGTAGCTTCAAACATTTCTGGACGTTTTTCAATGGCAAAAATCAATGAATATTGTAAATGCACAAACAGTAATATCTCCACATTGCAAGGTGCAATTCTGAAATTTTTTGCTTTTTCCTGCTAATCCTAGCATGATAAAGAAGATTCAAAGAGAGTGAGATGCCAGCTCCTTTCATTCAGTCAGTAGCTTCAAACATTTCTTGTATATGAAAAACATGTTTTTCAATGGCAAAGATCAATGAATATTGTAAATGCACAAACAGTAATATCTCCACATTGCAAGGTGCAATTCTGAAATTTTTTGCTTTTTCCTGCTAATCCTAGCATGATAAAGAAGATTCAAAGAGAGTGAGATGCCAGCTCCTTTCATTCAGTCAGTAGCTTCAAACATTTCTGATATATGAAAAACATGTTTTTCAATGGCAAAAATCAATGAATATTGTAAATGCACAAACAGTAATATCTCCACATTGCAAGGTGCAATTCTGAAATTTTTTGTTTTTTCCTGTTAATCCTAGCATGATAAAGAAGATTCAAAGAGAGTGAGATGCCAGCTCCTTTCATTCAGTCAGTAGCTTCAAACATTTCTGGTATATGAAAAACATGTTTTTCAATGGCAAAAATCAATGAATATTGTAAATGCACAAACAGTAATATCTCCACATTGCAAGGTGCAATTCTGAAATTTTTTGCTTTTTCCTGCTAATCCTAGCATGATAAAGAAGATTCAAAGAGAGTGAGATGCCAGCTCCTTTCATTCAGTCAGTAGCTTCAAACATTTCTGGTATATGAAAAACATGTTTTTCAATGGCAAAAATCAATGAATATTGTAAATGCACAAACAGTAATATCTCCACATTGCAAGGTGCAATTCTGAAATTTTTTGCTTTTTCCTGCTAATCCTAGCATGATAAAGAAGATTCAAAGACAGTGAGATGCCAGCTCCTTTCATTCAGTCAGTAGCTTCAAACATTTCTGGTATATGAAAAACATGTTTTTCAATGGCAAAAATCAATGAATATTGTAAATGCACAAACAGTAATATCTCCACATTGCAAGGTGCAATTCTGAAATTTTTTGCTTTTTCCTGCTAATCCTAGCATGATAAAGAAGATTCAAAGAGAGTGAGATGCCAGCTCCTTTCATTCAGTCAGTAGCTTCAAACATTTCTGGTATATGAAAAACATGTTTTTCAATGGCAAAAATCAATGAATATTGTAAATGCACAAACAGTAATATCTCCACATTGCAAGGTGCAATTCTGAAATTTTTAGCTTTTTCCTGTTAATCCTAGCATGATAAAGAAGATTCAAAGAGAGTGAGATGCCAGCTCCTTTCATTCAGTCAGTAGCTTCAAACATTTCTGGACGTTTTTCAATGGCAAAAATCAATGAATATTGTAAATGCACAAACAGTAATATCTCCACATTGCAAGGTGCAATTCTGAAATTTTTTGCTTTTTCCTGTTAATCCTAGCATGATAAAGAAGATTCAAAGAGAGTGAGATACCAGCTCCTTTCATTCAGTCAGTAGCTTCAAACATTTCTGGTATATGAAAAACATGTTTTTCAATGGCAAAAATCAATGAATATTGTAAATGCACAAACAGTAATATCTCCACATTGCAAGGTGCAATTCTGAAATTTTTTGCTTTTTCCTGCTAATCCTAGCATGATAAAGAAGATTCAAAGAGAGTGAGATGCCAGCTAATTTCATTCAGTCAGTAGCTTCAAACATTTCTGGACGTTTTTCAATGGCAAAAATCAATGAATATTGTAAATGCACAAACAGTAATATCTCCACATTGCAAGGTGCAATTCTGAAATTTTTTGCTTTTTCCTGCTAATCCAAGCATGATAAAGAAGATTCAAAGAGAGTGAGATGCCAGCTCCTTTCATTCAGTCAGTAGCTTCAAACATTTCTTGTATATGAAAAACATGTTTTTCAATGGCAAAAATCAATGAATATTGTAAATGCATAAACAGTAATATCTCCACAT
Source organism: Phyllobates terribilis (assembly GCF_046119375.1). NCBI lineage: Eukaryota > Metazoa > Chordata > Amphibia > Anura > Dendrobatidae > Phyllobates > Phyllobates terribilis. The sequence continues at coordinate 144,731 of NW_027363747.1, forward strand.
TGCAAGGTGCAATTCTGAAATTTTTTGCTTTTTCCTGCTAATCCTAGCATGATAAAGAAGATTCAAAGAGAGTGAGATACCAGCTCCTTTCATTCAGTCAGTAGCTTCAAACATTTCTGGACGTTTTTCAATGGCAAAAATCAATGAATATTGTAAATGCACAAACAGTAATATCTCCACATTGCAAGGTGCAATTCTGAAATTTTTTGCTTTTTCCTGTTAATCCTAGCATGATAAAGAAGATTCAAAGAGAGTGAGATGCCAGCTCCTTTCATTCAAGTCAGTAGCTTCAAACATTTCTGGTATATGAAAAACATGTTTTTCAATGGCAAAAATCAATGAATATTGTAAATGCACAAACAGTAATATCTCCACATTGCAAGGTGCAATTCTGAAATTTTTTGCTTTTTCCTGCTTATCCTAGCATGATAAAGAAGATTCAAAGAGAGTGAGATGCCAGCTCCTTTCATTCAGTCAGTAGCTTCAAACATTTCTGGTATATGAAAAACATGTTTTTCAATGGCAAAAATCAATGAATATTGTAAATGCACAAACAGTAATATCTCCACATTGCAAGGTGCAATTCTGAAATTTTTTTGCTTTTTCCTGCTAATCCTAGCATGATAAAGAAGATTCAAAGAGAAGTGAGATGCCAGCTCCTTTCATTCAGTCAGTAGCTTCAAACATTTCTGTACGTTTTTCAATGGGAAAATCAATGAATATTGTAAATGCACAAACAGTAATATCTCCACATTGCAAGGTGCAATTCTGAAATTTTTTGCTTTTTCCTGTTAATCCTAGCATGATAAAGAAGATTCAAAGACAGTGAGATGCCAGCTCCTTTCATTCAGTCAGTAGCTTCAAACATTTCTGGTATATGAAAAACATGTTTTTCAATGGCAAAAATCAATGAATATTGTAAATGCACAAACAGTAATATCTCCACATTGCAAGGTGCAATTCTGAAATTTTTTGCTTTTTCCTGCTAATCCTAGCATGATAAAGAAGATTCAAAGAGAGTGAGATGCCAGCTCCTTTCATTCCGTCAGTAGCTTCAAACATTTCTGGTATATGAAAAACATGTTTTTCAATGGCAAGAATCAATGAATATTGTAAATGCACAAACAGTAATATCTCCACATTGCAAGGTGCAATTCTGAAATTTTTTGCTTTTTCCTGCTTATCCTAGCATGATAAAGAAGATTCAAAGAGAGTGAGATGCCAGCTCCTTTCATTCAGTCAGTAGCTTCAAACATTTCTGGACGTTTTTCAATGGCAAAATCAATGAATATTGTAAATGCACAAACAGTAATATCTCCACATTGCAAGGTGCAATTCTGAAATTTTTTGCTTTTTCCTGTTAATCCTAGCATGATGAAGAAGATTCAAAGACAGTGAGATGCCAGCTCCTTTCATTCAGTCAGTAGCTTCAAACATTTCTGGTATATGAAAAACATGTTTTTCAATGGCAAAAATCAATGAATATTGTAAATGCACAAACAGTAATATCTCCACATTGCAAGGTGCAATTCTGAAATTTTTTGCTTTTTCCTGCTAATCCTAGCATGATAAAGAAGATTCAAAGAGAGTGAGATGCCAGCTCCTTTCATTCAGTCAGTAGCTTCAAACATTTCTGGACGTTTTTCAATGGCAAAATCAATGAATATTGTAAATGCACAAACAGTAATATCTCCACATTGCAAGGTGCAATTCTGAAATTTTTTGCTTTTTCCTGCTAATCCTAGCATGATAAAGAAGATTCAAAGAGAGTGAGATGCCAGCTAATTTCATTCAGTCAGTAGCTTCAAACATTTCTGGACGTTTTTCAATGGCAAAAATCAATGAATATTGTAAATGCACAAACAGTAATATCTCCACATTGCAAGGTGCAATTCTGAAATTTTTTGCTTTTTCCTGCTAATCCTAGCATGATAAAGAAGATTCAAAGAGAGTGAGATGCCAGCTCCTTTCATTCAGTCAGTAGCTTCAAACATTTCTTGTATATGAAAAACATGTTTTTCAATGGCAAAAATCAATGAATATTGTAAATGCACAAACAGTAATATCTCCACATTGCAAGGTGCAATTCTGAAATTTTTTGCTTTTTCCTGCTAATCCTAGCATGATAAAGAAGATTCAAAGAGAGTGAGATACCAGCTCCTTTCATTCAGTCAGTAGCTTCAAACATTTCTGGACGTTTTTCAATGGCAAAAATCAATGAATATTGTAAATGCACAAACAGTAATATCTCCACATTGCAAGGTGCAATTCTGAAATTTTTTGCTTTTTCCTGTTAATCCTAGCATGATAAAGAAGATTCAAAGAGAGTGAGATGCCAGCTCCTTTCATTCAAGTCAGTAGCTTCAAACATTTCTGGTATATGAAAAACATGTTTTTCAATGGCAAAAATCAATGAATATTGTAAATGCACAAACAGTAATATCTCCACATTGCAAGGTGCAATTCTGAAATTTTTTGCTTTTTCCTGCTTATCCTAGCATGATAAAGAAGATTCAAAGAGAGTGAGATGCCAGCTCCTTTCATTCAGTCAGTAGCTTCAAACATTTCTGGTATATGAAAAACATGTTTTTCAATGGCAAAAATCAATGAATATTGTAAATGCACAAACAGTAATATCTCCACATTGCAAGGTGCAATTCTGAAATTTTTTTGCTTTTTCCTGCTAATCCTAGCATGATAAAGAAGATTTAAAGAGAGTGAGATGCCAGCTCCTTTCATTCAGTCAGTAGCTTCAAACATTTCTGGACGTTTTTCAATGGCAAAATCAATGAATATTGTAAATGCACAAACAGTAATATCTCCACATTGCAAGGTGCAATTCTGAAATTTTTTGCTTTTTCCTGTTAATCCTAGCATGATAAAGAAGATTCAAAGACAGCGAGATGCCAGCTCCTTTCATTCAGTCAGTAGCTTCAAACATTTCTGGTATATGAAAAACATGTTTTTCAATGGCAAAAATCAATGAATATTGTAAATGCACAAACAGTAATATCTCCACATTGCAAGGTGCAATTCTGAAATTTTTTGCTTTTTCCTGCTAATCCTAGCATGATAAAGAAGATTCAAAGAGAGTGAGATGCCAGCTCCTTTCATTCAGTCAGTAGCTTCAAACATTTCTGGTATATGAAAAACATGTTTTTCAATGGCAAAAATCAATGAATATTGTAAATGCACAAACAGTAATATCTCCACATTGCAAGGTGCAATTCTGAAATTTTTTGCTTTTTCCTGCTAATCCTAGCATGATAAAGAAGATTCAAAGACAGTGAGATGCCAGCTCCTTTCATTCAGTCAGTAGCTTCAAACATTTCTGGTATATGAAAAACATGTTTTTCAATGGCAAAAATCAATGAATATTGTAAATGCACAAACAGTAATATCTCCACATTGCAAGGTGCAATTCTGAAATTTTTTGCTTTTTCCTGCTAATCCTAGCATGATAAAGAAGATTCAAAGAGAGTGAGATGCCAGCTCCTTTCATTCAGTCAGTAGCTTCAAACATTTCTGGTATATGAAAAACATGTTTTTCAATGGCAAAAATCAATGAATATTGTAAATGCACAAACAGTAATATCTCCACATTGCAAGGTGCAATTCTGAAATTTTTAGCTTTTTCCTGTTAATCCTAGCATGATAAAGAAGATTCAAAGAGAGTGAGATGCCAGCTCCTTTCATTCAGTCAGTAGCTTCAAACATTTCTGGACGTTTTTCAATGGCAAAAATCAATGAATATTGTAAATGCACAAACAGTAATATCTCCACATTGCAAGGTGCAATTCTGAAATTTTTTGCTTTTTCCTGTTAATCCTAGCATGATAAAGAAGATTCAAAGAGAGTGAGATACCAGCTCCTTTCATTCAGTCAGTAGCTTCAAACATTTCTGGTATATGAAAAACATGTTTTTCAATGGCAAAAATCAATGAATATTGTAAATGCACAAACAGTAATATCTCCACATTGCAAGGTGCAATTCTGAAATTTTTTGCTTTTTCCTGCTAATCCTAGCATGATAAAGAAGATTCAAAGAGAGTGAGATGCCAGCTAATTTCATTCAGTCAGTAGCTTCAAACATTTCTGGACGTTTTTCAATGGCAAAAATCAATGAATATTGTAAATGCACAAACAGTAATATCTCCACATTGCAAGGTGCAATTCTGAAATTTTTTGCTTTTTCCTGCTAATCCAAGCATGATAAAGAAGATTCAAAGAGAGTGAGATGCCAGCTCCTTTCATTCAGTCAGTAGCTTCAAACATTTCTTGTATATGAAAAACATGTTTTTCAATGGCAAAAATCAATGAATATTGTAAATGCATAAACAGTAATATCTCCACATTGCAAGGTGCAATTCTGAAATTTTTTGCTTTTTCCTGCTAATCCTAGCATGATAAAGAAGATTCAAAGAGAGTGAGATACCAGCTCCTTTCATTCAGTCAGTAGCTTCAAACATTTCTGGACGTTTTTCAATGGCAAAAATCAATGAATATTGTAAATGCACAAACAGTAATATCTCCACATTGCAAGGTGCAATTCTGAAATTTTTTGCTTTTTCCTGTTAATCCTAGCATGATAAAGAAGATTCAAAGAGAGTGAGATGCCAGCTCCTTTCATTCAAGTCAGTAGCTTCAAACATTTCTGGTATATGAAAAACATGTTTTTCAATGGCAAAAATCAATGAATATTGTAAATGCACAAACAGTAATATCTCCACATTGCAAGGTGCAATTCTGAAATTTTTTGCTTTTTCCTGCTTATCCTAGCATGATAAAGAAGATTCAAAGAGAGTGAGATGCCAGCTCCTTTCATTCAGTCAGTAGCTTCAAACATTTCTGGTATATGAAAAACATGTTTTTCAATGGCAAAAATCAATGAATATTGTAAATGCACAAACAGTAATATCTCCACATTGCAAGGTGCAATTCTGAAATTTTTTTGCTTTTTCCTGCTAATCCTAGCATGATAAAGAAGATTCAAAGAGAAGTGAGATGCCAGCTCCTTTCATTCAGTCAGTAGCTTCAAACATTTCTGTACGTTTTTCAATGGCAAAATCAATGAATATTGTAAATGCACAAACAGTAATATCTCCACATTGCAAGGTGCAATTCTGAAATTTTTTGCTTTTTCCTGTTAATCCTAGCATGATAAAGAAGATTCAAAGACAGTGAGATGCCAGCTCCTTTCATTCAGTCAGTAGCTTCAAACATTTCTGGTATATGAAAAACATGTTTTTCAATGGCAAAAATCAATGAATATTGTAAATGCACAAACAGTAATATCTCCACATTGCAAGGTGCAATTCTGAAATTTTTTGCTTTTTCCTGCTAATCCTAGCATGATAAAGAAGATTCAAAGAGAGTGAGATGCCAGCTCCTTTCATTCCGTCAGTAGCTTCAAACATTTCTGGTATATGAAAAACATGTTTTTCAATGGCAAAAATCAATGAATATTGTAAATGCACAAACAGTAATATCTCCACATTGCAAGGTGCAATTCTGAAATTTTTTGCTTTTTCCTGCTTATCCTAGCATGATAAAGAAGATTCAAAGAGAGTGAGATGCCAGCTCCTTTCATTCAGTCAGTAGCTTCAAACATTTCTGGACGTTTTTCAATGGCAAAATCAATGAATATTGTAAATGCACAAACAGTAATATCTCCACATTGCAAGGTGCAATTCTGAAATTTTTTGCTTTTTCCTGTTAATCCTAGCATGATAAAGAAGATTCAAAGACAGTGAGATGCCAGCTCCTTTCATTCAGTCAGTAGCTTCAAACATTTCTGGTATATGAAAAACATGTTTTTCAATGGCAAAAATCAATGAATATTGTAAATGCACAAACAGTAATATCTCCACATTGCAAGGTGCAATTCTGAAATTTTTTGCTTTTTCCTGCTAATCCTAGCATGATAAAGAAGATTCAAAGAGAGTGAGATGCCAGCTCCTTTCATTCAGTCAGTAGCTTCAAACATTTCTGGACGTTTTTCAATGGCAAAATCAATGAATATTGTAAATGCACAAACAGTAATATCTCCACATTGCAAGGTGCAATTCTGAAATTTTTTGCTTTTTCCTGCTAATCCTAGCATGATAAAGAAGATTCAAAGAGAGTGAGATGCCAGCTAATTTCATTCAGTCAGTAGCTTCAAACATTTCTGGACGTTTTTCAATGGCAAAAATCAATGAATATTGTAAATGCACAAACAGTAATATCTCCACATTGCAAGGTGCAATTCTGAAATTTTTTGCTTTTTCCTGCTAATCCTAGCATGATAAAGAAGATTCAAAGAGAGTGAGATGCCAGCTCCTTTCATTCAGTCAGTAGCTTCAAACATTTCTTGTATATGAAAAACATGTTTTTCAATGGCAAAAATCAATGAATATTGTAAATGCACAAACAGTAATATCTCCACATTGCAAGGTGCAATTCTGAAATTTTTTGCTTTTTCCTGCTAATCCTAGCATGATAAAGAAGATTCAAAGAGAGTGAGATACCAGCTCCTTTCATTCAGTCAGTAGCTTCAAACATTTCTGGACGTTTTTCAATGGCAAAAATCAATGAATATTGTAAATGCACAAACAGTAATATCTCCACATTGCAAGGTGCAATTCTGAAATTTTTTGCTTTTTCCTGTTAATCCTAGCATGATAAAGAAGATTCAAAGAGAGTGAGATGCCAGCTCCTTTCATTCAAGTCAGTAGCTTCAAACATTTCTGGTATATGAAAAACATGTTTTTCAATGGCAAAAATCAATGAATATTGTAAATGCACAAACAGTAATATCTCCACATTGCAAGGTGCAATTCTGAATTTTTTTGCTTTTTCCTGCTTATCCTAGCATGATAAAGAAGATTCAAAGAGAGTGAGATGCCAGCTCCTTTCATTCCGTCAGTAGCTTCAAACATTTCTGGTATATGAAAAACATGTTTTTCAATGGCAAAAATCAATGAATATTGTAAATGCACAAACAGTAATATCTCCACATTGCAAGGTGCAATTCTGAAATTTTTTTGCTTTTTCCTGCTAATCCTAGCATGATAAAGAAGATTTAAAGAGAGTGAGATGCCAGCTCCTTTCATTCAGTCAGTAGCTTCAAACATTTCTGGACGTTTTTCAATGGCAAAATCAATGAATATTGTAAATGCACAAACAGTAATATCTCCACATTGCAAGGTGCAATTCTGAAATTTTTTGCTTTTTCCTGTTAATCCTAGCATGATAAAGAAGATTCAAAGACAGCGAGATGCCAGCTCCTTTCATTCAGTCAGTAGCTTCAAACATTTCTGGTATATGAAAAACATGTTTTTCAATGGCAAAAATCAATGAATATTGTAAATGCACAAACAGTAATATCTCCACATTGCAAGGTGCAATTCTGAAATTTTTTGCTTTTTCCTGCTAATCCTAGCATGATAAAGAAGATTCAAAGAGAGTGAGATGCCAGCTCCTTTCATTCCGTCAGTAGCTTCAAACATTTCTGGTATATGAAAAACATGTTTTTCAATGGCAAAAATCAATGAATATTGTAAATGCACAAACAGTAATATCTCCACATTGCAAGGTGCAATTCTGAAATTTTTTGCTTTTTCCTGCTAATCCTAGCATGATAAAGAAGATTCAAAGAGAGTGAGATGCCAGCTCCTTTCATTCAGTCAGTAGCTTCAAACATTTCTGGACGTTTTTCAATGGCAAAAATCAATGAATATTGTAAATGCACAAACAGTAATATCTCCACATTGCAAGGTGCAATTCTGAAATTTTTTGCTTTTTCCTGCTAATCCTAGCATGATAAAGAAGATTCAAAGAGAGTGAGATGCCAGCTCCTTTCATTCAGTCAGTAGCTTCAAACATTTCTTGTATATGAAAAACATGTTTTTCAATGGCAAAAATCAATGAATATTGTAAATGCACAAACAGCAATATCTCCACATTGCAAGGTGCAATTCTGAAATTTTTTGCTTTTTCCTGCTAATCCTAGCATGATAAAGAAGATTCAAAGAGAGTGAGATGCCAGCTCCTTTCATTCAGTCAGTAGCTTCAAACATTTCTGGACGTTTTTCAATGGCAAAAATCAATGAATATTGTAAATGCACAAACAGTAATATCTCCACATTGCAAGGTGCAATTCTGAAATTTTTTGCTTTTTCCTGTTAATCCTAGCATGATAAAGAAGATTCAAAGAGAGTGAGATGCCAGCTCCTTTCATTCAGTCAGTAGCTTCAAACATTTCTGGTATATGAAAAACATGTTTTTCAATGGCAAAAATCAATGAATATTGTAAATGCACAAACAGTAATATCTCCACATTGCAAGGTGCAATTCTGAAATTTTTTGCTTTGTCCTGCTTATCCTAGCATGATAAAGAAGATTCAAAGAGAGTGAGATGCCAGCTCCTTTCATTCAGTCAGTAGCTTCAAACATTTCTGGTATATGAAAAACATGTTTTTCAATGGCAAAAATCAATGAATATTGTAAATGCACAAACAGTAATATCTCCACATTGCAAGGTGCAATTCTGAAATTTTTTTGCTTTTTCCTGCTAATCCTAGCATGATAAAGAAGATTTAAAGAGAGTGAGATGCCAGCTCCTTTCATTCAGTCAGTAGCTTCAAACATTTCTCTACGTTTTTCAATGGCAAAATCAATGAATATTGTAAATGCACAAACAGTAATATCTCCACATTGCAAGGTGCAATTCTGAAATTTTTTGCTTTTTCCTGTTAATCCTAGCATGATAAAGAAGATTCAAAGACAGTGAGATGCCAGCTCCTTTCATTCAGTCAGTAGCTTCAAACATTTCTGGTATATGAAAAACATGTTTTTCAATGGCAAAAATCAATGAATATTGTAAATGCACAAACAGTAATATCTCCACATTGCAAGGTGCAATTCTGAAATTTTTTGCTTTTTCCTGCTAATCCTAGCATGATAAAGAAGATTCAAAGAGAGTGAGATGCCAGCTCCTTTCATTCCGTCAGTAGCTTCAAACATTTCTGGTATATGAAAAACATGTTTTTCAATGGCAAAAATCAATGAATATTGTAAATGCACAAACAGTAATATCTCCACATTGCATGGTGCAATTCTGAAATTTTTTGCTTTTTCCTGCTAATCCTAGCATGATAAAGAAGATTCAAAGAGAGTGAGATGCCAGCTCCTTTCATTCAGTCAGTAGCTTCAAACATTTCTGGACGTTTTTCAATGGCAAAAATCAATGAATATTGTAAATGCATAAACAGTAATATCTCCACATTGCAAGGTGCAATTCTGAAATTTTTTGCTTTTTCCTGTTAATCCTAGCATGATAAAGAAGATTCAAAGAGAGTGAGATGCCAGCTCCTTTCATTCAGTCAGTAGCTTCAAACATTTCTGGTATATGAAAAACATGTTTTTCAATGGCAAAAATCAATGAATATTGTAAATGCACAAACAGTAATATCTCCACATTGCAAGGTGCAATTCTGAAATTTTTTGCTTTTTCCTGCTAATCCTAGCATGATAAAGAAGATTCAAAGAGAGTGAGATGCCAGCTCCTTTCATTCAGTCAGTAGCTTCAAACATTTCTGGTATATGAAAAACATGTTTTTCAATGGCAAAAATCAATGAATATTGTAAATGCCCAAACAGTAATATCTCCACATTGCAAGGTGCAATTCTGAAATTTTTTGCTTTTTCCTGCTAATCCAAGCATGATAAAGAAGATTCAAAGAGAGTGAGATGCCAGCTCCTTTCATTCAGTCAGTAGCTTCAAACATTTCTGGTATATGAATAACATGATGTTTTTCAATAGCAAAAATCAATGAATATTGTAAATGCACAAACAGTAATTTCTCCGCATTGCAAGGTGCAATTCTGAAATTTTTTGCTTTTTCCTGCTCCTCTTAGCATGATAAAGAAGATTCAAAGAGAGTGAGATGCCAGCTCCTTTCATTCAGTCAGTAGCTTCAAACATTTCTGGTATATGAATAACATGATGTTTTTCAATGGCAAAAATCAATGAATATTGTAAATGCACAAACAGTAATTTCTCCGCATTGCAAGGTGCAATTCTGAAATTTTTTGCTTTTTCCTGCTCCTCTTAGCATGATAAAGACGATTCAAAGAGAGTGAGATGCCAGCTCCTTTCATTCAGTCAGTAGCTTCAATCATTTCTGGACGTTTTTCAATGGCAAAAATCAATGAATATTGTAAATGCAAGAACAGTAATTTCTCCGCATTGCAAGGTGCAATTCTGAAATTTTTTGCTTTTTCCTGCTCCTCTTAGCATGATAAAGAAAATTCAGAGTGAGATGCCAGCTGCTTTCATTCAGTCAGTAGCTTCAATCATTTCTGGACGTTTTTCAATGGCAAAAATCAATGAATATTGTAAATGCACAAACAGTAATATCTCCACATTGCAAGGTGCAATTCTGAAATTTTTTGCTTTTTCCTGTTAATCCTAGCATGATAAAGAAGATTCAAAGAGAGTGAGATGCCAGCTCCTTTCATTCAGTCAGTAGCTTCAAACATTTCTGGTATATGAAAAACATGTTTTTCAATGGCAAAAATCAATGAATATTGTAAATGCACAAACAGTAATATCTCCACATTGCAAGGTGCAATTCTGAAATTTTTTGCTTTTTCCTGCTAATCCAAGCATGATAAAGAAGATTCAAAGAGAGTGAGATGCCAGCTCCTTTCATTCAGTCAGTAGCTTCAAACATTTCTGGTATATGAATAACATGATGTTTTTCAATGGCAAAAATCAATGAATATTGTAAATGCACAAACAGTAATTTCTCCGCATTGCAAGGTGCAATTCTGAAATTTTTTGCTTTTTCCTGCTCCTCTTAGCATGATAAAGAAGATTCAAAGAGAGTGAGATGCCAGCTCCTTTCATTCAGTCAGTAGCTTCAAACATTTCTGGTATATGAATAACATGATGTTTTTCAATGGCAAAAATCAATGAATATTGTAAATGCACAAACAGTAATTTCTCCGCATTGCAAGGTGCAATTCTGAAATTTTTTGCTTTTTCCTGCTCCTCTTAGCATGATAAAGACGATTCAAAGAGAGTGAGATGCCAGCTCCTTTCATTCAGTCAGTAGCTTCAATCATTTCTGGACGTTTTTCAATGGCAAAAATCAATGAATATTGTAAATGCACAAACAGTAATTTCTCCGCATTGCAAGGTGCAATTCTGAAATTTTTTGCTTTTTCCTGCTCCTCTTAGCATGATAAAGAAAATTCAGAGTGAGATGCCAGCTGCTTTCATTCAGTCAGTAGCTTCAATCATTTCTGGATGTTTTTCAATGGCAAAAATCAATGAATATTGTAAATGCACAAACAGTAATTTCTCCGCATTGCAAGGTGCAATTCTGAAATTTTTTGCTTTTTCCTGCTCCTCTTAGCATGATAAAGAAGATTCAAAGAGAGTGAGATGCCAGCTCCTTTCGTTCAGTCAGTAGCTTCAATCATTTCTGGACGTTTTTCAAAGGCAAAAATCATTGAATATTGTAAATGCACAAACAGTAATTTCTCCGCATTGCAAGGTGCAATTCTGAAATTTTTTACTTTTTCCTGCTCCTCTTAGCATGATAAAGAAGATTCAAAGAGAGTGAGATGCCAGCTCCTTTTATTCAGTCAGTAGCTTCAATCATTTCTGTTATATGAATAACATGATGTTTTTCAATGGCAAAAATCAATGAATATTGTAAATGCACAAACAGTAATTTCTCCGCATTGCAAGGTGCAATTCTGAAGTTTTTTGCTTTTTCCTGCTCCTCTTAGCATGATAAAGAAGATTCAAAGAGAGTGAGATGCCAGCTCCTTTCATTCAGTCAGTAGCTTCAATCATTTCTGGACGTTTTTCAAAGGCAAAAATCATTGAATATTGTAAATGCACAAACAGTAATTTCTCCGCATTGCAAGGTGCAATTCTGAAATTTTTTACTTTTTCCTGCTCCTCTTAGCATGATAAAGAAGATTCAAAGAGAGTGAGATGCCAGCTCCTTTTATTCAGTCAGTAGCTTCAATCATTTCTGGTATATGAATAACATGATGTTTTTCAATGGCAAAAATCAATGAATATTGTAAATGCACAAACAGTAATTTCTCCGCATTGCAAGGTGCAATTCTGAAATTTTTTGCTTTTTCCTGCTCCTCTTAGCATGATAAAGAAGATTCAAAGAGAGTGAGATGCCAGCTCCTTTCGTTCAGTCAGTAGCTTCAATCATTTCTGGACGTTTTTCAAAGGCAAAAATCATTGAATATTGTAAATGCACAAACAGTAATTTCTCCGCATTGCAAGGTGCAATTCTGAAATTTTTTACTTTTTCCTGCTCCTCTTAGCATGATAAAGAAGATTCAAAGAGAGTGAGATGCCAGCTCCTTTCATTCAGTCAGTAGCTTCAATCATTTCTGGTATATGAATAACATGATGTTTTTCAATGGCAAAAATCAATGAATATTGTAAATGCACAAACAGTAATTTCTCCGCATTGCAAGGTGCAATTCTGAAGTTTTTTGCTTTTTCCTGCTCCTCTTAGCATGATAAAGAAGATTCAAAGAGAGTGAGATGCCAGCTCCTTTCATTCAGTCAGTAGCTTCAATCATTTCTGGACGTTTTTCAATGGCAAAAATCATTGAATATTGTAAATGCACAAACAGTAATTTCTCCGCATTGCAAGGTGCAATTCTGAAATTTTTTACTTTTTCCTGCTCCTCTTAGCATGATAAAGAAGATTCAAAGAGAGTGAGATGCCAGCTCCTTTCATTCAGTCAGTAGCTTCAATCATTTCTGGTATATGAATAACATGATGTTTTTCAATGGCAAAAATCAATGAATATTGTAAATGCACAAACAGTAATTTCTCCGCATTGCAAGGTGCAATTCTGAAATTTTTTGCTTTTTCCTGCTCCTCTTAGCATAATAAAGAAGATTCAAAGAAAGTGAGATGCCAGCTCCTTTCATTCAGTCAGTAGCTTCAATCATTTCTGGACGTTTTTCAATGGCAAACATCAATGAATATTGTAAATGCACAAACAGTAATTTCTTCGCATTGCAAGGTGCAATTCTGAAATTTTTTGCTTTTTCCTGCTCCTCTTAGCATGATAAACAAGATTCAAAGAGAGTGAGATGCCAGCTCCTTTCATTCAGTCAGTAGCTTCAATCATTTCTGGACGTTTTTCAATGGCAAAAATCAATGAATATTGTAAATGCACAAACAGTAATTTCTCCGCATTGCAAGGTGCAATTCTGAAATTTTTTACTTTTTCCTGCTCCTCTTAGCATGATAAAGAAGATTCAAAGAGAGTGAGATGCCAGCTCCTTTCATTCAGTCAGTAGCTTCAAACATTCCTGGTATATGAATAACATAATGTTTTTCAATGGCAAAAATCAATGAATATTGTAAATGCACAAACAGTAATTTCTCCGCATTGCAAGGTGCAATTCTGAAATTTTTTGCTTTTTCCTGCTCCTCTTAGCATGATAAAGAAGATTCAAAGAGAGTGAGATGCCAGCTCCTTTCATTCAGTCAGTAGCTTCAATCATTTCTGGACGTTTTTCAATTGCAAAAATCAATGAATATTGTAAATGCACAAACAGTAATATCTCCAAATTGCAAGGTGCAATTCTGAAATTTTTTGCTTTTTCCTGCTTATCCTAGCATGATAAAGAAGATTCAAAGAGAGTGAGATGCCAGCTCCTTTCATTCAGTCAGTAGCTTCAAACATTTCTGGTATATGAAAAACATGTTTTTCAATGGCAAAAATCAATGAATATTGTAAATGCACAAACAGTAATATCTCCACATTGCAAGGTGCAATTCTGAAATTTTTTTGCTTTTTCCTGCTAATCCTAGCATGATAAAGAAGATTTAAAGAGAGTGAGATGCCAGCTCCTTTCATTCAGTCAGTAGCTTCAAACATTTCTGGACGTTTTTCAATGGCAAAATCAATGAATATTGTAAATGCACAAACAGTAATATCTCCACATTGCAAGGTGCAATTCTGAAATTTTTTGCTTTTTCCTGTTAATCCTAGCATGATAAAGAAGATTCAAAGACAGTGAGATGCCAGCTCCTTTCATTCAGTCAGTAGCTTCAAACATTTCTGGTATATGAAAAACATGTTTTTCAATGGCAAAAATCAATGAATATTGTAAATGCACAAACAGTAATATCTCCACATTGCAAGGTGCAATTCTGAAATTTTTTGCTTTTTCCTGCTAATCCTAGCATGATAAAGAAGATTCAAAGAGAGTGAGATGCCAGCTCCTTTCATTCCGTCAGTAGCTTCAAACATTTCTGGTATATGAAAAACATGTTTTTCAATGGCAAAAATCAATGAATATTGTAAATGCACAAACAGTAATATCTCCACATTGCAAGGTGCAATTCTGAAATTTTTTGCTTTTTCCTGCTAATCCTAGCATGATAAAGAAGATTCAAAGAGAGTGAGATGCCAGCTCCTTTCATTCAGTCAGTAGCTTCAAACATTTCTGGACGTTTTTCAATGGCAAAAATCAATAAATATTGTAAATGCACAAACAGTAATATCTCCACATTGCAAGGTGCAATTCTGAAATTTTTTGCTTTTTCCTGCTAATCCTAGCATGATAAAGAAGATTCAAAGAGAGTGAGATGCCAGCTCCTTTCATTCAGTCAGTAGCTTCAAACATTTCTTGTATATGAAAAACATGTTTTTCAATGGCAAAAATCAATGAATATTGTAAATGCACAAACAGCAATATCTCCACATTGCAAGGTGCAATTCTGAAATTTTTTGCTTTTTCCTGCTAATCCTAGCATGATAAAGAAGATTCAAAGAGAGTGAGATGCCAGCTCCTTTCATTCAGTCAGTAGCTTCAAACATTTCTGGACGTTTTTCAATGGCAAAAATCAATGAATATTGTAAATGCACAAACAGTAATATCTCCACATTGCAAGGTGCAATTCTGAAATTTTTTGCTTTTTCCTGTTAATCCTAGCATGATAAAGAAGATTCAAAGAGAGTGAGATGCCAGCTCCTTTCATTCAGTCAGTAGCTTCAAACATTTCTGGTATATGAAAAACATGTTTTTCAATGGCAAAAATCAATGAATATTGTAAATGCACAAACAGTAATATCTCCACATTGCAAGGTGCAATTCTGAAATTTTTTGCTTTTTCCTGCTTATCCTAGCATGATAAAGAAGATTCAAAGAGAGTGAGATGCCAGCTCCTTTCATTCAGTCAGTAGCTTCAAACATTTCTGGTATATGAAAAACATGTTTTTCAATGGCAAAAATCAATGAATATTGTAAATGCACAAACAGTAATATCTCCACATTGCAAGGTGCAATTCTGAAATTTTTTTGCTTTTTCCTGCTAATCCTAGCATGATAAAGAAGATTTAAAGAGAGTGAGATGCCAGCTCCTTTCATTCAGTCAGTAGCTTCAAACATTTCTGGACGTTTTTCAATGGCAAAATCAATGAATATTGTAAATGCACAAACAGTAATATCTCCACATTGCAAGGTGCAATTCTGAAATTTTTTGCTTTTTCCTGTTAATCCTAGCATGATAAAGAAGATTCAAAGACAGTGAGATGCCAGCTCCTTTCATTCAGTCAGTAGCTTCAAACATTTCTGGTATATGAAAAACATGTTTTTCAATGGCAAAAATCAATGAATATTGTAAATGCACAAACAGTAATATCTCCACATTGCAAGGTGCAATTCTGAAATTTTTTGCTTTTTCCTGCTAATCCTAGCATGATAAAGAAGATTCAAAGAGAGTGAGATGCCAGCTCCTTTCATTCCGTCAGTAGCTTCAAACATTTCTGGTATATGAAAAACATGTTTTTCAATGGCAAAAATCAATGAATATTGTAAATGCACAAACAGTAATATCTCCACATTGCAAGGTGCAATTCTGAAATTTTTTGCTTTTTCCTGCTAATCCTAGCATGATAAAGAAGATTCAAAGAGAGTGAGATGCCAGCTCCTTTCATTCAGTCAGTAGCTTCAAACATTTCTGGACGTTTTTCAATGGCAAAAATCAATGAATATTGTAAATGCACAAACAGTAATATCTCCACATTGCAAGGTGCAATTCTGAAATTTTTTGCTTTTTCCTGCTAATCCTAGCATGATAAAGAAGATTCAAAGAGAGTGAGATGCCAGCTCCTTTCATTCAGTCAGTAGCTTCAAACATTTCTTGTATATGAAAAACATGTTTTTCAATGGCAAAAATCAATGAATATTGTAAATGCACAAACAGCAATATCTCCACATTGCAAGGTGCAATTCTGAAATTTTTTGCTTTTTCCTGCTAATCCTAGCATGATAAAGAAGATTCAAAGAGAGTGAGATGCCAGCTCCTTTCATTCAGTCAGTAGCTTCAAACATTTCTGGACGTTTTTCAATGGCAAAAATCAATGAATATTGTAAATGCACAAACAGTAATATCTCCACATTGCAAGGTGCAATTCTGAAATTTTTTGCTTTTTCCTGTTAATCCTAGCATGATAAAGAAGATTCAAAGAGAGTGAGATGCCAGCTCCTTTCATTCAGTCAGTAGCTTCAAACATTTCTGGTATATGAAAAACATGTTTTTCAATGGCAAAAATCAATGAATATTGTAAATGCACAAACAGTAATATCTCCACATTGCAAGGTGCAATTCTGAAATTTTTTGCTTTTTCCTGCTAATCCTAGCATGATAAAGAAGATTCAGAGAGTGAGATGCCAGCTCCTTTCATTCAGTCAGTAGCTTCAAACATTTCTGGTATATGAAAAACATGTTTTTCAATGGCAAAAATCAATGAATATTGTAAATGCACAAACAGTAATATCTCCACATTGCAAGGTGCAATTCTGAAATTTTTTGCTTTTTCCTGCTAATCCAAGCATGATAAAGAAGATTCAAAGAGAGTGAGATGCCAGCTCCTTTCATTCAGTCAGTAGCTTCAAACATTTCTGGTATATGAATAACATGATGTTTTTCAATAGCAAAAATCAATGAATATTGTAAATGCACAAACAGTAATTTCTCCGCATTGCAAGGTGCAATTCTGAAATTTTTTGCTTTTTCCTGCTCCTCTTAGCATGATAAAGAAGATTCAAAGAGAGTGAGATGCCAGCTCCTTTCATTCAGTCAGTAGCTTCAAACATTTCTGGTATATGAATAACATGATGTTTTTCAATGGCAAAAATCAATGAATATTGTAAATGCACAAACAGTAATTTCTCCGCATTGCAAGGTGCAATTCTGAAATTTTTTGCTTTTTCCTGCTCCTCTTAGCATGATAAAGACGATTCAAAGAGAGTGAGATGCCAGCTGCTTTCATTCAGTCAGTAGCTTCAATCATTTCTGGACGTTTTTCAATGGCAAAAATCAATGAATATTGTAAATGCACAAACAGTAATATCTCCACATTGCAAGGTGCAATTCTGAAATTTTTTGCTTTTTCCTGTTAATCCTAGCATGATAAAGAAGATTCAAAGAGAGAGAGATACAAGCTCCTTTCATTCAGTCAGTAGCTTCAAACATTTCTGGTATATGAAAAACATGTTTTTCAATGGCAAAAATCAATGAATATTGTAAATGCACAAACAGTAATATCTCCACATTGCAAGGTGCAATTCTGAAATTTTTTGCTTTTTCCTGCTAATCCAAGCATGATAAAGAAGATTCAAAGAGAGTGAGATGCCAGCTCCTTTCATTCAGTCAGTAGCTTCAAACATTTCTGGTATATGAATAACATGATGTTTTTCAATGGCAAAAATCAATGAATATTGTAAATGCACAAACAGTAATTTCTCCGCATTGCAAGGTGCAATTCTGAAATTTTTTGCTTTTTCCTGCTCCTCTTAGCATGATAAAGAAGATTCAAAGAGAGTGAGATGCCAGCTCCTTTCATTCAGTCAGTAGCTTCAAACATTTCTGGTATATGAATAACATGATGTTTTTCAATGGCAAAAATCAATGAATATTGTAAATGCACAAACAGTAATTTCTCCGCATTGCAAGGTGCAATTCTGAAATTTTTTGCTTTTTCCTGCTCCTCTTAGCATGATAAAGACGATTCAAAGAGAGTGAGATGCCAGCTCCTTTCATTCAGTCAGTAGCTTCAATCATTTCTGGACGTTTTTCAATGGCAAAAATCAATGAATATTGTAAATGCACAAACAGTAATTTCTCCGCATTGCAAGGTGCAATTCTGAAATTTTTTGCTTTTTCCTGCTCCTCTTAGCATGATAAAGAAAATTCAGAGTGAGATGCCAGCTGCTTTCATTCAGTCAGTAGCTTCAATCATTTCTGGACGTTTTTCAATGGCAAAAATCAATGAATATTGTAAATGCACAAACAGTAATTTCTCCGCATTGCAAGGTGCAATTCTGAAATTTTTTGCTTTTTCCTGCTCCTCTTAGCATGATAAAGAAGATTCAAAGAGAGTGAGATGCCAGCTCCTTTCGTTCAGTCAGTAGCTTCAATCATTTCTGGACGTTTTTCAAAGGCAAAAATCATTGAATATTGTAAATGCACAAACAGTAATTTCTCCGCATTGCAAGGTGCAATTCTGAAATTTTTTACTTTTTCCTGCTCCTCTTAGCATGATAAAGAAGATTCAAAGAGAGTGAGATGCCAGCTCCTTTTATTCAGTCAGTAGCTTCAATCATTTCTGGTATATGAATAACATGATGTTTTTCAATGGCAAAAATCAATGAATATTGTAAATGCACAAACAGTAATTTCTCCGCATTGCAAGGTGCAATTCTGAAGTTTTTTGCTTTTTCCTGCTCCTCTTAGCATGATAAAGAAGATTCAAAGAGAGTGAGATGCCAGCTCCTTTCATTCAGTCAGTAGCTTCAATCATTTCTGGACGTTTTTCAATGGCAAAAATCATTGAATATTGTAAATGCACAAACAGTAATTTCTCCGCATTGCAAGGTGCAATTCTGAAATTTTTTACTTTTTCCTGCTCCTCTTAGCATGATAAAGAAGATTCAAAGAGAGTGAGATGCCAGCTCCTTTCATTCAGTCAGTAGCTTCAATCATTTCTGGTATATGAATAACATGATGTTTTTCAATGTCAAAAATCAATGAATATTGTAAATGCACAAACAGTAATTTCTCCGCATTGCAAGGTGCAATTATGAAATTTTTTGCTTTTTCCTGCTCCTCTTAGCATGATAAAGAAGATTCAAAGAGAGTGAGATGCCAGCTCCTTTCATTCAGTCAGTAGCTTCAATCATTTCTGGACGTTTTTCAATGGCAAAAATCAATGAATATTGTAAATGCACAAACAGTAATTTCTCCGCATTGCAAGGTGCAATTCTGAAATTTTTTGCTTTTTCCTGCTCCTCTTAGCATGATAAAGAAAATTCAGAGTGAGATGCCAGCTCCTTTCATTCAGTCAGTAGCTTCAATCATTTCTGGACGTTTTTCAATGGCAAAAATCAATGAATATTGTAAATGCACAAACAGTAATTTCTCCGCATTGCAAGGTGCAATTCTGAAATTTTTTGCTTTTTCCTGCTCCTCTTAGCATGATAAAGAAGATTCAAAGAGAGTGAGATGCCAGCTCCTTTCATTCAGTCAGTAGCTTCAAACATTTCTGGTATATGAATAACATGATGTTTTTCAATGGCAAAAATCAATGAATATTGTAAATGCACAAACAGTAATTTCTCCGCATTGCAAGGTGCAATTCTGAAATTTTTTGCTTTTTCCTGCTCCTCTTAGCATGATAAAGAAGATTCAAAGAGAGTGAGATGCCAGCTCCTTTCGTTCAGTCAGTAGCTTCAATCATTTCTGGACGTTTTTCAAAGGCAAAAATCATTGAATATTGTAAATGCACAAACAGTAATTTCTCCGCATTGCAAGGTGCAATTCTGAAATTTTTTACTTTTTCCTGCTCCTCTTAGCATGATAAAGAAGATTCAAAGAGAGTGAGATGCCAGCTCCTTTCATTCAGTCAGTAGCTTCAATCATTTCTGGTATATGAATAACATGATGTTTTTCAATGGCAAAAATCAATGAATATTGTAAATGCACAAACAGTAATTTCTCCGCATTGCAAGGTGCAATTCTGAAGTTTTTTGCTTTTTCCTGCTCCTCTTAGCATGATAAAGAAGATTCAAAGAGAGTGAGATGCCAGCTCCTTTCATTCAGTCAGTAGCTTCAATCATTTCTGGACGTTTTTCAATGGCAAAAATCATTGAATATTGTAAATGCACAAACAGTAATTTCTCCGCATTGCAAGGTGCAATTCTGAAATTTTTTACTTTTTCCTGCTCCTCTTAGCATGATAAAGAAGATTCAAAGAGAGTGAGATGCCAGCTCCTTTCATTCAGTCAGTAGCTTCAATCATTTCTGGTATATGAATAACATGATGTTTTTCAATGGCAAAAATCAATGAATATTGTAAATGCACAAACAGTAATATCTCCACATTGCAAGGTGCAATTCTGAAATTTTTTTGCTTTTTCCTGCTAATCCTAGCATGATAAAGAAGATTTAAAGAGAGTGAGATGCCAGCTCCTTTCATTCAGTCAGTAGCTTCAAACATTTCTGGACGTTTTTCAATGGCAAAATCAATGAATATTGTAAATGCACAAACAGTAATATCTCCACATTGCAAGGTGCAATTCTGAAATTTTTTGCTTTTTCCTGTTAATCCTAGCATGATAAAGAAGATTCAAAGACAGTGAGATGCCAGCTCCTTTCATTCAGTCAGTAGCTTCAAACATTTCTGGTATATGAAAAACATGTTTTTCAATGGCAAAAATCAATGAATATTGTAAATGCACAAACAGTAATATCTCCACATTGCAAGGTGCAATTCTGAAATTTTTTGCTTTTTCCTGCTAATCCTAGCATGATAAAGAAGATTCAAAGAGAGTGAGATGCCAGCTCCTTTCATTCCGTCAGTAGCTTCAAACATTTCTGGTATATGAAAAACATGTTTTTCAATGGCAAAAATCAATGAATATTGTAAATGCACAAACAGTAATATCTCCACATTGCAAGGTGCAATTCTGAAATTTTTTGCTTTTTCCTGCTAATCCTAGCATGATAAAGAAGATTCAAAGAGAGTGAGATGCCAGCTCCTTTCATTCAGTCAGTAGCTTCAAACATTTCTGGACGTTTTTCAATGGCAAAAATCAATGAATATTGTAAATGCACAAACAGTAATATCTCCACATTGCAAGGTGCAATTCTGAAATTTTTTGCTTTTTCCTGCTAATCCTAGCATGATAAAGAAGATTCAAAGAGAGTGAGATGCCAGCTCCTTTCATTCAGTCAGTAGCTTCAAACATTTCTTGTATATGAAAAACATGTTTTTCAATGGCAAAAATCAATGAATATTGTAAATGCACAAACAGCAATATCTCCACATTGCAAGGTGCAATTCTGAAATTTTTTGCTTTTTCCTGCTAATCCTAGCATGATAAAGAAGATTCAAAGAGAGTGAGATGCCAGCTCCTTTCATTCAGTCAGTAGCTTCAAACATTTCTGGACGTTTTTCAATGGCAAAAATCAATGAATATTGTAAATGCACAAACAGTAATATCTCCACATTGCAAGGTGCAATTCTGAAATTTTTTGCTTTTTCCTGTTAATCCTAGCATGATAAAGAAGATTCAAAGAGAGTGAGATGCCAGCTCCTTTCATTCAGTCAGTAGCTTCAAACATTTCTGGTATATGAAAAACATGTTTTTCAATGGCAAAAATCAATGAATATTGTAAATGCACAAACAGTAATATCTCCACATTGCAAGGTGCAATTCTGAAATTTTTTGCTTTTTCCTGCTAATCCTAGCATGATAAAGAAGATTCAGAGAGTGAGATGCCAGCTCCTTTCATTCAGTCAGTAGCTTCAAACATTTCTGGTATATGAAAAACATGTTTTTCAATGGCAAAAATCAATGAATATTGTAAATGCACAAACAGTAATATCTCCACATTGCAAGGTGCAATTCTGAAATTTTTTGCTTTTTCCTGCTAATCCAAGCATGATAAAGAAGATTCAAAGAGAGTGAGATGCCAGCTCCTTTCATTCAGTCAGTAGCTTCAAACATTTCTGGTATATGAATAACATGATGTTTTTCAATAGCAAAAATCAATGAATATTGTAAATGCACAAACAGTAATTTCTCCGCATTGCAAGGTGCAATTCTGAAATTTTTTGCTTTTTCCTGCTCCTCTTAGCATGATAAAGAAGATTCAAAGAGAGTGAGATGCCAGCTCCTTTCATTCAGTCAGTAGCTTCAAACATTTCTGGTATATGAATAACATGATGTTTTTCAATGGCAAAAATCAATGAATATTGTAAATGCACAAACAGTAATTTCTCCGCATTGCAAGGTGCAATTCTGAAATTTTTTGCTTTTTCCTGCTCCTCTTAGCATGATAAAGACGATTCAAAGAGAGTGAGATGCCAGCTGCTTTCATTCAGTCAGTAGCTTCAATCATTTCTGGACGTTTTTCAATGGCAAAAATCAATGAATATTGTAAATGCACAAACAGTAATATCTCCACATTGCAAGGTGCAATTCTGAAATTTTTTGCTTTTTCCTGTTAATCCTAGCATGATAAAGAAGATTCAAAGAGAGAGAGATACAAGCTCCTTTCATTCAGTCAGTAGCTTCAAACATTTCTGGTATATGAAAAACATGTTTTTCAATGGCAAAAATCAATGAATATTGTAAATGCACAAACAGTAATATCTCCACATTGCAAGGTGCAATTCTGAAATTTTTTGCTTTTTCCTGCTAATCCAAGCATGATAAAGAAGATTCAAAGAGAGTGAGATGCCAGCTCCTTTCATTCAGTCAGTAGCTTCAAACATTTCTGGTATATGAATAACATGATGTTTTTCAATGGCAAAAATCAATGAATATTGTAAATGCACAAACAGTAATTTCTCCGCATTGCAAGGTGCAATTCTGAAATTTTTTGCTTTTTCCTGCTCCTCTTAGCATGATAAAGAAGATTCAAAGAGAGTGAGATGCCAGCTCCTTTCATTCAGTCAGTAGCTTCAAACATTTCTGGTATATGAATAACATGATGTTTTTCAATGGCAAAAATCAATGAATATTGTAAATGCACAAACAGTAATTTCTCCGCATTGCAAGGTGCAATTCTGAAATTTTTTGCTTTTTCCTGCTCCTCTTAGCATGATAAAGACGATTCAAAGAGAGTGAGATGCCAGCTCCTTTCATTCAGTCAGTAGCTTCAATCATTTCTGGACGTTTTTCAATGGCAAAAATCAATGAATATTGTAAATGCACAAACAGTAATTTCTCCGCATTGCAAGGTGCAATTCTGAAATTTTTTGCTTTTTCCTGCTCCTCTTAGCATGATAAAGAAAATTCAGAGTGAGATGCCAGCTGCTTTCATTCAGTCAGTAGCTTCAATCATTTCTGGACGTTTTTCAATGGCAAAAATCAATGAATATTGTAAATGCACAAACAGTAATTTCTCCGCATTGCAAGGTGCAATTCTGAAATTTTTTGCTTTTTCCTGCTCCTCTTAGCATGATAAAGAAGATTCAAAGAGAGTGAGATGCCAGCTCCTTTCGTTCAGTCAGTAGCTTCAATCATTTCTGGACGTTTTTCAAAGGCAAAAATCATTGAATATTGTAAATGCACAAACAGTAATTTCTCCGCATTGCAAGGTGCAATTCTGAAATTTTTTACTTTTTCCTGCTCCTCTTAGCATGATAAAGAAGATTCAAAGAGAGTGAGATGCCAGCTCCTTTTATTCAGTCAGTAGCTTCAATCATTTCTGGTATATGAATAACATGATGTTTTTCAATGGCAAAAATCAATGAATATTGTAAATGCACAAACAGTAATTTCTCCGCATTGCAAGGTGCAATTCTGAAGTTTTTTGCTTTTTCCTGCTCCTCTTAGCATGATAAAGAAGATTCAAAGAGAGTGAGATGCCAGCTCCTTTCATTCAGTCAGTAGCTTCAATCATTTCTGGACGTTTTTCAATGGCAAAAATCATTGAATATTGTAAATGCACAAACAGTAATTTCTCCGCATTGCAAGGTGCAATTCTGAAATTTTTTACTTTTTCCTGCTCCTCTTAGCATGATAAAGAAGATTCAAAGAGAGTGAGATGCCAGCTCCTTTCATTCAGTCAGTAGCTTCAATCATTTCTGGTATATGAATAACATGATGTTTTTCAATGTCAAAAATCAATGAATATTGTAAATGCACAAACAGTAATTTCTCCGCATTGCAAGGTGCAATTATGAAATTTTTTGCTTTTTCCTGCTCCTCTTAGCATGATAAAGAAGATTCAAAGAGAGTGAGATGCCAGCTCCTTTCATTCAGTCAGTAGCTTCAATCATTTCTGGACGTTTTTCAATGGCAAAAATCAATGAATATTGTAAATGCACAAACAGTAATTTCTCCGCATTGCAAGGTGCAATTCTGAAATTTTTTGCTTTTTCCTGCTCCTCTTAGCATGATAAAGAAAATTCAGAGTGAGATGCCAGCTCCTTTCATTCAGTCAGTAGCTTCAATCATTTCTGGACGTTTTTCAATGGCAAAAATCAATGAATATTGTAAATGCACAAACAGTAATTTCTCCGCATTGCAAGGTGCAATTCTGAAATTTTTTGCTTTTTCCTGCTCCTCTTAGCATGATAAAGAAGATTCAAAGAGAGTGAGATGCCAGCTCCTTTCATTCAGTCAGTAGCTTCAAACATTTCTGGTATATGAATAACATGATGTTTTTCAATGGCAAAAATCAATGAATATTGTAAATGCACAAACAGTAATTTCTCCGCATTGCAAGGTGCAATTCTGAAATTTTTTGCTTTTTCCTGCTCCTCTTAGCATGATAAAGAAGATTCAAAGAGAGTGAGATGCCAGCTCCTTTCGTTCAGTCAGTAGCTTCAATCATTTCTGGACGTTTTTCAAAGGCAAAAATCATTGAATATTGTAAATGCACAAACAGTAATTTCTCCGCATTGCAAGGTGCAATTCTGAAATTTTTTACTTTTTCCTGCTCCTCTTAGCATGATAAAGAAGATTCAAAGAGAGTGAGATGCCAGCTCCTTTCATTCAGTCAGTAGCTTCAATCATTTCTGGTATATGAATAACATGATGTTTTTCAATGGCAAAAATCAATGAATATTGTAAATGCACAAACAGTAATTTCTCCGCATTGCAAGGTGCAATTCTGAAGTTTTTTGCTTTTTCCTGCTCCTCTTAGCATGATAAAGAAGATTCAAAGAGAGTGAGATGCCAGCTCCTTTCATTCAGTCAGTAGCTTCAATCATTTCTGGACGTTTTTCAATGGCAAAAATCATTGAATATTGTAAATGCACAAACAGTAATTTCTCCGCATTGCAAGGTGCAATTCTGAAATTTTTTACTTTTTCCTGCTCCTCTTAGCATGATAAAGAAGATTCAAAGAGAGTGAGATGCCAGCTCCTTTCATTCAGTCAGTAGCTTCAATCATTTCTGGTATATGAATAACATGATGTTTTTCAATGGCAAAAATCAATGAATATTGTAAATGCACAAACAGTAATTTCTCCGCATTGCAAGGTGCAATTCTGAAATTTTTTGCTTTTTCCTGCTCCTCTTAGCATAATAAAGAAGATTCAAAGAAAGTGAGATGCCAGCTCCTTTCATTCAGTCAGTAGCTTCAATCATTTCTGGACGTTTTTCAATGGCAAACATCAATGAATATTGTAAATGCACAAACAGTAATTTCTTCGCATTGCAAGGTGCAATTCTGAAATTTTTTGCTTTTTCCTGCTCCTCTTAGCATGATAAACAAGATTCAAAGAGAGTGAGATGCCAGCTCCTTTCATTCAGTCAGTAGCTTCAATCATTTCTGGACGTTTTTCAATGGCAAAAATCAATGAATATTGTAAATGCACAAACAGTAATTTCTCCGCATTGCAAGGTGCAATTCTGAAATTTTTTACTTTTTCCTGCTCCTCTTAGCATGATAAAGAAGATTCAAAGAGAGTGAGATGCCAGCTCCTTTCATTCAGTCAGTAGCTTCAAACATTCCTGGTATATGAATAACATAATGTTTTTCAATGGCAAAAATCAATGAATATTGTAAATGCACAAACAGTAATTTCTCCGCATTGCAAGGTGCAATTCTGAAATTTTTTGCTTTTTCCTGCTCCTCTTAGCATGATAAAGAAGATTCAAAGAGAGTGATATGCCAGCTCCTTTCATTCAGTCAGTAGCTTCAATCATTTCTGGACGTTTTTCAATTGCAAAAATCAATGAATATTGTAAATGCACAAACAGTAATTTCTCCGCATTGCAAGGTGCAATTCTGAAATTTTTTGCTTTTTCCTGCTCCTCTTAGCATGATAAAGAAGATTCAAAGAGAGTGAGATGCCAGCTCCTTTCATTCAGTCAGTAGCTTCAAACATTTCTGGTATATGAATAACATGATGTTTTTCAATGGCAAAAATCAATGAATATTGTAAATGCACAAACAGTAATTTCTCCGCATTGCAAGGTGCAATTCTGAAATTTTTTGCTTTTTCCTGCTCCTCTTAGCATGATAAAGAAGATTCAAAGAGAGTGAGATGCCAGCTCCTTTCATTCAGTCAGTAGCATCAATCATTTCTGGTATATGAATAACATGATGTTTTTCAATGGCAAAAATCAATGAATATTGTAAATGCACAAACAGTAATTTCTCCGCATTGCAAGGTGCAATTCTGAAATTTTTTGCTTTTTCCTGCTCCTCTTAGCATGATAAAGAAGATTCAAAGAGAGTGAGATGCCAGCTCCTTTCGTTCAGTCAGTAGCTTCAATCATTTCTGGACGTTTTTCAAAGGCAAAAATTATTGAATATTGTAAATGCACAAACAGTAATTTCTCCGCATTGCAAGGTGCAATTCTGAAATTTTTTACTTTTTCCTGCTCCTCTTAGCATGATAAAGAAGATTCAAAGAGAGTGAGATGCCAGCTCCTTTCATTCAGTCAGTAGCTTCAATCATTTCTGGTATATGAATAACATGATGTTTTTCAATGGCAAAAATCAATGAATATTGTAAATGCAGAAACAGTAATTTCTCCGCATTGCAAGGTGCAATTCTGAAATTTTTTGCTTTTTCCTGCTCCTCTTAGCATGATAAAGAAGATTCAAAGAGAGTGAGATGCCAGCTCCTTTCATTCAGTCAGTAGCTTCAATCATTTCTGGACGTTTTTCAATTGCAAAAATCAATGAATATTGTAAATGCACAAACAGTAATTTCTCCGCATTGCAAGGTGCAACTCTGAAATTTTTTGCTTTTTCCTGCTCCTCTTAGCATGATAAAGAAGATTCAAAGAGAGTGAGATGCCAGCTCCTTTCATTCAGTCAGTAGCTTCAATCATTTCTGGTATATGAATAACGTGATGTTTTTCAATGGCAAAAATCAATGAATATTGTAAATGCACAAACAGTAATTTCTCCGCATTGCAAGGTGCAATTCTGAAATTTTTTGCTTTTTCCTGCTCCTCTTAGCATGATAAAGAAGATTCAAAGAGAGTGAGATGCCAGCTCCTTTCATTCAGTCAGTAGCTTCAAACATTTCTGGTATATGAATAACATGATGTTTTTCAATGGCAAAAATCAATGAATATTGTAAATGCACAAACAGTAATTTCTCCGCATTGCAAGGTGCAATTCTGAAATTTTTTGCTTTTTCCTGCTCCTCTTAGCATGATAAAGAAGATTCAAGGAGAGTGAGATGCCAGCTCCTTTCATTCAGTCAGTAGCTTCAAACATTTCTGGTATATGAATAACATGATGTTTTTCAATGGCAAAAATCAATGAATATTGTAAATGCACAAACAGTAATTTCTCCGCATTGCAAGGTGCAATTCTGAAATTTTTTGCTTTATCCTGCTCCTCTTAGCATGGTAAAGAAGATTCAAAGAGAGTGAGATGCCAGCTCCTTTCATTCAGTCAGTAGCTTCAATCATTTCTGGACGTTTTTCAATGGCAAAAATCATTGAATATTGTAAATGCACAAACAGTAATTTCTCCGCATTGCAAGGTGCAATTCTGAAATTTTTTACTTTTTCCTGCTCCTCTTAGCATGATAAAGAAGATTCAAAGAGAGTGAGATGCCAGCTCCTTTCATTCAGTCAGTAGCTTCAATCATTTCTGGTATATGAATAACATGATGTTTTTCAATGGCAAAAATCAATGAATATTGTAAATGCACAAACAGTAATTTCTCCGCATTGCAAGGTGCAATTCTGAGATTTTTTGCTTTTTCCTGCTCCTCTTAGCATGATAAAGAAGATTCAAAGAGAGTGAGATGCCAGCTCCTTTCATTCAGTCAGTAGCTTCAATCATTTCTGGACGTTTTTCAATGGCAAAAATCAATGAATATTCTAAATGCACAAACAGTAATTTCTCCGCATTGCAAGGTGCAATTCTGAAATTTTTTGCTTTTTCCTGCTCCTCTTAGCATGATAAACAAGATTCAAAGAGAGTGAGATGCCAGCTCCTTTCATTCAGTCAGTAGCTTCAATCATTTCTGGACGTTTTTCAATGGCAAAAATCAATGAATATTGTAAATGCACAAACAGTAATTTCTCCGCATTGCAAGGTGCAATTCTGAAATTTTTTGCTTTTTCCTGCTCCTCTTAGCATGATAAAGAAGATTCAAAGAGAGTGAGAAGCCAGCTCCTTTCATTCAGTCAGTAGCTTCAATCATTTCTGGACGTTTTTCAATTGCAAAAATCAATGAATATTGTAAATGCACAAACAGTAATTTCTCCGCATTGCAAGGTGCAATTCTGAAATTTTTTGCTTTTTCCTGCTCCTCTTAGCATGATAAAGAAGATTCAAAGAGAGTGAGATGCCAGCTCCTTTCATTCAGTCAGTAGCTTCAATCATTTCTGGTATATGAATAACATGATGTTTTTCAATGGCAAAAATCAATGAATATTGTAAATGCACAAACAGTAATTTCTCCGCATTGCAAGGTGCAATTCTGAATTTTTTTGCTTTTTCCTGCTCCTCTTAGCATGATAAAGAAGATTCAAAGAGAGTGAGATGCCAGCTCCTTTCATTCAGTCAGTAGCTTCAATCATTTCTGGACGTTTTTCAATGGCAAAAATCAATGAATATTGTAAATGCACAAACAGTAATTTCTCCGCATTGCAAGGTGCAATTCTGAAATTTTTTGCTTTTTCCTGCTCCTTTTAGCATGATAAAGAAGATTCAAAGAGAGTGAGATGCCAGCTCCTTTCATTCAGTCAGTAGCTTCAATCATTTCTGGACGTTTTTCAATGGCAAAAATCAATGAATATTGTAAATGCACAAACAGTAATTTCTCCGCATTGCAAGGTGCAATTCTGAAATTTTTTGCTTTTTCCTGCTCCTCTTAGCATGATAAAAAAGATTCAAAGAGAGTGAGATGCCAGCTCCTTTCATTCAGTCAGTAGCTTCAAACATTTCTGGTATATGAATAACATGATGTTTTTCAATGGCAAAAATCAATGAATATTGTAAATGCACAAACAGTAATTTCTCCGCATTGCAAGGTGCAATTCTGAAATTTTTTGCTTTTTCCTGCTCCTCTTAGCATGATAAAGAAGATTCAAAGAGAGTGAGATGCCAGCTCCTTTCGTTCAGTCAGTAGCTTCAATCATTTCTGGACGTTTTTCAATGGCAAAAATCATTGAATATTGTAAATGCACAAACAGTAATTTCTCCGCATTGCAAGGTGCAATTCTGAAATTTTTTACTTTTTCCTGCTCCTCTTAGCATGATAAAGAAGATTCAAAGAGAGTGAGATGCCAGCTCCTTTCATTCAGTCAGTAGCTTCAATCATTTCTGGTATATGAATAACATGATGTTTTTCAATGGCAAAAATCAATGAATATTGTAAATGCACAAACAGTAATTTCTCCGCATTGCAAGGTGCAATTCTGAAATTTTTTGCTTTTTCCTGCTCCTCTTAGCATGATAAAGAAGATTCAAAGAGAGTGAGACGCCAGCTCCTTTCGTTCAGTCAGTAGCTTCAATCATTTCTGGACGTTTTTCAATGGCAAAAATCATTGAATATTGTAAATGCACAAACAGTAATTTCTCCGCATTGCAAGGTGCAATTCTGAAATTTTTTACTTTTTCCTGCTCCTCTTAGCATGATAAAGAAGATTCAAAGAGAGTGAGATGCCAGCTCCTTTCATTCAGTCAGTAGCTTCAATCGTTTCTGGTATATGAATAACATGATGTTTTTCAATGGCAAAAATCAATGAATATTGTAAATGCACAAACAGTAATTTCTCCGCATTGCAAGGTGCAATTCTGAAATTTTTTGCTTTTTCCTGCTCCTCTTAGCATGATAAAGAAGATTCAAAGAGAGTGAGATGCCAGCTCCTTTCATTCAGTCAGTAGCTTCAATCATTTCTGGACGTTTTTCAATGGCAAAAATCAACGAATATTGTAAATGCACAAACAGTAATTTCTCCGCATTGCAAGGTGCAATTCTGAAATTTTTTGCTTTTTCCTGCTCCTCTTAGCATGATAAAGAAGATTCAAAGAGAGTGAGATGCCAGCTCCTTTCATTCAGTCAGTAGCTTCAATCATTTCTGGTATATGAATAACATGATGTTTTTCAATGGCAAAAATCAATGAATATTGTAAATGCACAAACAGTAATTTCTCCGCATTGCAAGGTGCAATTCTGAAATTTTTTGCTTTTTCCTGCTCCTCTTAGCATGATAAAGAAGATTCAAAGAGAGTGAGATGCCAGCTCCTTTCATTCAGTCAGTAGCTTCAATCATTTCTGGTATATGAATAACATGATGTTTTTCAATGGCAAAAATCAATGAATATTGTAAATGCACAAACAGTAATTTCTCCGCATTGCAAGGTGCAATTCTGAAATTTTTTGCTTTTTCCTGCTCCTCTTAGCATGATAAAAAAGATTCAAAGAGAGTGAGATGCCAGCTCCTTTCATTCAGTCAGTAGCTTCAATCATTTCTGGTATATGAATAACGTGATGTTTTTCAATGGCAAAAATCAATGAATATTTTAAATGCACAAACAGTAATTTCTCCGCATTGCAAGGTGCAATTCTGAAATTTTTTGCTTTTTCCTGCTCCTCTTAGCATGATAAAGAAGATTCAAAGAGAGTGAGATGCCAGCTCCTTTCATTCAGTCAGTAGCTTCAAACATTTCTGGTATATGAATAACATGATGTTTTTCAATGGCAAAAATCAATGAATATTGTAAATGCACAAACAGTAATTTCTCCGCATTGCAAGGTGCAATTCTGAAATTTTTTGCTTTTTCCTGCTCCTCTTAGCATGATAAAGAAGATTCAAGGAGAGTGAGATGCCAGCTCCTTTCATTCAGTCAGTAGCTTCAAACATTTCTGGTATATGAATAACATGATGTTTTTCAATGGCAAAAATCAATGAATATTGTAAAGGCACAAACAGTAATTTCTCCGCATTGCAAGGTGCAATTCTGAAATTTTTTGCTTTATCCTGCTCCTCTTAGCATGATAAAGAAGATTCAAAGAGAGTGAGATGCCAGCTCCTTTCATTCAGTCAGTAGCTTCAAACATTTCTGGTATATGAATAACATGATGTTTTTCAATGGCAAAAATCAATGAATATTGTAAATGCACAAACAGTAATTTCTCCGCATTGCAAGGTGCAATTCTGAAATTTTTTGCTTTTTCCTGCTCCTCTTAGCATGATAAAGAAGATTCAAGGAGAGTGAGATGCCAGCTCCTTTCATTCAGTCAGTAGCTTCAAACATTTCTGGTATATGAATAACATGATGTTTTTCAATGGCAAAAATCAATGAATATTGTAAAGGCACAAACAGTAATTTCTCCGCATTGCAAGGTGCAATTCTGAAATTTTTTGCTTTTTCCTGCTCCTCTTAGCATGATAAAGAAGATTCAAAGAGAGTGAGATGCCAGCTCCTTTCATTCAGTCAGTAGCTTCAATCATTTCTGGACGTTTTTCAATGGCAAAAATCAATGAATATTCTAAATGCACAAACAGTAATTTCTCCGCATTGCAAGGTGCAATTCTGAAATTTTTTGCTTTTTCCTGCTCCTCTTAGCATGATAAACAAGATTCAAAGAGAGTGAGATGCCAGCTCCTTTCATTCAGTCAGTAGCTTCAATCATTTCTGGACGTTTTTCAATGGCAAAAATCAATGAATATTGTAAATGCACAAACAGTAATTTCTCCGCATTGCAAGGTGCAATTCTGAAATTTTTTGCTTTTTCCTGCTCCTCTTAGCATGATAAAGAAGATTCAAAGAGAGTGAGAAGCCAGCTCCTTTCATTCAGTCAGTAGCTTCAATCATTTCTGGACGTTTTTCAATTGCAAAAATCAATGAATATTGTAAATGCACAAACAGTAATTTCTCCGCATTGCAAGGTGCAATTCTGAAATTTTTTGCTTTTTCCTGCTCCTCTTAGCATGATAAAGAAGATTCAAAGAGAGTGAGATGCCAGCTCCTTTCATTCAGTCAGTAGCTTCAATCATTTCTGGTATATGAATAACCATGTTTTTCAATGGCAAAAATCAATGAATATTGTAAATGCACAAACAGTAATTTCTCCGCATTGCAAGGTGCAATTCTGAAATTTTTTGCTTTTTCCTGCTCCTCTTAGCATGATAAAGAAGATTCAAAGAGAGTGAGATGCCAGCTCCTTTCATTCAGTCAGTAGCTTCAATCATTTCTGGACGTTTTTCAATGGCAAAAATCAATGAATATTGTAAATGCACAAACAGTAATTTCTCCGCATTGCAAGGTGCAATTCTGAAATTTTTTGCTTTTTCCTGCTCCTCTTAGCATGATAAAGAAGATTCAAAGAGAGTGAGACGCCAGCTCCTTTCGTTCAGTCAGTAGCTTCAATCATTTCTGGACGTTTTTCAATGGCAAAAATCATTGAATATTGTAAATGCACAAACAGTAATTTCTCTGCATTGCAAGGTGCAATTCTGAAATTTTTTACTTTTTCCTGCTCCTCTTAGCATGATAAAGAAGATTCAAAGAGAGTGAGATGCCAGCTCCTTTCATTCAGTCAGTAGCTTCAATCATTTCTGGTATATGAATAACATGATGTTTTTCAATGGCAAAAATCAATGAATATTGTAAATGCACAAACAGTAATTTCTCCGCATTGCAAGGTGCAATTCTGAAATTTTTTGCTTTTTCCTGCTCCTCTTAGCATGATAAAGAAGATTCAAAGAGAGTGAGATGCCAGCTCCTTTCATTCAGTCAGTAGCTTCAATCATTTCTGGACGTTTTTCATTGGCAAAAATCAACGAATATTGTAAATGCACAAACAGTAATTTCTCCGCATTGCAAGGTGCAATTCTGAAATTTTTTGCTTTTTCCTGCTCCTCTTAGCATGATAAAGAAGATTCAAAGAGAGTGAGATGCCAGCTCCTTACATTCAGTCAGTAGCTTCAATCATTTCTGGTAAATGAATAACATGATGTTTTTCAATGGCAAAAATCAATGAATTTTGTAAATGCACAAACAGTAATTTCTCCGCATTGCAAGGCGCAATTCTGAAATTTTTTGCTTTTTCCTGCTCCTCTTAGCATGATAAAGAAGATTCAAAGAGAGTGAGATGCCAGCTCCTTTCAATCAGTCAGTAGCTTCAATCATTTCTGGACGTTTTTCAATGGCAAAAATCAATGAATATTGTAAATGCACAAACAGTAATTTCTCCGCATTGCAAGGTGCAATTCTGAAATTTTTTGCTTTTTCCTGCTCCTCTTAGCATGATAAAGAAGATTCAAAGAGAGTGAGATGCCAGCTCCTTTCATTCAGTCAGTAGCTTCAATCATTTCTGGACGTTTTTCAATGGCAAAAATCAATGAATATTGTAAATGCACAAACAGTAATTTTTCCGCATTGCAAGGTGCAATTCTGAAATTTTTTGCTTATTCCTGCTCCTCTTAGCATGATAAAGAAGATTCAAAGAGAGTGAGGTGCCAGCTCCTTTCATTCAGTCAGTAGCTTCAAACATTTCTGGTATATGAATAACGTTTTTCAATGGCAAAAATCAATGAATATTGTAAATGCACAAACAGTTATTTCTCCGCATTGCAAGGTGCAATTCTGAAATTTTTTGCTTTTTCCTGCTCCTCTTAGCATGATAAAGAAGATTCAAAGAGAGTGAGATGCCAGCTCCTTTCATTCAGTCAGTAGCTTCAATCATTTCTGGACGTTTTTCAATGGCAAAAATCAACGAATATTGTAAATGCACAAACAGTAATTTCTCCGCATTGCAAGGTGCAATTCTGAAATTTTTTGCTTTTTCCTGCTCCTCTTAGCATGATAAAGAAGATTCAAAGAGAGTGAGATGCCAGCTCCTTACATTCAGTCAGTAGCTTCAATCATTTCTGGTAAATGAATAACATGATGTTTTTCAATGGCAAAAATCAATGAATATTGTAAATGCACAAACAGTAATTTCTCCGCATTGCAAGGCGCAATTCTGAAATTTTTTACTTTTTCCTGCTCCTCTTAGCATGATAAAGAAGATTCAAAGAGAGTGAGATGCCAGCTCCTTTCATTCAGTCAGTAGCTTCAATCATTTCTGGTATATGAATAACATGATGTTTTTCAATGGCAAAAATCAATGAATATTGTAAATGCACAAACAGTAATTTCTCCGCATTGCAAGGTGCAATTCTGAAATTTTTTTCTTTTTCCTGCTCCTCTTAGCATGATAAAGAAGATTCAAAGAGAGTGAGATGCCAGCTCCTTTCATTCAGTCAGTAGCTTCAATCATTTCTGGACGTTTTTCAATGGCAAAAATCAACGAATATTGTAAATGCACAAACAGTAATTTCTCCGCATTGCAAGGTGCAATTCTGAAATTTTTTGCTTTTTCCTGCTCCTCTTAGCATGATAAAGAAGATTCAAAGAGAGTGAGATGCCAGCTCCTTACATTCAGTCAGTAGCTTCAATCATTTCTGGTAAATGAATAACATGATGTTTTTCAATGGCAAAAATCAATGAATTTTGTAAATGCACAAACAGTAATTTCTCCGCATTGCAAGGCGCAATTCTGAAATTTTTTGCTTTTTCCTGCTCCTCTTAGCATGATAAAGAAGATTCAAAGAGAGTGAGATGCCAGCTCCTTTCAATCAGTCAGTAGCTTCAATCATTTCTGGACGTTTTTCAATGGCAAAAATCAATGAATATTGTAAATGCACAAACAGTAATTTCTCCGCATTGCAAGGTGCAATTCTGAAATTTTTTGCTTTTTCCTGCTCCTCTTAGCATGATAAAGAAGATTCAAAGAGAGTGAGATGCCAGCTCCTTTCATTCAGTCAGTAGCTTCAATCATTTCTGGACGTTTTTCAATGGCAAAAATCAATGAATATTGTAAATGCACAAACAGTAATTTTTCCGCATTGCAAGGTGCAATTCTGAAATTTTTTGCTTATTCCTGCTCCTCTTAGCATGATAAAGAAGATTCAAAGAGAGTGAGGTGCCAGCTCCTTTCATTCAGTCAGTAGCTTCAAACATTTCTGGTATATGAATAACGTTTTTCAATGGCAAAAATCAATGAATATTGTAAATGCACAAACAGTTATTTCTCCGCATTGCAAGGTGCAATTCTGAAATTTTTTGCTTTTTCCTGCTCCTCTTAGCATGATAAAGAAGATTCAAAGAGAGTGAGATGCCAGCTCCTTTCATTCAGTCAGTAGCTTCAATCATTTCTGGACGTTTTTCAATGGCAAAAATCAACGAATATTGTAAATGCACAAACAGTAATTTCTCCGCATTGCAAGGTGCAATTCTGAAATTTTTTGCTTTTTCCTGCTCCTCTTAGCATGATAAAGAAGATTCAAAGAGAGTGAGATGCCAGCTCCTTACATTCAGTCAGTAGCTTCAATCATTTCTGGTAAATGAATAACATGATGTTTTTCAATGGCAAAAATCAATGAATATTGTAAATGCACAAACAGTAATTTCTCCGCATTGCAAGGCGCAATTCTGAAATTTTTTGCTTTTTCCTGCTCCTCTTAGCATGATAAAGAAGATTCAAAGAGAGTGAGATGCCAGCTCCTTTCAATCAGTCAGTAGCTTCAATCATTTCTGGACGTTTTTCAATGGCAAAAATCAATGAATATTGTAAATGCACAAACAGTAATTTTTCCGCATTGCAAGGTGCAATTCTGAAATTTTTTGCTTATTCCTGCTCCTCTTAGCATGATAAAGAAGATTCAAAGAGAGTGAGGTGCCAGCTCCTTTCATTCAGTCAGTAGCTTCAAACATTTCTGGTATATGAATAACGTTTTTCAATGGCAAAAATCAATGAATATTGTAAATGCACAAACAGTTATTTCTCCGCATTGCAAGGTGCAATTCTGAAATTTTTTGCTTTTTCCTGCTCCTCTTAGCATGATAAAGAAGATTCAAAGAGAGTGAGATGCCAGCTCCTTTCATTCAGTCAGTAGCTTCAATCATTTCTGGACGTTTTTCAATGGCAAAAATCAATGAATATTGTAAATGCACAAACAGTAATTTCTCCGCATTGCAAGGTGCAATTCTGAAATTTTTTGCTTTTTCCTGCTCCTCTTAGCATGATAAAGAAGATTCAAAGAGAGTGAGATGCCAGCTCCTTTCATTCAGTCAGTAGCTTCAATCATTTCTGGACGTTTTTCAATGGCAAAAATCAATGAATATTGTAAATGCACAAACAGTAATTTCTCCGCATTGCAAGGTGCAATTCTGAAATTTTTGCTTTTTCCTGCTCCTCTTAGCATGATAAAGAAGATTCAAAGAGAGTGAGGTGCCAGCTCCTTTCATTCAGTCAGTAGCTTCAAACATTTCTGGTATATGAATAACATGATGTTTTTCAATGGCAAAAATCAATGAATATTGTAAATGCACAAACAGTAATTTCTCCGCATTGCAAGGTGCAATTCTGAAATTTTTTGCTTTTTCCTGCTCCTCTTAGCATGATAAAGAAGATTCAAAGAGAGTGAGATGCCAGCTCCTTTCATTCAGTCAGTAGCTTCAATCATTTCTGGACGTTTTTCAATGGCAAAAATCAATGAATATTGTAAATGCACAAACAGTAATTTCTCCGCATTGCAAGGTGCAATTCTGAAATTTTTTGCTTTTTCCTGCTCCTCTTAGCATGATAAAGAAGATTCAAAGAGAGTGAGGTGCCAGCTCCTTTCATTCAGTCAGTAGCTTCAAACATTTCTGGTATATGAATAACATGTTTTTCAATGGCAAAAATCAATGAATATTGTAAATGCACAAACTGTAATTTCTCCGCATTGCAAGGTGCAATTCTGAAATTTTTTGCTTTTTCCTGCTCCTCTTAGCATGATAAAGAAAATTCAAAGAGAGTGAGATGCCAGCTCCTTTCATTCAGTCAGTAGCTTCAATCATTTCTGGACGTTTTTCAATGGCAAAAATCAATGAATATTGTAAATGCACAAACAGTAATTTCTCCGCATTGCAAGGTGCAATTCTGAAATTTTTTGCTTTTTCCTGCTCCTCTTAGCATGATAAAGAAGATTCAAAGAGAGTGAGATGCCAGCTCCTTTCATTCAGTCAGTAGCTTCAATCATTTCTGGACGTTTTTCAATGGCAAAAATCAATGAATATTGTAAATGCACAAACTGTAATTTCTCCGCATTGTAAGGTGCAATTCTGAAATTTTTTGCTTTTTCCTGCTCCTCTTAGCATGATAAAGATTCAAAGAGAGTGAGATGCCAGCTCCTTTCATTCAGTCAGTAGCTTCAATCATTTCTGGACGTTTTTCAATGGCAAAAATCAATGAATATTGTAAATGCACAAACAGTAATTTCTCCGCATTGCAAGGTGCAATTCTGAAATTTTTTGCTTTTTCCTGCTCCCCTTAGCATGATAAAGAAGATTCAAAGAGAGTGAGATGCCAGCTCCTTTCATTCAGTCAGTAGCTTCAATCATTTCTGGACGTTTTTCAATGGCAAAAATCAATGAATATTGTAAATGCACAAACAGAAATTTCTCCGCATTGCAAGGTGCAATTCTGAAATTTTTTGCTTTTTCCTGCTCCTCTTAGCATGATAAAGAAGATTCAAAGAGAGTGAGATGCCAGCTCCTTTCATTCAGTCAGTAGCTTCAAACATTTCTGGTATATGAATAACATGATGTTTTTCAATGGCAAAAATCAATGAATATTGTAAATGCACAAACAGTAATTTCTCCGCATTGCAAGGTGCAATTCTGAAATTTTTTGCTTTTTCCTGCTCCTCTTAGCATGATAAAGAAGATTCAAAGAGAGTGAGATGCCAGCTCCTTTCGTTCAGTCAGTAGCTTCAATCATTTCTGGACGTTTTTCAATGGCAAAAATCATTGAATATTGTAAATGCACAAACAGTAATTTCTCCGCATTGCAAGGAGCAATTCTGAAATTTTTTACATTTTCCTGCTCCTCTTAGCATGATAAAGAAGATTCAAAGAGAGTGAGATGCCAGCTCCTTTCATTCAGTCAGTAGCTTCAATCATTTCTGGTATATGAATAACATGATGTTTTTCAATGGCAAAAATCAATGAATATTGTAAATGCACAAACAGTAATTTCACCGCATTGCAAGGTGCAATTCTGAAATTTTTTGCTTTTTCCTGCTCCTCTTAGCATGATAAAGAAGATTCAAAGAGAGTGAGATGCCAGCTCCTTTCATTCAGTCAGTAGCTTCAATCATTTCTGGACGTTTTTCAATGGCAAAAATCAATGAATATTGTAAATGCACAAACAGTAATTTCTCCGCATTGCAAGGTGCAATTCTGAAATTTTTTGCTTTTTCCTGCTCCTCTTAGCATGATAAAGAAGTTTCAAAGAGAGTGAGGTGCCAGCTCCTTTCATTCAGTCAGTAGCTTCAAACATTTCTGGTATATGAATAACATGTTTTTCAATGGCAAAAATCAATGAATATTGTAAATGCACAAACAGTAATTTCTCCGCATTGCAAGGAGCAATTCTGAAATTTTATGCTTTTTCCTGCTCCTCTTAGCATGATAAAGAAGATTCAAAGAGAGTGAGATGCCAGCTCCTTTCATTCAGTCAGTAGCTTCAATCATTTCTGGACGTTTTTCAATGGCAAAAATCAATGAATATTGTAAATGCACAAACTGTAATTTCTCCGCATTGCAAGGTGCAATTCTGAAATTTTTTGCTTTTTCCTGCTCCTCTTAGCATGATAAAGAAGATTCAAAGAGAGTGAGATGCCAGCTCCTTTCATTCAGTCAGTAGCTTCAATCATTTCTGGACGTTTTTCAATGGCAAAAATCAATGAATATTGTAAATGCACAAACAGTAATTTCTCCGCATTGCAAGGTGCAAATCTGAAATTTTTTGCTTTTTCCTGCTCCTCTTAGCATGATAAAGAAGATTCAAAGAGAGTGAGATGCCAGCTCCTTTCATTCAGTCAGTAGCTTCAAACATTTCTGGTATATGAATAACATGATGTTTTTCAATGGCAAAAATTAATGAATATTGTAAATGCACAAACAGTAATTTCTCCGCATTGCAAGGTGCAATTCTGAAATTTTTTGCTTTTTCCAGCTCCTCTTAGCATGATAAAGAAGATTCAAAGAGAGTGAGATGCCAGCTCCTTTCATTCAGTCAGTAGCTTCAATCATTTCTGGACGTTTTTCAATGGCAAAAATCAATGAATATTGTAAATGCACAAACAGTAATTTCTCCGCATTGCAAGGTGCAATTCTGAAATTTTTTGCTTTATCCTGCTCCTCTTAGCATGATAAAGAAGATTCAAAGAGAGTGAGGTGCCAGCTCCTTTCATTCAGTCAGTAGCTTCAAACATTTCTGGTATATGAATAACATGTTTTTCAATGGCAAAAATCAATGAATATTGTAAATGCACAAACAGTAATTTCTCCGCATTGCAAGGTGCAATTCTGAAATTTTTTGCTTTTTCCTGCTCCTCTTAGCATGATAAAGAAAATTCAAAGAGATTGAGATGCCAGCTCCTTTCATTCAGTCAGTAGCTTCAATCATTTCTGGACGTTTTTCAATGGCAAAAATCAATGAATATTGTAAATGCACAAACAGTAATTTCTCCGCATTGCAAGGTGCAATTCTGAAATTTTTTGCTTTTTCCTGCTCCTCTTAGCATGATAAAGAAGATTCAAAGAGAGTGAGATGCCAGCTCCTATCATTCAGTCAGTAGCTTCAATCATTTCTGGACGTTTTTCAATGGCAAAAATCAATGAATATTGTAAATGCACAAACTGTAATTTCTCCGCATTGTAAGGTGCAATTCTGAAATTTTTTGCTTTTTCCTGCTCCTCTTAGCATGATAAAGAAGATTCAAAGAGAGTGAGATGCCAGCTCCTTTCATTCAGTCAGTAGCTTCAATCATTTCTGGACGTTTTTCAATGGCAAAAATCAATGAATATTGTAAATGCACAAACTGTAATTTCTCCGCATTGTAAGGTGCAATTCTGAAATTTTTTGCTTTTCCTGCTCCTCTTAGCATGATAAAGAAGATTCAAAGAGAGTGAGATGCCAGCTCCTTTCATTCAGTCAGTAGCTTCAATCATTTCTGGACGTTTTTCAATGGCAAAAATCAATGAATATTGTAAATGCACAAACAGTAATTTCTCCGCATTGCAAGGTGCAATTCTGAAATTTTTTGCTTTTTCCTGCTCCTCTTAGCATGATAAAGAAGATTCAAAGAGAGTGAGATGCCAGCTCCTTTCATTCAGTCAGTAGCTTCAAACATTTCTGGTATATGAATAACATGATGTTTTTCAATGGCAAAAATCAATGAATATTGTAAATGCACAAACAGTAATTTCTCCGCATTGCAAGGTGCAATTCTGAAATTTTTTGCTTTTTCCTGCTCCTCTTAGCATGATAAAGAAGATTCAAAGAGAGTGAGATGCCAGCTCCTTTCATTCAGTCAGTAGCTTCAAACATTTCTGGTATATGAATAACATGTTTTTCAATGGCAAAAATCAATGAATATTGTAAATGCACAAACTGTAATTTCTCCGCATTGCAAGGTGCAATTCTGAAATTTTTTGCTTTTTCCTGCTCCTCTTAGCATGATAAAGAAAATTCAAAGAGAGTGAGATGCCAGCTCCTTTCATTCAGTCAGTAGCTTCAATCATTTCTGGACGTTTTTCAATGGCAAAAATCAATGAATATTGTAAATGCACAAACAGTAATTTCTCCGCATTGCAAGGTGCAATTCTGAAATTTTTTGCTTTTTCCTGCTCCTCTTAGCATGATAAAGAAGATTCAAAGAGAGTGAGATGCCAGCTCCTTTCATTCAGTCAGTAGCATCAATCATTTCTGGACGTTTTTCAATGGCAAAAATCAATGAATATTGTAAATGCACAAACTGTAATTTCTCCGCATTGTAAGGTGCAATTCTGAAATTTTTTGCTTTTTCCTGCTCCTCTTAGCATGATAAAGATTCAAAGAGAGTGAGATGCCAGCTCCTTTCATTCAGTCAGTAGCTTCAATCATTTCTGGACGTTTTTCAATGGCAAAAATCAATGAATATTGTAAATGCACAAACAGTAATTTCTCCGCATTGCAAGGTGCAATTCTGAAATTTTTTGCTTTTTCCTGCTCCCCTTAGCATGATAAAGAAGATTCAAAGAGAGTGAGATGCCAGCTCCTTTCATTCAGTCAGTAGCTTCAATCATTTCTGGACGTTTTTCAATGGCAAAAATCAATGAATATTGTAAATGCACAAACAGAAATTTCTCCGCATTGCAAGTTGCAATTCTGAAATTTTTTGCTTTTTCCTGCTCCTCTTAGCATGATAAAGAAGATTCAAAGAGAGTGAGATGCCAGCTCCTTTCATTCAGTCAGTAGCTTCAAACATTTCTGGTATATGAATAACATGATGTTTTTCAATGGCAAAAATCAATGAATATTGTAAATGCACAAACAGTAATTTCTCCGCATTGCAAGGTGCAATTCTGAAATTTTTTGCTTTTTCCTGCTCCTCTTAGCATGATAAAGAAGATTCAAAGAGAGTGAGATGCCAGCTCCTTTCGTTCAGTCAGTAGCTTCAATCATTTCTGGACGTTTTTCAATGGCAAAAATCATTGAATATTGTAAATGCACAAACAGTAATTTCTCCGCATTGCAAGGAGCAATTCTGAAATTTTTTACATTTTCCTGCTCCTCTTAGCATGATAAAGAAGATTCAAAGAGAGTGAGATGCCAGC
Organism: Phyllobates terribilis; assembly: GCF_046119375.1. NCBI lineage: Eukaryota > Metazoa > Chordata > Amphibia > Anura > Dendrobatidae > Phyllobates > Phyllobates terribilis. Next base: position 186,928 of record NW_027363747.1, read on the forward strand.
TCCTTTCATTCAGTCAGTAGCTTCAATCATTTCTGGTATATGAATAACATGATGTTTTTCAATGGCAAAAATCAATGAATATTGTAAATGCACAAACAGTAATTTCACCGCATTGCAAGGTGCAATTCTGAAATTTTTTGCTTTTTCCTGCTCCTCTTAGCATGATAAAGAAGATTCAAAGAGAGTGAGATGCCAGCTCCTTTCATTCAGTCAGTAGCTTCAATCATTTCTGGACGTTTTTCAATGGCAAAAATCAATGAATATTGTAAATGCACAAACAGTAATTTCTCCGCATTGCAAGGTGCAATTCTGAAATTTTTTGCTTTTTCCTGCTCCTCTTAGCATGATAAAGAAGATTCAAAGAGAGTGAGGTGCCAGCTCCTTTCATTCAGTCAGTAGCTTCAAACATTTCTGGTATATGAATAACATGTTTTTCAATGGCAAAAATCAATGAATATTGTAAATGCACAAACAGTAATTTCTCCGCATTGCAAGGAGCAATTCTGAAATTTTTTGCTTTTTCCTGCTCCTCTTAGCATGATAAAGAAGATTCAAAGAGAGTGAGATGCCAGCTCCTTTCATTCAGTCAGTAGCTTCAATCATTTCTGGACGTTTTTCAATGGCAAAAATCAATGAATATTGTAAATGCACAAACTGTAATTTCTCCGCATTGCAAGGTGCAATTCTGAAATTTTTTGCTTTTTCCTGCTCCTCTTAGCATGATAAAGAAGATTCAAAGAGAGTGAGATGCCAGCTCCTTTCATTCAGTCAGTAGCTTCAATCATTTCTGGACGTTTTTCAATGGCAAAAATCAATGAATATTGTAAATGCACAAACAGTAATTTCTCCGCATTGCAAGGTGCAAATCTGAAATTTTTTGCTTTTTCCTGCTCCTCTTAGCATGATAAAGAAGATTCAAAGAGAGTGAGATGCCAGCTCCTTTCATTCAGTCAGTAGCTTCAAACATTTCTGGTATATGAATAACATGATGTTTTTCAATGGCAAAAATTAATGAATATTGTAAATGCACAAACAGTAATTTCTCCGCATTGCAAGGTGCAATTCTGAAATTTTTTGCTTTTTCCAGCTCCTCTTAGCATGATAAAGAAGATTCAAAGAGAGTGAGATGCCAGCTCCTTTCATTCAGTCAGTAGCTTCAATCATTTCTGGACGTTTTTCAATGGCAAAAATCAATGAATATTGTAAATGCACAAACAGTAATTTCTCCGCATTGCAAGGTGCAATTCTGAAATTTTTTGCTTTATCCTGCTCCTCTTAGCATGATAAAGAAGATTCAAAGAGAGTGAGGTGCCAGCTCCTTTCATTCAGTCAGTAGCTTCAAACATTTCTGGTATATGAATAACATGTTTTTCAATGGCAAAAATCAATGAATATTGTAAATGCACAAACAGTAATTTCTCCGCATTGCAAGGTGCAATTCTGAAATTTTTTGCTTTTTCCTGCTCCTCTTAGCATGATAAAGAAAATTCAAAGAGAGTGAGATGCCAGCTCCTTTCATTCAGTCAGTAGCTTCAATCATTTCTGGACGTTTTTCAATGGCAAAAATCAATGAATATTGTAAATGCACAAACAGTAATTTCTCCGCATTGCAAGGTGCAATTCTGAAATTTTTTGCTTTTTCCTGCTCCTCTTAGCATGATAAAGAAGATTCAAAGAGAGTGAGATGCCAGCTCCTTTCATTCAGTCAGTAGCTTCAATCATTTCTGGACGTTTTTCAATGGCAAAAATCAATGAATATTGTAAATGCACAAACTGTAATTTCTCCGCATTGTAAGGTGCAATTCTGAAATTTTTTGCTTTTTCCTGCTCCTCTTAGCATGATAAAGAAGATTCAAAGAGAGTGAGATGCCAGCTCCTTTCATTCAGTCAGTAGCTTCAATCATTTCTGGACGTTTTTCAATGGCAAAAATCAATGAATATTGTAAATGCACAAACTGTAATTTCTCCGCATTGTAAGGTGCAATTCTGAAATTTTTTGCTTTTTCCTGCTCCTCTTAGCATGATAAAGAAGATTCAAAGAGAGTGAGATGCCAGCTCCTTTCATTCAGTCAGTAGCTTCAATCATTTCTGGACGTTTTTCAATGGCAAAAATCAATGAATATTGTAAATGCACAAACAGTAATTTCTCCGCATTGCAAGGTGCAATTCTGAAATTTTTTGCTTTTTCCTGCTCCTCTTAGCATGATAAAGAAGATTCAAAGAGAGTGAGATGCCAGCTCCTTTCATTCAGTCAGTAGCTTCAAACATTTCTGGTATATGAATAACATGATGTTTTTCAATGGCAAAAATCAATGAATATTGTAAATGCACAAACAGTAATTTCTCCGCATTGCAAGGTGCAATTCTGAAATTTTTTGCTTTTTCCTGCTCCTCTTAGCATGATAAAGAAGATTCAAAGAGAGTGAGATGCCAGCTCCTTTCATTCAGTCAGTAGCTTCAAACATTTCTGGTATATGAATAACATGATGTTTTTCAATGGCAAAAATCAATGAATATTGTAAATGCACAAACAGTAATTTCTCCGCATTGCAAGGTGCAAGTCTGAAATTTTTTGCTTTTTCCTGCTCCTCTTAGCATGATAAAGAAGATTCAAAGAGAGTGAGATGCCAGCTACTTTCATTCAGTCAGTAGCTTCAATCATTTCTGGACGTTTTTCAATGGTAAAAATCAATGAATATTGTAAATGCACAAACAGTAATTTCTCCGCATTGCAAGGTGCAATTCTGAAATTTTTTGCTTTTTCCCGCTCCTCTTAGCATGATAAAGAAGATTCAAAGAGAGTGAGATGCCAGCTCCTTTCATTCAGTCAGTAGCTTCAATCATTTCTGGACGTTTTTCAATGGCAAAAATCAATGAATATTGTAAATGCACAAACAGTAATTTCTCCGCATTGCAAGGTGCAATTCTGAAATTTTTTGCTTTTTCCTGCTCCTCTTAGCATGATAAAGAAGATTCAAAGAGAGTGAGATGCCAGCTCGTTTCATTCAGTCAGTAGCTTCAATCATTTCTGGTAAATGAATAACATGATGTTTTTCAATGGCAAAAATCAATGAATTTTGTAAATGCACAAACAGTAATTTCTCCGCATTGCAAGGCGCAATTCTGAAATTGTTTGCTTTTTCCTGCTCCTCTTAGCATGATAAAGAAGATTCAAAGAGAGTGAGATGCCAGCTCCTTTCATTCAGTCAGTAGCTTCAATCATTTCTGGACGTTTTTCAATGGCAAAAATCAATGAATATTGTAAATGCACAAACAGTAATTTCTCCGCATTGCAAGGTGCAATTCTGAAATTTTTTGCTTTTTCCTGCTCCTCTTAGCATGATAAAGAAGATTCAAAGTGAGTGAGATGCCAGCTCCTTTCATTCAGTCAGTAGCTTCAATCATTTCTGGACGTTTTTCAATGGCAAAAATCAATGAATATTGTAAATGTACAAACAGTAATTTCTCCGCATTGCAAGGTGCAATTCTGAAATTTTTTGCTTTTTCCTGCTCCTCTTAGCATGATAAAGAAGATTCAAAGAGAGTGAGGTTCCAGCTCCTTTCATTCAGTCAGTAGCTTCAAACATTTCTGGTATATGAATAACATGTTTTTCAATGGCAAAAATCAATGAATATTGTAAATGCACAAACAGTAATTTCTCCGCATTGCAAGGTGCAATTCTGAAATTTTTTGCTTTTTCCTGCTCCTCTTAACTTGATAAAGAAGATTCAAAGAGAGTGAGATGCCAGCTCCTTTCATTCAGTCAGTAGCTTCAATCATTTCTGGACGTTTTTCAATGGCAAAAATCAATGAATATTGTAAATGCACAAACTGTAATTTCTCCGCATTGTAAGGTGCAATTCTGAAATATTTTGCTTTTTCCTGCTCCTCTTAGCATGATAAAGAAGATTCAAAGAGAGTGAGATGCCAGCTCCTTTCATTCAGTCAGTAGCTTCAATCATTTCTGGACGTTTTTCAATGGCAAAAATCAATGAATATTGTAAATGCACAAACAGTAATTTCTCCGCATTGCAAGGTGCAATTCTGAAATTTTTTGCTTTTTCCTGCTCCTCTTAGCATGATAAAGAAGATTCAAAGAGAGTGAGATGCCAGCTCCTTTCATTCAGTCAGTAGCTTCAAACATTTCTGGTATATGAATAACATGATGTTTTTCAATGGCAAAAATCAATGAATATTGTAAATGCACAAACAGTAATTTCTCCGCATTGCAAGGTGCAAGTCTGAAATTTTTTGCTTTTTCCTGCTCCTCTTAGCATGATAAAGAAGATTCAAAGAGAGTGAGATGCCAGCTACTTTCATTCAGTCAGTAGCTTCAATCATTTCTGGACGTTTTTCAATGGTAAAAATCAATGAATATTGTAAATGCAGAAACAGTAATTTCTCCGCATTGCAAGGTGCAATTCTGAAATTTTTTGCTTTTTCCTGCTCCTCTTAGCATGATAAAGAAGATTCAAAGAGAGTGAGATGCCAGCTCCTTTCATTCAGTCAGTAGCTTCAATCATTTCTGGACGTTTTTCAATGGCAAAAATCAATGAATATTGTAAATGCACAAACAGTAATTTCTTCGCATTGCAAGGTGCAATTCTGAAATGTTTTGCTTTTTCCTGCTCCTCTTAGCATGATAAAGAAGATTCAAAGAGAGTGAGATGCCAGCTCCTTTCATTCAGTCAGTAGCTTCAATCATTTCTGGTAAATGAATAACATGATGTTTTTCAATGGCAAAAATCAATGAATTTTGTAAATGCACAAACAGTAATTTCTCCGCATTGCAAGGCGCAATTCTGAAATTTTTTGCTTTTTCCTGCTCCTCTTAGCATGATAAAGAAGATTCAAAGAGAGTGAGATGCCAGCTCCTTTCATTCAGTCAGTAGCTTCAATCATTTCTGGACGTTTTTCAATGGCAAAAATCAATGAATATTGTAAATGCACAAACAGTAATTTCTCCGCATTGCAAGGTGCAATTCTGAAATTTTTTGCTTTTTCCTGCTCCTCTTAGCATGATAAAGAAGATTCAAAGAGAGTGAGATGCCAGCTCCTTTCATTCAGTCAGTAGCTTCAATCATTTCTGGATGTTTTTCAATGGCAAAAGTCAATGAATATTGTAAATGCACAAACTGTAATTTCTTCGCATTGCAAGGTGCAATTCTGAAATTTTTTGCTTTTCCTGCTCCTCTTAGCATGATAAAGAAGATTCATAGAGAGTGAGATGCCAGCTCCTTTCATTCAGTCAGTAGCTTCAATCATTTCTGGACGTTTTTCAATGGCAAAAATCAATGAATATTGTAATTGCACAAACAGTAATTTCTCCGCATTGCAAGGTGCAATTCTGAAATTTTTTGCTTTTTCCTGCTCCTCTTAGCATGATAAAGAAGATTCAAAGAGAGTGAGATGCCAGCTCCTTTCATTCAGTCAGTAGCTTCAAACATTTCTGGTATATGAATAACATGATGTTTTTCAATGGCAAAAATCAATGAATATTGTAAATGCACAAACAGTAATTTCTCCGCATTGCAAGGTGCAATTCTGAAATTTTTTGCTTTTTCCTGCTCCTCTTAGCATGATAAAGAAGATTCAAAGAGAGTGAGATGCCAGCTCCTTTCATTCAGTCAGTAGCTTCAATCATTTCTGGACGTTTTTCAATGGCAAAAATCAATGAATATTGTAAATGCACAAACAGTAATTTCTCCGCATTGCAAGGTGCAATTCTGAAATTTTTTGCTTTTTCCTGCTCCTCTTAGCATGATAAAGAAGATTCAAAGAGAGTGAGATGCCAGCTCCTTTCATTCAGTCAGTAGCTTCAATCATTTCTGGACGTTTTTCAATGGCAAAAATCAATGAATATTGTAAATGCACAAACTGTAATTTCTCCGCATTGTAAGGTGCAATTCTGAAATTTTTTGCTTTTTCCTGCTCCTCTTAGCATGATAAAGAAGATTCAAAGAGAGTGAGATGCCAGCTCCTTTCATTCAGTCAGTAGCTTCAATCATTTCTGGACGTTTTTCAATGGCAAAAATCAATGAATATTGTAAATGCACAAACAGTAATTTCTCCGCATTGCAAGGTGCAATTCTGAAATTTTTTGCTTTTTCCTGCTCCTCTTAGCATGATAAAGAAGATTCAAAGAGAGTGAGATGCCAGCTCCTTTCATTCAGTCAGTAGCTTCAAACATTTCTGGTATATGAATAACATGATGTTTTTCAATGGCAAAAATCAATGAATATTGTAAATGCACAAACAGTAATTTCTCCGCATTGCAAGGTGCAAGTCTGAAATTTTTTGCTTTTTCCTGCTCCTCTTAGCATGATAAAGAAGATTCAAAGAGAGTGAGATGCCAGCTACTTTCATTCAGTCAGTAGCTTCAATCATTTCTGGACGTTTTTCAATGGTAAAAATCAATGAATATTGTAAATGCACAAACAGTAATTTCTCCGCATTGCAAGGTGCAATTCTGAAATTTTTTGCTTTTTCCTGCTCCTCTTAGCATGATAAAGAAGATTCAAAGAGAGTGAGATGCCAGCTCCTTTCATTCAGTCAGTAGCTTCAATCATTTCTGGACGTTTTTCAATGGCAAAAATCAATGAATATTGTAAATGCACAAACAGTAATTTCTCCGCATTGCAAGGTGCAATTCTGAAATTTTTTGCTTTTTCCTGCTCCTCTTAGCATGATAAAGAAGTTTCAAAGAGAGTGAGATGCCAGCTCCTTTCATTCAGTCAGTAGCTTCAATCATTTCTGGTAAATGAATAACATGATGTTTTTCAATGCCAAAAATCAATGAATTTTGTAAATGCACAAACACTAATTTCTCCGCATTGCAAAGCGCAATTCTGAAATTTTTTGCTTTTTCCTGCTCCTCTTAGCATGATAAAGAAGATTCAAAGAGAGTGAGATGCCAGCTCCTTTCATTCAGTCAGTAGCTTCAATCATTTCTGAACGTTTTTCAATGGCAAAAATCAATGAATATTGTAAATGCACAAACAGTAATTTCTCCGCATTGCAAGGTGCAATTCTGAAATTTTTTGCTTTTTCCTGCTCCTCTTAGCATGATAAAGAAGATTCAAAGAGAGTGAGATGCCAGCTCCTTTCATTCAGTCAGTAGCTTCAATCATTTCTGGACGTTTTTCAATGGCAAAAATCAATGAATATTGTAAATGCACAAACAGTAATTTCTCCGCATTGCAAGGTGCAATTCTGAAATTTTTTGCTTTTTCCTGTTCCTCTTAGCATGATAAAGAAGATTCAAAGAGAGTGAGGTGCCAGCTCCTTTCATTCAGTCAGTAGCTTCAAACATTTCTGGTATATGAATAACATGTTTTTCAATGGCAAAAATCAATGAATATTGTAAATGCACAAACAGTAAATTCTCCGCATTGCAAGGAGCAATTCTGAAATTTTTTGCTTTTTCCTGCTCCTCTTAGCATGATAAAGAAGATTCAAAGAGAGTGAGATGCCAGCTCCTTTCATTCAGTCAGTAGCTTCAATCATTTCTGGACGTTTTTCAATGGCAAAAATCAATGAATATTGTAAATGCACAAACAGTAATTTCTCCGCATTGCAAGGTGCAATTCTGAAATTTTTTGCTTTTTCCTGCTCCTCTTAGCATGATAAAGAAGATTCAAAGAGAGTGAGATGCCAGCTCCTTTCATTCAGTCAGTAGCTTCAATCATTTCTGGACGTTTTTCAATGGCAAAAATCAATGAATATTGTAAATGCACAAACTGTAATTTCTCCGCATTGCAAGGTGCAATTCTGAAATTTTTTGCTTTTTCCTGCTCCTCTTAGCATGATAAAGAAGATTCAAAGAGAGTGAGATGCCAGCTCCTTTCATTCAGTCAGTAGCTTCAAACATTTCTGGTATATGAATAACATGTTTTTCAATGGCAAAAATCAATGAATATTGTAAATGCACAAACAGTAATTTCTCCGCATTGCAAGGTGCAAGTCTGAAATTTTTTGCTTTTTCCTGCTCCTCTTAGCATGATAAAGAAGATTCAAAGAGAGTGAGATGCCAGCTCCTTTCATTCAGTCAGTAGCTTCAATCATTTCTGGTAAATGAATAACATGATGTTTTTCAATGGCAAAAATCAATGAATTTTGTAAATGCACAAACAGTAATTTCTCCGCATTGCAAGGCGCAATTCTGAAATTTTTTGCTTTTTCCTGCTCCTCTTAGCATGATAAAGAAGATTCAAAGAGAGTGAGATGCCAGCTCCTTTCATTCAGTCAGTAGCTTCAATCATTTCTGGACGTTTTTCAATGGCAAAAATCAATGAATATTGTAAATGCACAAACAGTAATTTCTCCGCATTGCAAGGTGCAATTCTGAAATTTTTTGCTTTTTCCTGCTCCTCTTAGCATGATAAAGAAGATTCAAAGAGAGTGAGATGCCAGCTCCTTTCATTCAGTCAGTAGCTTCAATCATTTCTGGATGTTTTTCAATGGCAAAAGTCAATGAATATTGTAAATGCACAAACTGTAATTTCTTCGCATTGCAAGGTGCAATTCTGAAATTTTTTGCTTTTCCTGCTCCTCTTAGCATGATAAAGAAGATTCATAGAGAGTGAGATGCCAGCTCCTTTCATTCAGTCAGTAGCTTCAATCATTTCTGGACGTTTTTCAATGGCAAAAATCAATGAATATTGTAATTGCACAAACAGTAATTTCTCCGCATTGCAAGGTGCAATTCTGAAATTTTTTGCTTTTTCCTGCTCCTCTTAGCATGATAAAGAAGATTCAAAGAGAGTGAGATGCCAGCTCCTTTCATTCAGTCAGTAGCTTCAAACATTTCTGGTATATGAATAACATGATGTTTTTCAATGGCAAAAATCAATGAATATTGTAAATGCACAAACAGTAATTTCTCCGCATTGCAAGGTGCAATTCTGAAATTTTTTGCTTTTTCCTGCTCCTCTTAGCATGATAAAGAAGATTCAAAGAGAGTGAGATGCCAGCTCCTTTCATTCAGTCAGTAGCTTCAATCATTTCTGGACGTTTTTCAATGGCAAAAATCAATGAATATTGTAAATGCACAAACAGTAATTTCTCCGCATTGCAAGGTGCAATTCTGAAATTTTTTGCTTTTTCCTGCTCCTCTTAGCATGATAAAGAAGATTCAAAGAGAGTGAGATGCCAGCTCCTTTCATTCAGTCAGTAGCTTCAATCATTTCTGGACGTTTTTCAATGGCAAAAATCAATGAATATTGTAAATGCACAAACTGTAATTTCTCCGCATTGTAAGGTGCAATTCTGAAATTTTTTGCTTTTTCCTGCTCCTCTTAGCATGATAAAGAAGATTCAAAGAGAGTGAGATGCCAGCTCCTTTCATTCAGTCAGTAGCTTCAATCATTTCTGGACGTTTTTCAATGGCAAAAATCAATGAATATTGTAAATGCACAAACAGTAATTTCTCCGCATTGCAAGGTGCAATTCTGAAATTTTTTGCTTTTTCCTGCTCCTCTTAGCATGATAAAGAAGATTCAAAGAGAGTGAGATGCCAGCTCCTTTCATTCAGTCAGTAGCTTCAAACATTTCTGGTATATGAATAACATGATGTTTTTCAATGGCAAAAATCAATGAATATTGTAAATGCACAAACAGTAATTTCTCCGCATTGCAAGGTGCAAGTCTGAAATTTTTTGCTTTTTCCTGCTCCTCTTAGCATGATAAAGAAGATTCAAAGAGAGTGAGATGCCAGCTACTTTCATTCAGTCAGTAGCTTCAATCATTTCTGGACGTTTTTCAATGGTAAAAATCAATGAATATTGTAAATGCACAAACAGTAATTTCTCCGCATTGCAAGGTGCAATTCTGAAATTTTTTGCTTTTTCCTGCTCCTCTTAGCATGATAAAGAAGATTCAAAGAGAGTGAGATGCCAGCTCCTTTCATTCAGTCAGTAGCTTCAATCATTTCTGGACGTTTTTCAATGGCAAAAATCAATGAATATTGTAAATGCACAAACAGTAATTTCTCCGCATTGCAAGGTGCAATTCTGAAATTTTTTGCTTTTTCCTGCTCCTCTTAGCATGATAAAGAAGTTTCAAAGAGAGTGAGATGCCAGCTCCTTTCATTCAGTCAGTAGCTTCAATCATTTCTGGTAAATGAATAACATGATGTTTTTCAATGGCAAAAATCAATGAATTTTGTAAATGCACAAACACTAATTTCTCCGCATTGCAAGGCGCAATTCTGAAATTTTTTGCTTTTTCCTGCTCCTCTTAGCATGATAAAGAAGATTCAAAGAGAGTGAGATGCCAGCTCCTTTCATTCAGTCAGTAGCTTCAATCATTTCTGAACGTTTTTCAATGGCAAAAATCAATGAATATTGTAAATGCACAAACAGTAATTTCTCCGCATTGCAAGGTGCAATTCTGAAATTTTTTGCTTTTTCCTGCTCCTCTTAGCATGATAAAGAAGATTCAAAGAGAGTGAGATGCCAGCTCCTTTCATTCAGTCAGTAGCTTCAATCATTTCTGGACGTTTTTCAATGGCAAAAATCAATGAATATTGTAAATGCACAAACAGTAATTTCTCCGCATTGCAAGGTGCAATTCTGAAATTTTTTGCTTTTTCCTGCTCCTCTTAGCATGATAAAGAAGATTCAAAGAGAGTGAGGTGCCAGCTCCTTTCATTCAGTCAGTAGCTTCAAACATTTCTGGTATATGAATAACATGTTTTTCAATGGCAAAAATCAATGAATATTGTAAATGCACAAACAGTAATTTCTCCGCATTGCAAGGAGCAATTCTGAAATTTTTTGCTTTTTCCTGCTCCTCTTAGCATGATAAAGAAGATTCAAAGAGAGTGAGATGCCAGCTCCTTTCATTCAGTCAGTAGCTTCAATCATTTCTGGACGTTTTTCAATGGCAAAAATCAATGAATATTGTAAATGCACAAACAGTAATTTCTCCGCATTGCAAGGTGCAATTCTGAAATTTTTTGCTTTTTCCTGCTCCTCTTAGCATGATAAAGAAGATTCAAAGAGAGTGAGATGCCAGCTCCTTTCATTCAGTCAGTAGCTTCAATCATTTCTGGACGTTTTTCAATGGCAAAAATCAATGAATATTGTAAATGCACAAACTGTAATTTCTCCGCATTGCAAGGTGCAATTCTGAAATTTTTTGCTTTTTCCTGCTCCTCTTAGCATGATAAAGAAGATTCAAAGAGAGTGAGATGCCAGCTCCTTTCATTCAGTCAGTAACTTCAAACATTTCTGGTATATGAATAACATGTTTTTCAATGGCAAAAATCAATGAATATTGTAAATGCACAAACAGTAATTTCTCCGCATTGCAAGGTGCAATTCTGAAATTTTTTGCTTTTTCCTGCTCCTCTTAGCATGATAAAGAAGATTCAAAGAGAGTGAGATGCCAGCTCCTTTCATTCAGTCAGTAGCTTCAAACATTTCTGGTATATGAATAACATGATGTTTTTCAATGGCAAAAATCAATGAATATTGTAAATGCACAAACAGTAATTTCTCCGCATTGCAAGGTGCAATTCTGAAATTTTTTGCTTTTTCCTGCTCCTCTTAGCATGATAAAGAAGATTCAAAGAGAGCGAGATGCCAGCTCCTTTCATTCAGTCAGTAGCTTCAAACATTTCTGGTATATGAATAACATGATGTTTTTCAATGGCAAAAATCAATGAATATTGTAAATGCACAAACAATAATTTCTCCGCATTGCAAGGTGCAATTCTGAAATTTTTTGCTTTTTCCTGCTCCTCTTAGCATGATAAAGAAGATTCAAAGAGAGTGAGATGCCAGCTCCTTTCATTGAGTCAGTATCTTCAATCATTTCTGGACTTTTTTCAATGGCAAAAATCATTGAATATTGGAAATGCACAAACAGTAATTTCTCCGCATTGCAAGGTGCAATTCTGAAATTTTTTACTTTTTCCTGCTCCTCTTAGCATGATAAAGAAGATTCAAAGAGAGTGAGATGCCAGCTCCTTTCATTCAGTCAGTAGCTTCAATCATTTCTGGTATATGAAAAACATGATGTTTTTCAATGGCAAAAATCAATGAATATTGTAAATGCACAAACAGTAATTTCTCCGCATTGCAAGGTGCAATTCTGAAATTTTTTGTTTTTTCCTGCTCCTCTTAGCATGATAAAGAAGATTCAAAGAGAGTGAGATGCCAGCTCCTTTCATTCAGTCAGTAGCTTCAAACATTTCTGGTATATGAATAACATGATGTTTTTCAATGGCAAAAATCAATGAATATTGTAAATGCACAAACAGTAATTTCTCCGCATTGCAAGGTGCAATTCTGAAATTTTTTGCTTTTTCCTGCTCCTCTTAGCATGATAAAGAAGATTCAAAGAGAGTGAGATGCCAGCTCCTTTCATTCAGTCAGTAGCTTCAAACATTTCTGGTATATGAATAACATGATGTTTTTCAATGGCAAAAATCAATGAATATTGTAAATGCACAAACAGTAATTTCTCCGCATTGCAAGGTGCAATTCTGAAATTTTTTGCTTTTTCCTGCTCCTCTTAGCATGATAAAGAAGATTCAAAGAGAGTGAGATGCCAGCTCCTTTCATTCAGTCAGTAGCTTCAATCATTTCTGGTATATGAATAACATGATGTTTTTCAATGGCAAAAATCAATGAATATTGTAAATGCACAAACAGTAATTTCTCCGCATTGCAAGGTGCAATTCTGAAATTTTTTGCTTTTTCCTGCTCCTCTTAGCATGATAAAGAAGATTCAAAGAGAGTGAGATGCCAGCTCCTTTCATTCAGTCAGTAGCTTCAATCATTTCTGGACGTTTTTCAATGGCAAAAATCAATGAATATTGCAAATGCACAAACAGTAATTTCTCCGCATTGCAAGGTGCAATTCTGAAATTTTTTGCTTTTTCCTGCTCCTCTTAGCATGATAAACAAGATTCAAAGAGAGTGAGATGCCAGCTCCTTTCATTCAGTCAGTAGCTTCAATCATTTCTGGACGTTTTTCAATGGCAAAAATCAATGAATATTGTAAATGCACAAACAGTAATTTCTCCGCATTGCAAGGTGCAATTCTGAAATTTTTTGCTTTTACCTGCTCCTCTTAGCATGATAAAGAAGATTCAAAGAGAGTGAGATGCCAGCTCCTTTCATTCAGTCAGTAGCTTCAATCATTTCTGGACGTTTTTCAATGGCAAAAATCAATGAATATTGTAAATGCACAAACAGTAATTTCTCCGCATTGCAAGTTGCAATTCTGAAATTTTTTGCTTTTTCCTGCTCCTCTTAGCATGATAAAGAAGATTCAAAGAGAGTGAGATGCCAGCTCCTTTCATTCAGTCAGTAGCTTCAAACATTTCTGGTATATGAATAACATGATGTTTTTCAATGGCAAAAATCAATGAATATTGTAAATGCACAAACAGTAATTTCTCCGCATTGCAAGGTGCAATTCTGAAATTTTTTGCTTTTTCCTGCTCCTCTTAGCATGATAAAGAAGATTCAAAGAGAGTGAGATGCCAGCTCCTTTCGTTCAGTCAGTAGCTTCAATCATTTCTGGACGTTTTTCAATGGCAAAAATCATTGAATATTATAAATGCACAAACAGTAATTTCTCCGCATTGCATAGTGCAATTCTGAAATTTTTTACTTTTTCCTGCTCCTCTTAGCATGATAAAGAAGATTCAAAGAGAGTGAGATGCCAGCTCCTTTCATTCAGTCAGTAGCTTCAATCATTTCTGGTATATGAATAACATGATGTTTTTCAATGGCAAAAATCAATGAATATTGTAAATGCACAAACAGTAATTTCTCCGCATTGCAAGGTGCAATTCTGAAATTTTTTGCTTTTTCCTGCTCCTCTTAGCATGATAAAGAAGATTCAAAGAGAGTGAGATGCCAGCTCCTTTCATTCAGTCAGTAGCTTCAAACATTTCTGGTATATGAATAACATGATGTTTTTCAATGGCAAAAATCAATGAATATTGTAAATGCACAAACAGTAATTTCTCCGCATTGCAAGGTGCAATTCTGAAATTTTTTGCTTTTTCCTGCTCCTCTTAGCATGATAAAGAAGATTCAAAGAGAGTGAGATGCCAGCTCCTTTCATTCAGTCAGTAGCTTCAATCATTTCTGGATGTTTTTCAATGGCAAAAATCAATGAATATTGTAAATGCACAAACAGTAATTTCTCCGCATTGCAAGGTGCAATTCTGAAATTTTTTGCTTTTTCCTGCTCCTCTTAGCATGATAAACAAGATTCAAAGAGAGTGAGATGCCAGCTCCTTTCATTCAGTCAGTAGCTTCAATCATTTCTGGACGTTTTTCAATGGCAAAAATCAATGAATATTGTAAATGCACAAACAGTAATTTCTCCGCATTGCAAGGTGCAATTCTGAAATTTTTTGCTTTTTCCTGCTCCTCTTAGCATGATAAAGAAGATTCAAAGAGAGTGAGATGCCAGCTCCTTTCATTCAGTCAGTAGCTTCAAACATTTCTGGTATATGAATAACATGATGTTTTTCAATGGCAAAAATCAATGAATATTGTAAATGCACAAACAGTAATTTCTCCGCATTGCAAGGTGCAAGTCTGAAATTTTTTGCTTTTTCCTGCTCCTCTTAGCATGATAAAGAAGATTCAAAGAGAGTGAGATGCCAGCTACTTTCATTCAGTCAGTAGCTTCAATCATTTCTGGACGTTTTTCAATGGTAAAAATCAATGAATATTGTAAATGCACAAACAGTAATTTCTCCACATTGCAAGGTGCAATTCTGAAATTTTTTGCTTTTTCTTGCTCCTCTTAGCATGATAAAGAAGATTCAAAGAGAGTGAGATGCCAGCTCCTTTCATTCAGTCAGTAGCTTCAAACATTTCTGGTATATGAATAACATGATGTTTTTCAATGGCAAAAATCAATGAATATTGTAAATGCACAAACAGTAATTTCTCCGCATTGCAAGGTGCAATTCTGAAATTTTTTGCTTTTTCCTGCTCCTCTTAGCATGATAAAGAAGATTCAAAGAGAGTGAGATGCCAGCTCCTTTCATTCAGTCAGTAGCTTCAATCATTTCTGGATGTTTTTCAATGGCAAAAATCAATGAATATTGTAAATGCACAAACTGTAATTTCTCCGCATTGCAAGGTGCAATTCTGAAATTTTTTGCTTTTTCCTGCTCCTCTTAGCATAATAAAGAAGATTCAAAGAGAGTGAGATGCCAGCTCCTTTCATTCAGTCAGTAGCTTCAATCATTTCTGGACGTTTTTCAATGGCAAAAATCAATGAATATTGTAAATGCACAAACAGTAATTTCTCCGCATTGCAAGGTGCAATTCTGAAATTTTTTGCTTTTTCCTGCTCCTCTTAGCATGATAAAGAAGATTCAAAGAGAGTGAGATGCCAGCTCCTTTCATTCAGTCAGTACCTTCAATCATTTCTGGACGTTTTTCAATGGCAAAAATCAATGAATATTGTAAATGCACAAACAGTAATTTCTCCGCATTGCAAGGTGCAATTCTGAAATTTTTTGCTTTTTCCCGCTCCTCTTAGCATGATAAAGATTCAAAGAGAGTGAGGTGCCAGCTCCTTTCATTCAGTCAGTAGCTTCAAACATTTCTGGTATATGAATAACATGTTTTTCAATGGCAAAAATCAATGAATATTGTAAATGCACAAACAGTAATTTCTCCGCATTGCAAGGTGCAATTCTGAAATTTTTTGCTTTTTCCTGCTCCTCTTAGCATGATAAAGAAGATTAAAAGAGAGTGAGATGCCAGCTCCTTTCATTCAGTCAGTAGCTTCAAACATTTCTGGTATATGAATAACATGATGTTTTTCAATGGCAAAAATCAATGAATATTGTAAATGCACAAACAGTAATTTCTCCGCATTGCAAGGTGCAATTCTGAAATTTTTTGCTTTTTCCTGCTCCTCTTAGCATGATAAAGAAGATTCAAAGAGAGTGAGATGCCAGCTCCTTTCATTCAGCCAGTAGCTTCAATCATTTCTGGATGTTTTTCAATGGCAAAAATCAATGAATATTGTAAATGCACAAACTGTAATTTCTCCGCATTGCAAGGTGCAATTCTGAAATTTTTTGCTTTTTCCTGCTCCTCTTAGCATGATAAAGAAGATTCAAAGAGAGTGAGATGCCAGCTCCTTTCATTCAGTCAGTAGCTTCAATCATTTCTGGACGTTTTTCAATGGCAAAAATCAATGAATATTGTAAATGCACAAACAGTAATTTCTCCGCATTGCAAGGTGCAATTCTGAAATTTTTTGCTTTTTCCTGCTCCTCTTAGCATGATAAAGAAGATTCAAAGAGAGTGAGATGCCAGCTACTTTCATTCAGTCAGTAGCTTCAATCATTTCTGGACGATTTTCAATGGTAAAAATCAATGAATATTGTAAATGCACAAACAGTAATTTCTCCGCATTGCAAGGTGCAATTCTGAAATTTTTTGCTTTTTCCTGCTCCTCTTAGCATGATAAAGAAGATTCAAAGAGAGTGAGATGCCAGCTCCTTTCATTCAGTCAGTAGCTTCAATCATTTCTGGACGTTTTTCAATGGCAAAAATCAATGAATATTGTAAATGCACAAACAGTAATTTCTCCGCATTGCAAGGTGCAATTCTGAAATTTTTTGCTTTTTCCTGCTCCTCTTAGCATGATAAAGAAGTTTCAAAGAGAGTGAGATGCCAGCTCCTTTCATTCAGTCAGTAGCTTCAATCATTTCTGGTAAATGAATAACATGATGTTTTTCAATGGCAAAAATCAATGAATTTTGTAAATGCACAAACACTAATTTCTCCGCATTGCAAGGCGCAATTCTGAAATTTTTTGCTTTTTCCTGCTCCTCTTAGCATGATAAAGAATATTCAAAGAGAGTGAGATGCCAGCTCCTTTCATTCAGTCAGTAGCTTCAATCATTTCTGAACGTTTTTCAATGGCAAAAATCAATGAATATTGTAAATGCACAAACAGTAATTTCTCCGCATTGCAAGGTGCAATTCTGAAATTTTTTGCTTTTTCCTGCTCCTCTTAGCATGATAAAGAAGATTCAAAGAGAGTGAGATGCCAGCTCCTTTCATTCAGTCAGTAGCTTGAAACATTTCTGGTATATGAATAACATGATGTTTTTCAATGGCAAAAATCAATGAATATTGTAAATGCACAAACAGTAATTTCTCCGCATTGCAAGGTGCAATTCTGAAATTTTTTGCTTTTTCCTGCTCCTCTTAGCATGATAAAGAAGATTCAAAGAGAGTGAGATGCCAGCTCCTTTCATTCAGTCAGTAGCTTGAAACATTTCTGGTATATGAATAACATGATGTTTTTCAATGGCAAAAATCAATGAATATTGTAAATGCACAAACAGTAATTTCTCCGCATTGCAAGGTGCAATTCTGAAATTTTTTGCTTTTTCCTGCTACTCTTAGCATGATAAAGAAGATTCAAAGAGAGTGAGATGCCAGCTCCTTTCATTCAGTCAGTAGCTTCAAACATTTCTGGTATATGAATAACATGATGTTTTTCAATGGCAAAAATCAATGAATATTGTAAATGCACAAACAGTAATTTCTCCGCATTGCAAGGTGCAATTCTGAAATTTTTTGCTTTTTCCTGCTCCTCTTAGCATGATAAAGAAGATTCAAAGAGAGTGAGATGCCAGCTCCTTTCATTGAGTCAGTAGCTTCAATCATTTCTGGACTTTTTTCAATGGCAAAAATCATTGAATATTGTAAATGCACAAACAGTAATTTCTCCGCATTGCAAGGTGCAATTCTGAAATTTTTTACTTTTTCCTGCTCCTCTTAGCATGATAAAGAAGATTCAAAGAGAGTGAGATGCCAGCTCCTTTCATTCAGTCAGTAGCTTCAATCATTTCTGGTATATGAATAACATGATGTTTTTCAATGGCAAAAATCAATGAATATTGTAAATGCACAAACAGTAATTTCTCCGCATTGCAAGGTGCAATTCTGAAATTTTTTGTTTTTTCCTGCTCCTCTTAGCATGATAAAGAAGATTCAAAGAGAGTGAGATGCCAGCTCCTTTCATTCAGTCAGTAGCTTCAAACATTTCTGGTATATGAATAACATGATGTTTTTCAATGGCAAAAATCAATGAATATTGTAAATGCACAAACAGTAATTTCTCCGCATTGCAAGGTGCAATTCTGAAATTTTTTGCTTTTTCCTGCTCCTCTTAGCATGTTAAAGAAGATTCAAAGAGAGTGAGATGCCAGCTCCTTTCGTTCAGTCAGTAGCCTCAATCATTTCTGGACGTTTTTCAATGGTAAAAATCAATGAATATTGTAAATGCACAAACAGTAATTTCTCCGCATTGCAAGGTGCAATTCTGAAATTTTTTGCTTTTTCCTGCTCCTCTTAGCATGATAAAGAAGATTCAAAGAGAGTGAGATGCCAGCTCCTTTCATTCAGTCAGTAGCTTCAAACATTTCTGGTATATGAATAACATGATGTTTTTCAATGGCAAAAATCAATGAATATTGTAAATGCACAAACAGTAATTTCTCCGCATTGCAAGGTGCAATTCTGAAATTTTTTGCTTTTTCCTGCTCCTCTTAGCATGATAAAGAAGATTCAAAGAGAGTGAGATGCCAGCTCCTTTCATTCAGTCAGTAGCTTCAATCATTTCTGGTATATGAATAACATGATGTTTTTCAATGGCAAAAATCAATGAATATTGTAAATGCACAAACAGTAATTTCTCCGCATTGCAAGGTGCAATTCTGAAATTTTTTGCTTTTTCCTGCTCCTCTTAGCATGATAAAGAAGATTCAAAGAGAGTGAGATGCCAGCTCCTTTCATTCAGTCAGTAGCTTCAATCATTTCTGGACGTTTTTCAATGGCAAAAATCAATGAATATTGCAAATGCACAAACAGTAATTTCTCCGCATTGCAAGGTGCAATTCTGAAATTTTTTGCTTTTTCCTGCTCCTCTTAGCATGATAAACAAGATTCAAAGAGAGTGAGATGCCAGCTCCTTTCATTCAGTCAGTAGCTTCAATCATTTCTGGACGTTTTTCAATGGCAAAAATCAATGAATATTGTAAATGCACAAACAGTAATTTCTCCGCATTGCAAGGTGCAATTCTGAAATTTTTTGCTTTTACCTGCTCCTCTTAGCATGATAAAGAAGATTCAAAGAGAGTGAGATGCCAGCTCCTTTCATTCAGTCAGTAGCTTCAATCATTTCTGGACGTTTTTCAATGGCAAAAATCAATGAATATTGTAAATGCACAAACAGTAATTTCTCCGCATTGCAAGTTGCAATTCTGAAATTTTTTGCTTTTTCCTGCTCCTCTTAGCATGATAAAGAAGATTCAAAGAGAGTGAGATGCCAGCTCCTTTCATTCAGTCAGTAGCTTCAAACATTTCTGGTATATGAATAACATGATGTTTTTCAATGGCAAAAATCAATGAATATTGTAAATGCACAAACAGTAATTTCTCCGCATTGCAAGGTGCAATTCTGAAATTTTTTGCTTTTTCCTGCTCCTCTTAGCATGATAAAGAAGATTCAAAGAGAGTGAGATGCCAGCTCCTTTCATTCAGTCAGTAGCTTCAATAATTTCTGGACGTTTTTCAATGGCAAAAATCAATGAATATTGTAAATGCACAAACAGTAATTTCTCCGCATTGCAAGGTGCAATTCTGAAATTTTTTGCTTTTTCCTGCTCCT
Source organism: Phyllobates terribilis (assembly GCF_046119375.1). Lineage (NCBI taxonomy): Eukaryota > Metazoa > Chordata > Amphibia > Anura > Dendrobatidae > Phyllobates > Phyllobates terribilis. Next base: position 206,612 of record NW_027363747.1, read on the forward strand.
CTTAGCATGATAAACATGATTCAAAGAGAGTGAGATGCCAGCTCCTTTCATTCAGTCAGTAGCTTCAATCATTTCTGGATGTTTTTCAATGGCAAAAATCAATGAATATTGTAAATGCACAAACAGTAATTTCTCCGCATTGCAAGGTGCAATTATGAAATTTTTTGCTTTTTCCTGCTCCTCTTAGCATGATAAAGAAGATTCAAAGAGAGTGAGATGCCAGCTCCTTTCATTCAGTCAGTAGCTTCAAACATTTCTGGTATATGAATAACATGATGTTTTTCAATGGCAAAAATCAATGAATATTGTAAATGCACAAACAGTAATTTCTCCGCATTGCAAGGTGCAATTCTGAAATTTTTTGCTTTTTCCTGCTCCTCTTAGCATGATAAAGAAGATTCAAAGAGAGTGAGATGCCAGCTCCTTTCATTCAGTCAGTAGCTTCAATCATTTCTGGATGTTTTTCAATGGCAAAAATCAATGAATATTGTAAATGCACAAACAGTAATTTCTCCGCATTGCAAGGTGCAATTCTGAAATTTTTTGCTTTTTCCTGCTCCTCTTAGCATGATAAACAAGATTCAAAGAGAGTGAGATGCCAGCTCCTTTCATTCAGTCAGTAGCTTCAATCATTTCTGGACGTTTTTCAATGGCAAAAATCAATGAATATTGTAAATGCACAAACAGTAATTTCTCCGCATTGCAAGGTGCAATTCTGAAATTTTTTGCTTTTTCCTGCTCCTCTTAGCATGATAAAGAAGATTCAAAGAGAGTGAGATGTCAGCTCCTTTCATTCAGTCAGTATCTTCAAACATTTCTGGTATATGAATAACATGATGTTTTTCAATGGCAAAAATCAATGAATATTGTAAATGCACAAACAGTAATTTCTCCGCATTGCAAGGTGCAAGTCTGAAATTTTTTGCTTTTTCCTGCTCCTCTTAGCATGATAAAGAAGATTCAAAGAGAGTGAGATGCCAGCTACTTTCATTCAGTCAGTAGCTTCAATCATTTCTGGACGTTTTTCAATGGTAAAAATCAATGAATATTGTAAATGCACAAACAGTAATTTCTCCACATTGCAAGGTGCAATTCTGAAATTTTTTGCTTTTTCTTGTTCCTCTTAGCATGATAAAGAAGATTCAAAGAGAGTGAGATGCCAGCTCCTTTCATTCAGTCAGTAGCTTCAAACATTTCTGGTATATGAATAACATGATGTTTTTCAATGGCAAAAATCAATGAATATTGTAAATGCACAAACAGTAATTTCTCCGCATTGCAAGGTGCAATTCTGAAAGTTTTTGCTTTTTCCTGCTCCTCTTAGCATGATAAAGAAGATTCAAAGAGAGTGAGATGCCAGCTCCTTTCATTCAGTCAGTAGCTTCAATCATTTCTGGATGTTTTTCAATGGCAAAAATCAATGAATATTGTAAATGCACAAACTGTAATTTCTCCGCATTGCAAGGTGCAATTCTGAAATTTTTTGCTTTTTCCTGCTCCTCTTAGCATAATAAAGAAGATTCAAAGAGAGTGAGATGCCAGCTCCTTTCATTCAGTCAGTAGCTTCAATCATTTCTGGACGTTTTTCAATGGCAAAAATCAATGAATATTGTAAATGCACAAACAGTAATTTCTCCGCATTGCAAGGTGCAATTCTGAAATTTTTTGCTTTTTCCTGCTCCTCTTAGCATGATAAAGAAGATTCAAAGAGAGTGAGATGCCAGCTACTTTCATTCAGTCAGTACCTTCAATCATTTCTGGACGTTTTTCAATGGCAAAAATCAATGAATATTGTAAATGCACAAACAGTAATTTCTCCGCATTGCAAGGTGCAATTCTGAAATTTTTTGCTTTTTCCCGCTCCTCTTAGCATGATAAAGATTCAAAGAGAGTGAGGTGCCAGCTCCTTTCATTCAGTCAGTAGCTTCAAACATTTCTGGTATATGAATAACATGTTTTTCAATGGCAAAAATCAATGAATATTGTAAATGCACAAACAGTAATTTCTCCGCATTGCAAGGTGCAATTCTGAAATTTTTTGCTTTTTCCTGCTCCTCTTAGCATGATAAAGAAGATTCAAAGAGAGTGAGATGCCAGCTCCTTTCATTCAGTCAGTAGCTTCAAACATTTCTGGTATATGAATAACATGATGTTTTTCAATGGCAAAAATCAATGAATATTGTAAATGCACAAACAGTAATTTCTCCGCATTGCAAGGTGCAAGTCTGAAATTTTTTGCTTTTTCCTGCTCCTCTTAGCATGATAAAGAAGATTCAAAGAGAGTGAGATGCCAGCTCCTTTCATTCAGTCAGTAGCTTCAATCATTTCTGGATGTTTTTCAATGGCAAAAATCAATGAATATTGTAAATGCACAAACTGTAATTTCTCCGCATTGCAAGGTGCAATTCTGAAATTTTTTGCTTTTTCCTGCTCCTCTTAGCATGATAAAGAAGATTCAAAGAGAGTGAGATGCCAGCTCCTTTCATTCAGTCAGTAGCTTCAATCATTTCTGGACGTTTTTCAATGGCAAAAATCAATGAATATTGTAAATGCACAAACAGTAATTTCTCCGCATTGCAAGGTGCAATTCTGAAATTTTTTGCTTTTTCCTGCTCCTCTTAGCATGATAAAGAAGATTCAAAGAGAGTGAGATGCCAGCTACTTTCATTCAGTCAGTAGCTTCAATCATTTCTGGACGATTTTCAATGGTAAAAATCAATGAATATTGTAAATGCACAAACAGTAATTTCTCCGCATTGCAAGGTGCAATTCTGAAATTTTTTGCTTTTTCCTGCTCCTCTTAGCATGATAAAGAAGATTCAAAGAGAGTGAGATGCCAGCTCCTTTCATTCAGTCAGTAGCTTCAATCATTTCTGGACGTTTTTCAATGGCAAAAATCAATGAATATTGTAAATGCACAAACAGTAATTTCTCCGCATTGCAAGGTGCAATTCTGAAATTTTTTGCTTTTTCCTGCTCCTCTTAGCATGATAAAGAAGTTTCAAAGAGAGTGAGATGCCAGCTCCTTTCATTCAGTCAGTAGCTTCAATCATTTCTGGTAAATGAATAACATGATGTTTTTCAATGGCAAAAATCAATGAATTTTGTAAATGCACAAACACTAATTTCTCCGCATTGCAAGGCGCAATTCTGAAATTTTTTGCTTTTTCCTGCTCCTCTTAGCATGATAAAGAAGATTCAAAGAGAGTGAGATGCCAGCTCCTTTCATTCAGTCAGTAGCTTCAATCATTTCTGAACGTTTTTCAATGGCAAAAATCAATGAATATTGTAAATGCACAAACAGTAATTTCTCCGCATTGCAAGGTGCAATTCTGAAATTTTTTGCTTTTTCCTGCTCCTCTTAGCATGATAAAGAAGATTCAAAGAGAGTGAGATGCCAGCTCCTTTCATTCAGTCAGTAGCTTCAATCATTTCTGGACGTTTTTCAATGGCAAAAATCAATGAATATTGTAAATGCACAAACAGTAATTTCTCCGCATTGCAAGGTGCAATTCTGAAATTTTTTGCTTTTTCCTGCTCCTCTTAGCATGATAAAGAAGATTCAAAGAGAGTGAGGTGCCAGCTCCTTTCATTCAGTCAGTAGCTTCAAACATTTCTGGTATATGAATAACATGTTTTTCAATGGCAAAAATCAATGAATATTGTAAATGCACAAACAGTAATTTCTCCTCATTGCAAGGAGCAATTCTGAAATTTTTTGCTTTTTCCTGCTCCTCTTAGCATGATAAAGAAGATTCAAAGAGAGTGAGATGCCAGCTCCTTTCATTCAGTCAGTAGCTTCAATCATTTCTGGACGTTTTTCAATGGCAAAAATCAATGAATATTGTAAATGCACAAACAGTAATTTCTCCGCATTGCAAGGTGCAATTCTGAAATTTTTTGCTTTTTCCTGCTCCTCTTAGCATGATAAAGAAGATTCAAAGAGAGTGAGATGCCAGCTCCTTTCATTCAGTCAGTAGCTTCAATCATTTCTGGACGTTTTTCAATGGCAAAAATCAATGAATATTGTAAATGCACAAACTGTAATTTCTCCGCATTGCAAGGTGCAATTCTGAAATTTTTTGCTTTTTCCTGCTCCTCTTAGCATGATAAAGAAGATTCAAAGAGAGTGAGATGCCAGCTCCTTTCATTCAGTCAGTAGCTTCAAACATTTCTGGTATATGAATAACATGTTTTTCAATGGCAAAAATCAATGAATATTGTAAATGCACAAACAGTAATTTCTCCGCATTGCAAGGTGCAATTCTGAAATTTTTTGCTTTTTCCTGCTCCTCTTAGCATGATAAAGAAGATTCAAAGAGAGTGAGATGCCAGCTCCTTTCATTCAGTCAGTAGCTTGAAACATTTCTGGTATATGAATAACATGATGTTTTTCAATGGCAAAAATCAATGAATATTGTAAATGCACAAACAGTAATTTCTCCGCATTGCAAGGTGCAATTCTGAAATTTTTTGCTTTTTCCTGCTACTCTTAGCATGATAAAGAAGATTCAAAGAGATTGAGATGCCAGCTCCTTTCATTCAGTCAGTAGCTTCAAACATTTCTGGTATATGAATAACATGATGTTTTTCAATGGCAAAAATCAATGAATATTGTAAATGAACAAACAGTAATTTCTCCGCATTGCAAGGTGCAATTCTGAAATTTTTTGCTTTTTCCTGCTCCTCTTAGCATGATAAAGAAGATTCAAAGAGAGTGAGATGCCAGCTCCTTTCATTGAGTCAGTAGCTTCAATCATTTCTGGACTTTTTTCAATGGCAAAAATCATTGAATATTGTAAATGCACAAACAGTAATTTCTCCGCATTGCAAGGTGCAATTCTGAAATTTTTTACTTTTTCCTGCTCCTCTTAGCATGATAAAGAAGATTCAAAGAGAGTGAGATGCCAGCTCCTTTCATTCAGTCAGTAGCTTCAATCATTTCTGGTATATGAATAACATGATGTTTTTCAATGGCAAAAATCAATGAATATTGTAAATGCACAAACAGTAATTTCTCCGCATTGCAAGGTGCAATTCTGAAATTTTTTGTTTTTTCCTGCTCCTCTTAGCATGATAAAGAAGATTCAAAGAGAGTGAGATGCCAGCTCCTTTCATTCAGTCAGTAGCTTCAAACATTTCTGGTATATGAATAACATGATGTTTTTCAATGGCAAAAATCAATGAATATTGTAAATGCACAAACAGTAATTTCTCCGCATTGCAAGGTGCAATTCTGAAATTTTTTGCTTTTTCCTGCTCCTCTTAGCATGTTAAAGAAGATTCAAAGAGAGTGAGATGCCAGCTCCTTTCGTTCAGTCAGTAGCCTCAATCATTTCTGGACGTTTTTCAATGGTAAAAATCAATGAATATTGTAAATGCACAAACAGTAATTTCTCCGCATTGCAAGGTGCAATTCTGAAATTTTTTGCTTTTTCCTGCTCCTCTTAGCATGATAAAGAAGATTCAAAGAGAGTGAGATGCCAGCTCCTTTCATTCAGTCAGTAGCTTCAAACATTTCTGGTATATGAATAACATGATGTTTTTCAATGGCAAAAATCAATGAATATTGTAAATGCACAAACAGTAATTTCTCCGCATTGCAAGGTGCAATTCTGAAATTTTTTGCTTTTTCCTGCTCCTCTTAGCATGATAAAGAAGATTCAAAGAGAGTGAGATGCCAGCTCCTTTCATTCAGTCAGTAGCTTCAATCATTTCTGGTATATGAATAACATGATGTTTTTCAATGGCAAAAATCAATGAATATTGTAAATGCACAAACAGTAATTTCTCCGCATTGCAAGGTGCAATTCTGAAATTTTTTGCTTTTTCCTGCTCCTCTTAGCATGATAAACAAGATTCAAAGAGAGTGAGATGCCAGCTCCTTTCATTCAGTCAGTAGCTTCAATCATTTCTGGACGTTTTTCAATGGCAAAAATCAATGAATATTGTAAATGCACAAACAGTAATTTCTCCGCATTGCAAGTTGCAATTCTGAAATTTTTTGCTTTTTCCTGCTCCTCTTAGCATGATAAAGAAGATTCAAAGAGAGTGAGATGCCAGCTCCTTTCATTCAGTCAGTAGCTTCAAACATTTCTGGTATATGAATAACATGATGTTTTTCAATGGCAAAAATCAATGAATATTGTAAATGCACAAACAGTAATTTCTCCGCATTGCAAGGTGCAATTCTGAAATTTTTTGCTTTTTCCTGCTCCTCTTAGCATGATAAAGAAGATTCAAAGAGAGTGAGATGCCAGCTCCTTTCGTTCAGTCAGTAGCTTCAATCATTTCTGGACGTTTTTCAATGGCAAAAATCATTGAATATTATAAATGCACAAACAGTAATTTCTCCGCATTGCATAGTGCAATTCTGAAATTTTTTACTTTTTCCTGCTCCTCTTAGCATGATAAAGAAGATTCAAAGAGAGTGAGATGCCAGCTCCTTTCATTCAGTCAGTAGCTTCAATCATTTCTGGTATATGAATAACATGATGTTTTTCAATGGCAAAAATCAATGAATATTGTAAATGCACAAACAGTAATTTCTCCGCATTGCAAGGTGCAATTCTGAAATTTTTTGCTTTTTCCTGCTCCTCTTAGCATGATAAAGAAGATTCAAAGAGAGTGAGATGCCAGCTCCTTTCATTCAGTCAGTAGCTTCAATAATTTCTGGACGTTTTTCAATGGCAAAAATCAATGAATATTGTAAATGCACAAACAGTAATTTCTCCGCATTGCAAGGTGCAATTCTGAAATTTTTTGCTTTTTCCTGCTCCTCTTAGCATGATAAACATGATTCAAAGAGAGTGAGATGCCAGCTCCTTTCATTCAGTCAGTAGCTTCAATCATTTCTGGATGTTTTTCAATGGCAAAAATCAATGAATATTGTAAATGCACAAACAGTAATTTCTCCGCATTGCAAGGTGCAATTATGAAATTTTTTGCTTTTTCCTGCTCCTCTTAGCATGATAAAGAAGATTCAAAGAGAGTGAGATGCCAGCTCCTTTCATTCAGTCAGTAGCTTCAAACATTTCTGGTATATGAATAACATGATGTTTTTCAATGGCAAAAATCAATGAATATTGTAAATGCACAAACAGTAATTTCTCCGCATTGCAAGGTGCAATTCTGAAATTTTTTGCTTTTTCCTGCTCCTCTTAGCATGATAAAGAAGATTCAAAAGAGTGAGATGCCAGCTCCTTTCATTCAGTCAGTAGCTTCAATCATTTCTGGATGTTTTTCAATGGCAAAAATCAATGAATATTGTAAATGCACAAACAGTAATTTCTCCGCCTTGCAAGGTGCAATTCTGAAATTTTTTGCTTTTTCCTGCTCCTCTTAGCATGATAAACAAGATTCAAAGAGAGTGAGATGCCAGCTCCTTTCATTCAGTCAGTAGCTTCAATCATTTCTGGACGTTTTTCAATGGCAAAAATCAATGAATATTGTAAATGCACAAACAGTAATTTCTCCGCATTGCAAGGTGCAATTCTGAAATTTTTTGCTTTTTCCTGCTCCTCTTAGCATGATAAAGAAGATTCAAAGAGAGTGAGATGCCAGCTCCTTTCATTCAGTCAGTACCTTCAATCATTTCTGGACGTTTTTCAATGGCAAAAATCAATGAATATTGTAAATGCACAAACAGTAATTTCTCCGCATTGCAAGGTGCAAGTCTGAAATTTTTTGCTTTTTCCTGCTCCTCTTAGCATGATAAAGAAGATTCAAAGAGAGTGAGATGCCAGCTACTTTCATTCAGTCAGTAGCTTCAATCATTTCTGGATGTTTTTCAATGGTAAAAATCAATGAATATTGTAAATGCACAAACAGTAATTTCTCCACATTGCAAGGTGCAATTCTGAAATTTTTTGCTTTTTCTTGCTCCTCTTAGCATGATAAAGAAGATTCAAAGAGAGTGAGATGCCAGCTCCTTTCATTCAGTCAGTAGCTTCAAACATTTCTGGTATATGAATAACATGATGTTTTTCAATGGCAAAAATCAATGAATATTGTAAATGCACAAACAGTAATTTCTCCGCATTGCAAGGTGCAATTCTGAAATTTTTTGCTTTTTCCTGCTCCTCTTAGCATGATAAAGAAGATTCAAAGAGAGTGAGATGCCAGCTCCTTTCATTCAGTCAGTAGCTTCAATCATTTCTGGATGTTTTTCAATGGCAAAAATCAATGAATATTGTAAATGCACAAACTGTAATTTCTCCGCATTGCAAGGTGTAATTCTGAAATTTTTTGCTTTTTCCTGCTCCTCTTAGCATAATAAAGAAGATTCAAAGAGAGTGAGATGCCAGCTCCTTTCATTCAGTCAGTAGCTTCAATCATTTCTGGACGTTTTTCAATGGCAAAAATCAATGAATATTGTAAATGCACAAACAGTAATTTCTCCGCATTGCAAGGTGCAATTCTGAAATTTTTTGCTTTTTCCTGCTCCTCTTAGCATGATAAAGAAGATTCAAAGAGAGTGAGATGCCAGCTCCTTTCATTCAGTCAGTACCTTCAATCATTTCTGGACGTTTTTCAATGGCAAAAATCAATGAATATTGTAAATGCACAAACAGTAATTTCTCCGCATTGCAAGGTGCAATTCTGAAATTTTTTGCTTTTTCCCGCTCCTCTTAGCATGATAAAGATTCAAAGAGAGTGAGGTGCCAGCTCCTTTCATTCAGTCAGTAGCTTCAAACATTTCTGGTATATGAATAACATGTTTTTCAATGGCAAAAATCAATGAATATTGTAAATGCACAAACAGTAATTTCTCCGCATTGCAAGGTGCAATTCTGAAATTTTTTGCTTTTTCCTGCTCCTCTTAGCATGATAAAGAAGATTCAAAGAGAGTGAGATGCCAGCTCCTTTCATTCAGTCAGTAGCTTCAAACATTTCTGGTATATGAATAACATGATGTTTTTCAATGGCAAAAATCAATGAATATTGTAAATGCACAAACAGTAATTTCTCCGCATTGCAAGGTGCAATTCTGAAATTTTTTGCTTTTTCCTGCTCCTCTTAGCATGATAAAGAAGATTCAAAGAGAGTGAGATGCCAGCTCCTTTCATTCAGTCAGTAGCTTCAATCATTTCTGGATGTTTTTCAATGGCAAAAATCAATGAATATTGTAAATGCACAAACTGTAATTTCTCCGCATTGCAAGGTGCAATTCTGAAATTTTTTGCTTTTTCCTGCTCCTCTTAGCATGATAAAGAAGATTCAAAGAGAGTGAGATGCCAGCTCCTTTCATTCAGTCAGTAGCTTCAATCATTTCTGGACGTTTTTCAATGGCAAAAATCAATGAATATTGTAAATGCACAAACAGTAATTTCTCCGCATTGCAAGGTGCAATTCTGAAATTTTTTGCTTTTTCCTGCTCCTCTTAGCACGATAAAGAAGATTCAAAGAGAGTGAGATGCCAGCTCCTTTCATTCAGTCAGTACCTTCAATCATTTCTGGACGTTTTTCAATGGCAAAAATCAATGAAAATTGTAAATGCACAAACAGTAATTTCTCCGCATTGCAAGGTGCGATTCTGAAATTTTTTGCTTTTTCCTGCTCCTCTTAGCATGATAAAGATTCAAAGAGAGTGAGATGCCAGCTCCTTTCATTCAGTCAGTAGCTTCAAACATTTCTGGTATATGAATAACATGATGTTTTTCAATGGCAAAAATCAATGAATATTGTAAATGCACAAACAGTAATTTCTCCGCATTGCAAGGTGCAAGTCTGAAATTTTTTGCTTTTTCCTGCTCCTCTTAGCATGATAAAGAAGATTCAAAGAGAGTGAGATGCCAGCTACTTTCATTCAGTCAGTAGCTTCAATCATTTCTGGACCTTTTTCAATGGTAAAAATCAATGAATATTGTAAATGCACAAACAGTAATTTCTCCACATTGCAAGGTGCAATTCTGAAATTTTTTGCTTTTTCCTGCTCCTCTTAGCATGATAAAGAAGATTCAAAGAGAGTGAGATGCCAGCTCCTTTCATTCAGTCAGTAGCTTCAAACATTTCTGGTATATGAATAACATGATGTTTTTCAATGGCAAAAATCAATGAATATTGTAAATGCACAAACAGTAATTTCTCCGCATTGCAAGGTGCAATTCTGAAATTTTTTGCTTTTTCCTGCTCCTCTTAGCATGATAAAGAAGATTCAAAGAGAGTGAGATGCCAGCTCCTTTCATTCAGTCAGTAGCTTCAAACATTTCTGGTATATGAATAACATGATGTTTTTCAATGGTAAAAATCAATGAATATTGTAAATGCACAAACAGTAATTTCTCCGCATTGCAAGGTGCAATTCTGAAATTTTTTGCTTTTTCCTGCTCCTCTTAGCATGATAAAGAAGATTCAAAGAGAGTGAGATGCCAGCTCCTTTCATTCAGTCAGTAGCTTCAATCATTTCTGGATGTTTTTCAATGGCAAAAATCAATGAATATTGTAAATGCACAAACAGTAATTTCTCCGCATTGCAAGGTGCAATTCTGAAATTTTTTGCTTTTTCCTGCTCCTCTTAGCATGATAAAGAAGATTCAAAGAGAGTGAGATGTCAGCTCCTTTCATTCAGTCAGTAGCTTCAAACATTTCTGGTATATGAATAAGATGATGTTTTTCAATGGCAAAAATCAATGAATTTTGTAAATGCACAAACAGTAATTTCTCCGCATTGCAAGGTGCAATTCTGAAATTTTTTGCTTTTTCCTGCTCCTGTTAGCATGATAAAGAAGATTCAAAGAGAGTGAGATGCCAGTTCCTTTCATTCAGTCAGTAGCTTCAATCATTTCTGGACGTTTTTCAATGGCAAAAATCAATGAATATTGTAAATGCACAAACAGTAATTTCTCCGCATTGCAAGGTGCAATTCTGAAATTTTTTGCTTTTTCCTGCTCCTCTTAGCATGATAAAGAAGATTCAAAGAGAGTGAGATGCCAGCTCCTTTCATTCAGTCAGTATCTTCAATCATTTCTGGTATATGAATAACATGATGTTTTTCAATGGCAAAAATCAATGAATATTGTAAATGCACAAACAGTAATTTCTCCGCATTGCAAGGTGCAATTCTGAAATTTTTTGCTTTTTCCTGCTCCTCTTAGCATGATAAAGAAGATTCAAAGAGAGTGAGATGCCAGCTCCTTTCATTCAGTCAGTAGCTTCAATCATTTCTGGACGTTTTTCAATGGCAAAAATCAATGAATATTGTAAATGCACAAACAGTAATTTCTCCGCATTGCAAGGTGCAATTCTGAAATTTTTTGCTTTTTCCTGCTCCTCTTAGCATGATAAACAAGATTCAAAGAGAGTGAGATGCCAGCTCCTTTCATTCAGTCAGTAGCTTCAATCATTTCTGGACGTTTTTCAATGGCAAAAATCAATGAATATTGTAAATGCACAAACAGTAATTTCTCCGCATTGCAAGGTGCAATTCTGAAATTTTTTGCTTTTTCCTGCTCCTCTTAGCATGATAAAGAAGATTCAAAGAGAGTGAGATGCCAGCTCCTTTCATTCAGTCAGTAGCTTCAAACATTTCTGGTATATGAATAACATGATGTTTTTCAATGGCAAAAATCAATGAATATTGTAAATGCACAAACAGTAATTTCTCCGCATTGCAAGGTGCAAGTCTGAAATTTTTTGCTTTTTCCTGCTCCTCTTAGCATGATAAAGAAGATACAAAGAGAGTGAGATGCCAGCTACTTTCATTCAGTCAGTAGCTTCAATCATTTCTGGATGTTTTTCAATGGTAAAAATCAATGAATATTGTAAATGCACAAACAGTAATTTCTCCACATTGCAAGGTGCAATTCTGAAATTTTTTGCTTTTTCCTGCTCCTCTTAGCATGATAAAGAAGATTCAAAGAGAGTGAGATGCCAGCTCCTTTCATTCAGTCAGTAGCTTCAAACATTTCTGGTATATGAATAACATGATGTTTTTCAATGGCAAAAATCAATGAATATTGTAAATGCACAAACAGTAATTTCTCTGCATTGCAAGGTGCAATTCTGAAATTTTTTGCTTTTTCCTGCTCCTCTTAGCATGATAAAGAAGATTCAAAGAGAGTGAGATGCCAGCTACTTTCATTCAGTCAGTAGCTTCAATCAATTCTGGATGTTTTTCAATGGTAAAAATCAATGAATATTGTAAATGCACAAACAGTAATTTCTCCACATTGCAAGGTGCAATTCTGAAATTTTTTGCTTTTTCCTGCTCCTCTTAGCATGATAAAGAAGATTCAAAGAGAGTGAGATGCCAGCTCCTTTCATTCAGTCAGTAGCTTCAAACATTTCTGGTATATGAATAACATGATGTTTTTCAATGGCAAAAATCAATGAATATTGTAAATGCACAAACAGTAATTTATCCGCATTGCAAGGTGCAATTCTGAAATTTTTTGCTTTTTCCTGCTCCTCTTAGCATGATAAAGAAGATTCAAAGAGAGTGAGATGCCAGCTCCTTTCATTCAGTCAGTAGCTTCAAACATTTCTGGTATATGAATAACATGATGTTTTTCAATGGCAAAAATCAATGAATATTGTAAATGCACAAACAGTAATTTCTCCGCATTGCAAGGTGCAATTTTGAAATTTTTTGCTTTTTCCTGCTCCTCTTAGCATGATAAAGAATATTCAAAGAGAGTGAGATGCCAGCTCCTTTCATTCAGTCAGTAGCTTCAATCATTTCTGGATGTTTTTCAATGGCAAAAATCAATGAATATTGTAAATGCACAAACTGTAATTTCTCCGCATTGCAAGGTGCAATTCTGAAATTTTTTGTTTTTTCCTGCTCCTCTTAGCATGATAAAGAAGATTCAAAGAGAGTGAGATGCCAGCTCCTTTCATTCAGTCAGTAGCTTCAATCATTTCTGGACGTTTTTCAATGGCAAAAATCAATGAATATTGTAAATGCACAAACAGTAATTTCTCCGCATTGCAAGGTGCAATTCTGAAATTTTTTGGTTTTTCCTGCTCCTCTTAGCATGATAAAGAAGATTCAAAGAGAGTGAGATGCCAGCTCCTTTCATTCAGTCAGTACCTTCAATCATTTCTGGATGTTTTTCAATGGCAAAAATCAATGAATATTGTAAATGCACAAACAGTAATTTCTCCGCATTGCAAGGTGCAATTCTGAAATTTTTTGCTTTTTCCCGCTCCTCTTAGCATGATAAAGAAGATTCAAAGAGAGTGAGGTGCCAGCTCCTTTCATTCAGTCAGTAGCTTCAAATATTTCTGGTATATGAATAACATGTTTTTCAATGGCAAAAATCAATGAATATTGTAAATGCACAAACAGTAATTTCTCCGCATTGCAAGGTGCAATTCTGAAATTTTTTGATTTTTCCTGCTCCTCTTAGCATGATAAAGAAGATTCAAAGAGAGTGAGATGCCAGCTCCTTTCATTCAGTCAGTAGCTTCAATCATTTCTGGACGTTTTGCAATGGCAAAAATCAATGAATACTGTAAATGCACAAACAGTAATTTCTCCGCATTGCAAGGTGCAATTCTGAAATTTTTTGCTTTTTCCTGCTCCTCTTAGCATGATAAAGAAGATTCAAAGAGAGTGAGATGCCAGCTCCTTTCATTCAGTCAGTAGCTTCAATCATTTCTGGACGTTTTTCAATGGCAAAAATCAATGAATATTGTAAATGCACAAACAGTAATTTCTCCGCATTGCAAGGTGCAATTCTGAAATTTTTTGCTTTTTTTTGCTCCTCTTAGCATGATAAAGAAGATTCAAAGAGAGTGAGATGCCAGCTCCTTTCATTCAGTCAGTATCTTCAAACATTTCTGGTATATGAATAACATGATGTTTTTCAATGGCAAAAATCAATGAATATTGTAAATGCACAAACAGTAATTTCTCCGCATTGCAAGGTGCAAGTCTGAAATTTTTTGCTTTTTCCTGCTCCTCTTAGCATGGTAAAGAAGATTCAAAGAGAGTGAGATGCCAGCTACTTTCATTCAGTCAGTAGCTTCAATCATTTCTGGACGTTTTTCAATGGTAAAAATCAATGAATATTGTAAATGCACAAACAGTAATTTCTCCACATTGCAAGGTGCAATTCTGAAATTTTTTGCTTTTTCCTGCTCCTCTTAGCATGATAAAGAAGATTCAAAGAGAGTGAGATGCCAGCTCCTTTCATTCAGTCAGTAGCTTCAAACATTTCTGGTATATGAATAACATGATGTTTTTCAATGGCAAAAATCAATGAATATTGTGAATGCACAAACAGTAATTTCTCCGCATTGCAAGGTGCAATTCTGAAATTTTTTGCTTTTTCCTGCTCCTCTTAGCATGATAAAGAAGATTCAAAGAGAGTGAGATGCCAGCTCCTTTCATTCAGTCAGTAGCTTCAAACATTTCTGGTATATGAATAACATGATGTTTTTCAATGGCAAAAATCAATGAATATTGTAAATGCACAAACAGTAATTTCTCCGCATTGCAAGGTGCAATTCTGAAATTTTTTGCTTTTTCCTGCTCCTCTTAGCATGATAAAGAAGATTCAAAGAGAGTGAGATGCCAGCTCCTTTCATTCAGTCAGTAGCTTCAATCATTTCTGGACGTTTTTCAATGGCAAAAATCAATGAATATTGTAAATGCACAAACAGTAATTTCTCCGCATTGCAAGGTGCAATTCTGAAATTTTTTGCTTTTTCCTGCTCCTCTTAGCATGATAAAGAAGATTCAAAGAGAGTGAGATGCCAGCTCCTTTCATTCAGTCAGTAGCTTCAATCATTTCTGGACATTTTTCAATGGCAAAAATCAATGAATATTGTAAATGCACAAACAGTAATTTCTCCGCATTGCAAGGTGCAATTCTGAAATTTTTTGCTTTTTCCTGCTCCTCTTAGCATGATAAAGAAGATTCAAAGAGAGTGAGATGCCAGCTCCTTTCATTCAGTCAGTAGCTTCAATCATTTCTGGACGTTTTTCAATGGCAAAAATCAATGAATATTGTAAATGCACAAACAGTAATTTCTCCGCATTGCAAGGTGCAATTCTGAAATTTTTTGCTTTTTCCTGCTCCTCTTAGCATGATAAAGAAGATTCAAAGAGAGTGAGATGCCAGCTCCTTTCATTCAGTCAGTAGCTTCAATCATTTCTGGACGTTTTTCAATGGCAAAAATCAATGAATATTGTAAATGCACAAACAGTAATTTCTCCGCATTGCAAGGTGCAATTCTGAAATTTTTTGCTTTTTCCTGCTCCTCTTAGCATGACAAAGAAGATTCAAAGAGAGTAAGATGCCAGCTCCTTTCATTCAGTCAGTAGCTTCAATCATTTCTGGTATATGAATAACATGATGTTTTTCAATGGCAAAAATCAATGAATATTGTAAATGCACAAACAGTAATTTCTCCGCATTGCAAGGTGCAATTCTGAAATTTTTTGCTTTTTCCTGCTCCTCTTAGCATGATAAAGAAGATTCAAAGAGAGTGAGATGCCAGCTCCTTTCATTCAGTCAGTAGCTTCAATCATTTCTGGACGTTTTTCAATGGCAAAAATCAATGAATATTGTAAATGCACAAACAGTAATTTCTCCGCATTGCAAGGTGCAATTCTGAAATTTTTTGCTTTTTCCTGCTCCTCTTAGCATGATAAAGAAGATTCAAAGAGAGTGAGATGCCAGCTCCTTTCATTCAGTCAGTAGCTTCAATCATTTCTGGACGTTTTTCAATGGCAAAAATCAATGAATATTGTAAATGCACAAACAGTAATTTCTCCGCATTGCAAGGTGCAATTCTGAAATTTTTTGCTTTTTCCTGCTCCTCTTAGCATGATAAAGAAGATTCAAAGAGAGTGAGATGCCAGCTCCTTTCATTCAGTCAGTAGCTTCAAACATTTCTTGTATATGAATAACATGATGTTTTTCAATGGCAAAAATCAATGAATATTGTAAAAGCACAAACAGTAATTTCTCCGCATTGCAAGGTGCAATTCTGAAATTTTTTGCTTTTTCCTGCTCCTCTTAGCATGATAAAGAAGATTCAAAGAGAGTGAGATGCCAGCTCCTTTCATTCAGTCAG
This sequence comes from Phyllobates terribilis, assembly GCF_046119375.1. Lineage (NCBI taxonomy): Eukaryota > Metazoa > Chordata > Amphibia > Anura > Dendrobatidae > Phyllobates > Phyllobates terribilis. The sequence goes on from NW_027363747.1 coordinate 222,641, forward strand.
TAGCTTCAATCATTTCTGGACGTTTTTCAATGGCAAAAATCAATGAATATTGTAAATACACAAACAGTAATTTCTCCGCATTGCAAGGTGCAATTCTGAAATTTTTTGCTTTTTCCTGCTCCTCTTAGCATGATAAAGAAGATTCAAAGAGAGTGAGATGCCAGCTCCTTTCATTCAGTCAGTAGCTTCAATCATTTCTGGTATATGAATAACATGATGTTTTTCAATGGCAAAAATCAATGAATATTGTAAATGCACAAACAGTAATTTCTCCGCATTGCAAGTTGCAATTCTGAAATTTTTTGCTTTTTCCTGCTCCTCTTAGCATGATAAAGAAGATTCAAAGAGAGTGAGATGCCAGCTCCTTTCATTCAGTCAGTAGCTTCAATCATTTCTGGACGTTTTTCAATGGCAAAAATCAATGAATATTGTAAATGCACAAACAGTAATTTCTCCGCATTGCAAGGTGCAATTCTGAAATTTTTTGCTTTTTCCTGCTCCTCTTAGCATGATAAAGAAGATTCAAAGAGAGTGAGATGCCAGCTCCTTTCATTCAGTCAGTAGCTTCAATCATTTCTGGACGTTTTTCAATGGCAAAAATCAATGAATATTGTAAATGCACAAACAGTAATTTCTCCGCATTGCAAGGTGCAATTCTGAAATTTTTTGCTTTTTCCTGCTCCTCTTAGCATGATAAAGAAGATTCAAAGAGAGTTAGATGCCAGCTCCTTTCATTCAGTCAGTAGCTTCAAACATTTCTGGTATATGAATAACATGATGTTTTTCAATGGCAAAAATCAATGAATATTGTAAAAGCACAAACAGTAATTTCTCCGCATTGCAAGGTGCAATTCTGAAATTTTTTGCTTTTTCCTGCTCCTCTTAGCATGATAAAGAAGATTCAAAGAGAGTGAGATGCCAGCTCCTTTCATTCAGTCAGTAGCTTCAATCATTTCTGGACGTTTTTCAATGGCAAAAATCAATGAATATTGTAAATGCACAAACAGTAATTTCTCCGCATTGCAAGGTGCAATTCTGAAATTTTTTGCTTTTTCCTGCTCCTCTTAGCATGATAAAGAAGATTCAAAGAGAGTGAGATGCCAGCTCCTTTCATTCAGTCAGTACCTTCAATCATTTCTGGATGTTTTTCAATGGCAAAAATCAATGAATATTGTAAATGCACAAACAGTAATTTCTCCGCATTGCAAGGTGCAATTCTGAAATTTTTTGCTTTTTCCCGCTCCTCTTAGCATGATAAAGAAGATTCAAAGAGAGTGAGGTGCCAGCTCCTTTCATTCAGTCAGTAGCTTCAAACATTTCTGGTATATGAATAACATGTTTTTCAATGGCAAAAATCAATGAATATTGTAAATGCACAAACAGTAATTTCTCCGCATTGCAAGGTGCAATTCTGAAATTTTTTGATTTTTCCTGCTCCTCTTAGCATGATAAAGAAGATTCAAAGAGAGTGAGATGCCAGCTCCTTTCATTCAGTCAGTAGCTTCAATCATTTCTGGACGTTTTTCAATGGCAAAAATCAATGAATATTGTAAATGCACAAACAGTAATTTCTCCGCATTGCAAGGTGCAATTCTGAAATTTTTTGCTTTTTCCTGCTCCTCTTAGCATGATAAAGAAGATTCAAAGAGAGTGAGATGCCAGCTCCTTTCATTCAGTCAGTAGCTTCAATCATTTCTGGACGTTTTTCAATGGCAAAAATCAATGAATATTGTAAATGCACAAACAGTAATTTCTCCGCATTGCAAGGTGCAATTCTGAAATTTTTTGCTTTTTCCTGCTCCTCTTAGCATGATAAAGAAGATTCAAAGAGAGTGAGATGCCAGCTCCTTTCATTCAGTCAGTAGCTTCAAACATTTCTGGTATATGAATAACATGATGTTTTTCAATGGCAAAAATCAATGAATATTGTAAATGCACAAACAGTAATTTCTCCGCATTGCAAGGTGCAAGTCTGAAATTTTTTGCTTTTTCCTGCTCCTCTTAGCATGGTAAAGAAGATTCAAAGAGAGTGAGATGCCAGCTACTTTCATTCAGTCAGTAGCTTCAATCATTTCTGGACGTTTTTCAATGGTAAAAATCAATGAATATTGTAAATGCACAAACAGTAATTTCTCCACATTGCAAGGTGCAATTCTCAAATTTTTTGCTTTTTCCTGCTCCTCTTAGCATGATAAAGAAGATTCAAAGAGAGTGAGATGCCAGCTCCTTTCATTCAGTCAGTAGCTTCAAACATTTCTGGTATATGAATAACATGATGTTTTTCAATGGCAAAAATCAATGAATATTGTAAATGCACAAACAGTAATTTCTCCGCATTGCAAGGTGCAATTCTGAAATTTTTTGCTTTTTCCTGCTCCTCTTAGCATGATAAAGAAGATTCAAAGAGAGTGAGATGCCAGCTCCTTTCATTCAGTCAGTAGCTTCAAACATTTCTGGTATATGAATAACATGATGTTTTTCAATGGCAAAAATCAATGAATATTGTAAATGCACAAACAGTAATTTCTCCGCATTGCAAGGTGCAATTCTGAAATTTTTTGCTTTTTCCTGCTCCTCTTAGCATGATAAAGAAGATTCAAAGAGAGTGAGATGCCAGCTCCTTTCATTCAGTCAGTAGCTTCAATCATTTCTGGACGTTTTTCAATGGCAAAAATCAATGAATATTGTAAATGCACAAACAGTAATTTCTCCGCATTGCAAGGTGCAATTCTGAAATTTTTTGCTTTTTCCTGCTCCTCTTAGCATGATAAAGAAGATTCAAAGAGAGTGAGATGCCAGCTCCTTTCATTCAGTCAGTACCTTCAATCATTTCTGGATGTTTTTCAATGGCAAAAATCAATGAATATTGTAAATGCACAAACAGTAATTTCTCCGCATTGCAAGGTGCAATTCTGAAATTTTTTGCTTTTTCCCGCTCCTCTTAGCATGATAAAGAAGATTCAAAGAGAGTGAGGTGCCAGCTCCTTTCATTCAGTCAGTAGCTTCAAACATTTCTGGTATATGAATAACATGTTTTTCAATGGCAAAAATCAATGAATATTGTAAATGCACAAACAGTAATTTCTCCGCATTGCAAGGTGCAATTCTGAAATTTTTTGATTTTTCCTGCTCCTCTTAGCATGATAAAGAAGATTCAAAGAGAGTGAGATGCCAGCTCCTTTCATTCAGTCAGTAGCTTCAATCATTTCTGGACGTTTTTCAATGGCAAAAATCAATGAATATTGTAAATGCACAAACAGTAATTTCTCCGCATTGCAAGGTGCAATTCTGAAATTTTTTGCTTTTTCCTGCTCCTCTTAGCATGATAAAGAAGATTCAAAGAGAGTGAGATGCCAGCTCCTTTCATTCAGTCAGTAGCTTCAATCATTTCTGGACGTTTTTCAATGGCAAAAATCAATGAATATTGTAAATGCACAAACAGTAATTTCTCCGCATTGCAAGGTGCAATTCTGAAATTTTTTGCTTTTTCCTGCTCCTCTTAGCATGATAAAGAAGATTCAAAGAGAGTGATATGCCAGCTCCTTTCATTCAGTCAGTAGCTTCAAACATTTCTGGTATATGAATAACATGATGTTTTTCAATGGCAAAAATCAATGAATATTGTAAATGCACAAACAGTAATTTCTCCGCATTGCAAGGTGCAAGTCTGAAATTTTTTGCTTTTTCCTGCTCCTCTTAGCATGGTAAAGAAGATTCAAAGAGAGTGAGATGCCAGCTACTTTCATTCAGTCAGTAGCTTCAATCATTTCTGGACGTTTTTCAATGGTAAAAATCAATGAATATTGTAAATGCACAAACAGTAATTTCTCCACATTGCAAGGTGCAATTCTCAAATTTTTTGCTTTTTCCTGCTCCTCTTAGCATGATAAAGAAGATTCAAAGAGAGTGAGATGCCAGCTCCTTTCATTCAGTCAGTAGCTTCAAACATTTCTGGTATATGAATAACATGATGTTTTTCAATGGCAAAAATCAATGAATATTGTAAATGCACAAACAGTAATTTCTCCGCATTGCAAGGTGCAATTCTGAAATTTTTTGCTTTTTCCTGCTCCTCTTAGCATGATAAAGAAGATTCAAAGAGAGTGAGATGCCAGCTCCTTTCATTCAGTCAGTAGCTTCAAACATTTCTGGTATATGAATAACATGATGTTTTTCAATGGCAAAAATCAATGAATATTGTAAATGCACAAACAGTAATTTCTCCGCATTGCAAGGTGCAATTCTGAAATTTTTTGCTTTTTCCTGCTCCTCTTAGCATGATAAAGAAGATTCAAAGAGAGTGAGATGCCAGCTCCTTTCATTCAGTCAGTAGCTTCAATCATTTCTGGACGTTTTTCAATGGCAAAAATCAATGAATATTGTAAATGCACAAACAGTAATTTCTCCGCATTGCAAGGTGCAATTCTGAAATTTTTTGCTTTTTCCTGCTCCTCTTAGCATGATAAAGAAGATTCAAAGAGAGTGAGATGCCAGCTCCTTTCATTCAGTCAGTAGCTTCAATCATTTCTGGACGTTTTTCAATGGCAAAAATCAATGAATATTGTAAATGCACAAACAGTAATTTCTCCGCATTGCAAGGTGCAATTCTGAAATTTTTTGCTTTTTCCTGCTCCTCTTAGCATGATAAAGAAGATTCAAAGAGAGTGAGATGCCAGCTCCTTTCATTCAGTCAGTAGCTTCAAACATTTCTGGTATATGAATAACATGATGTTTTTCAATGGCAAAAATCAATGAATATTGTAAATGCACAAACAGTAATTTCTCCGCATTGCAAGGTGCAATTCTGAAATTTTTTGCTTTTTCCTGCTCCTCTTAGCATGATAAAGAAGATTCAAAGAGAGTGAGATGCCAGCTCCTTTCATTCAGTCAGTAGCTTCAATCATTTCTGGACGTTTTTCAATGGCAAAAATCAATGAATATTGTAAATGCACAAACAGTAATTTCTCCGCATTGCAAGGTGCAATTCTGAAATTTTTTGCTTTTTCCTGCTCCTCTTAGCATGATAAAGAAGATTCAAAGAGAGTGAGATGCCAGCTCCTTTCATTCAGTCAGTAGCTTCAATCATTTCTGGACGTTTTTCAATGGCAAAAATCAATGAATATTGTAAATGCACAAACAGTAATTTCTCCGCATTGCAAGGTGCAATTCTGAAATTTTTTGCTTTTTCCTGCTCCTCTTAGCATGATAAAGAAGATTCAAAGAGAGTGAGATGCCAGCTCCTTTCATTCAGTCAGTAGCTTCAAACATTTCTGGTATATGAATAACATGATGTTTTTCAATGGCAAAAATCAATGAATATTGTAAATGCACAAACAGTAATTTCTCCGCATTGCAAGGTGCAATTCTGAAATTTTTTGCTTTTTCCTGCTCCTCTTAGCATGATAAAGAAGATTCAAAGAGAGTGAGATGCCAGCTCCTTTCATTCAGTCAGTAGCTTCAAACATTTCTGGTATATGAATAACATGATGTTTTTCAATGGCAAAAATCAATGAATATTGTAAATGCACAAACAGTAATTTCTCCGCATTGCAAGGTGCAATTCTGAAATTTTTTGCTTTTTCCTGCTCCTCTTAGCATGATAAAGAAGATTCAAAGAGAGTGAGATGCCAGCTCCTTTCATTCAGTCAGTAGCTTCAATCATTTCTGGACGTTTTTCAATGGCAAAAATCAATGAATATTGTAAATGCACAAACAGTAATTTCTCCGCATTGCAAGGTGCAATTCTGAAATTTTTTGCTTTTTCCTGCTCCTCTTAGCATGATAAAGAAGATTCAAAGAGAGTGAGATGCCAGCTCCTTTCATTCAGTCAGTAGCTTCAATCATTTCTGGACGTTTTTCAATGGCAAAAATCAATGAATATTGTAAATGCACAAACAGTAATTTCTCCGCATTGCAAGGTGCAATTCTGAAATTTTTTGCTTTTTCCTGCTCCTCTTAGCATGATAAAGAAGATTCAAAGAGAGTGAGATGCCAGCTCCTTTCATTCAGTCAGTAGCTTCAATCATTTCTGGACGTTTTTCAATGGCAAAAATCAATGAATATTGTAAATGCACAAACAGTAATTTCTCCGCATTGCAAGGTGCAATTCTGAAATTTTTTGCTTTTTCCTGCTCCTCTTAGCATGATAAAGAAGATTCAAAGAGAGTGAGATGCCAGCTCCTTTCATTCAGTCAGTAGCTTCAATCATTTCTGGACGTTTTTCAATGGCAAAAATCAATGAATATTGTAAATGCACAAACAGTAATTTCTCCGCATTGCAAGGTGCAATTCTGAAATTTTTTGCTTTTTCCTGCTCCTCTTAGCATGATAAAGAAGATTCAAAGAGAGTGAGATGCCAGCTCCTTTCATTCAGTCAGTAGCTTCAAACATTTCTGGTATATGAATAACATGATGTTTTTCAATGGCAAAAATCAATGAATATTGTAAATGCACAAACAGTAATTTCTCCGCATTGCAAGGTGCAATTCTGAAATTTTTTGCTTTTTCCTGCTCCTCTTAGCATGATAAAGAAGATTCAAATAGAGTGAGATGCCAGCTCCTTTCATTCAGTCAGTAGCTTCAAACATTTCTGGTATATGAATAACATGATGTTTTTCAATGGCAAAAATCAATGAATATTGTAAATGCACAAACAGTAATTTCTCCGCATTGCAAGGTGCAATTCTGAAATTTTTTGCTTTTTCCTGCTCCTCTTAGCATGATAAAGAAGATTCAAAGAGAGTGAGATGCCAGCTCCTTTCATTCAGTCAGTAGCTTCAATCATTTCTGGACGTTTTTCAATGGCAAAAATCAATGAATATTGTAAATGCACAAACAGTAATTTCTCCGCATTGCAAGGTGCAATTCTGAAATTTTTTGCTTTTTCCTGCTCCTCTTAGCATGATAAAGAAGATTCAAAGAGAGTGAGATGCCAGCTCCTTTCATTCAGTCAGTAGCTTCAATCATTTCTGGACGTTTTTCAATGGCAAAAATCAATGAATATTGTAAATGCACAAACAGTAATTTCTCCGCATTGCAAGGTGCAATTCTGAAATTTTTTGCTTTTTCCTGCTCCTCTTAGCATGATAAAGAAGATTCAAAGAGAGTGAGATGCCAGCTCCTTTCATTCAGTCAGTAGCTTCAAACATTTCTGGTATATGAATAACATGATGTTTTTCAATGGCAAAAATCAATGAATATTGTAAATGCACAAACAGTAATTTCTCCGCATTGCAAGGTGCAATTCTGAAATTTTTTGCTTTTTCCTGCTCCTCTTAGCATGATAAAGAAGATTCAAATAGAGTGAGATGCCAGCTCCTTTCATTCAGTCAGTAGCTTCAAACATTTCTGGTATATGAATAACATGATGTTTTTCAATGGCAAAAATCAATGAATATTGTAAATGCACAAACAGTAATTTCTCCGCATTGCAAGGTGCAATTCTGAAATTTTTTGCTTTTTCCTGCTCCTCTTAGCATGATAAAGAAGATTCAAAGAGAGTGAGATGCCAGCTCCTTTCATTCAGTCAGTAGCTTCAATCATTTCTGGACGTTTTTCAATGGCAAAAATCAATGAATATTGTAAATGCACAAACAGTAATTTCTCCGCATTGCAAGGTGCAATTCTGAAATTTTTTGCTTTTTCCTGCTCCTCTTAGCATGATAAAGAAGATTCAAAGAGAGTGAGATGCCAGCTCCTTTCATTCAGTCAGTAGCTTCAATCATTTCTGGACGTTTTTCAATGGCAAAAATCAATGAATATTGTAAATGCACAAACAGTAATTTCTCCGCATTGCAAGGTGCAATTCTGAAATTTTTTGCTTTTTCCTGCTCCTCTTAGCATGATAAAGAAGATTCAAAGAGAGTGAGATGCCAGCTCCTTTCATTCAGTCAGTAGCTTCAAACATTTCTGGTATATGAATAACATGATGTTTTTCAATGGCAAAAATCAATGAATATTGTAAATGCACAAACAGTAATTTCTCCGCATTGCAAGGTGCAATTCTGAAATTTTTTGCTTTTTCCTGCTCCTCTTAGCATGATAAAGAAGATTCAAAGAGAGTGAGATGCCAGCTCCTTTCATTCAGTCAGTAGCTTCAATCATTTCTGGACGTTTTTCAATGGCAAAAATCAATGAATATTGTAAATGCACAAACAGTAATTTCTCCGCATTGCAAGGTGCAATTCTGAAATTTTTTGCTTTTTCCTGCTCCTCTTAGCATGATAAAGAAGATTCAAAGAGGGTGAGATGCCAGCTCCTTTCATTCAGTCAGTAGCTTCAATCATTTCTGGACGTTTTTCAATGGCAAAAATCAATGAATATTGTAAATGCACAAACAGTAATTTCTCCGCATTGCAAGGTGCAATTCTGAAATTTTTTGCTTTTTCCTGCTCCTCTTAGCATGACAAAGAAGATTCAAAGAGAGTAAGATGCCAGCTCCTTTCATTCAGTCAGTAGCTTCAATCATTTCTGGTATATGAATAACATGATGTTTTTCAATGGCAAAAATCAATGAATATTGTAAATGCACAAACAGTAATTTCTCCGCATTGCAAGGTGCAATTCTGAAATTTTTTGCTTTTTCCTGCTCCTCTTAGCATGATAAAGAAGATTCAAAGAGAGTGAGATGCCAGCTCCTTTCATTCAGTCAGTAGCTTCAATCATTTCTGGACGTTTTTCAATGGCAAAAATCAATGAATATTGTAAATGCACAAACAGTAATTTCTCCGCATTGCAAGGTGCAATTCTGAAATTTTTTGCTTTTTCCTGCTCCTCTTAGCATGATAAAGAAGATTCAAAGAGAGTGAGATGCCAGCTCCTTTCATTCAGTCAGTAGCTTCAATCATTTCTGGACGTTTTTCAATGGCAAAAATCAATGAATATTGTAAATGCACAAACAGTAATTTCTCCGCATTGCAAGGTGCAATTCTGAAATTTTTTGCTTTTTCCTGCTCCTCTTAGCATGATAAAGAAGATTCAAAGAGAGTGAGATGCCAGCTCCTTTCATTCAGTCAGTAGCTTCAAACATTTCTTGTATATGAATAACATGATGTTTTTCAATGGCAAAAATCAATGAATATTGTAAAAGCACAAACAGTAATTTCTCCGCATTGCAAGTTGCAATTCTGAAATTTTTTGCTTTTTCCTGCTCCTCTTAGCATGATAAAGAAGATTCAAAGAGAGTGAGATGCCAGCTCCTTTCATTCAGTCAGTAGCTTCAATCATTTCTGGACGTTTTTCAATGGCAAAAATCAATGAATATTGTAAATGCACAAACAGTAATTTCTCCGCATTGCAAGGTGCAATTCTGAAATTTTTTGCTTTTTCCTGCTCCTCTTAGCATGATAAAGAAGATTCAAAGAGAGTGAGATGCCAGCTCCTTTCATTCAGTCAGTAGCTTCAATCATTTCTGGACGTTTTTCATTGGCAAAAATCAATGAATATTGTAAATGCACAAACAGTAATTTCTCCGCATTGCAAGGTGCAATTCTGAAATTTTTTGCTTTTTCCTGCTCCTCTTAGCATGATAAAGAAGATTCAAAGAGAGTTAGATGCCAGCTCCTTTCATTCAGTCAGTAGCTTCAAACATTTCTGGTATATGAATAACATGATGTTTTTCAATGGCAAAAATCAATGAATATTGTAAAAGCACAAACAGTAATTTCTCCGCATTGCAAGGTGCAATTCTGAAATTTTTTGCTTTTTCCTGCTCCTCTTAGCATGATAAAGAAGATTCAAAGAGAGTGAGATGCCAGCTCCTTTCATTCAGTCAGTAGCTTCAATCATTTCTGGACGTTTTTCAATGGCAAAAATCAATGAATATTGTAAATGCACAAACAGTAATTTCTCCGCATTGCAAGGTGCAATTCTGAAATTTTTTGCTTTTTCCTGCTCCTCTTAGCATGATAAAGAAGATTCAAAGAGAGTGAGATGCCAGCTCCTTTCATTCAGTCAGTAGCTTCAATCATTTCTGGTATATGAATAACATGATGTTTTTCAATGGCAAAAATCAATGAATATTGTAAATGCACAAACAGTAATTTCTCCACATTGCAAGGTGCAATTCTGAAATTTTTAGCTTTTTCCTGCTCCTCTTAGCATGATAAAGAAGATTCAAAGAGAGTGAGATGCCAGCTCCTTTCATTCAGTCAGTAGCTTCAATCATTTCTGGACGTTTTTCAATGGCAAAAATCAATGAATATTGTAAATGCACAAACAGTAATTTCTCCGCATTGCAAGGTGCAATTCTGAAATTTTTTGCTTTTTCCTGCTCCTCTTAGCATGATAAAGAAGATTCAAAGAGAGCGAGATGCCAGCTCCTTTCATTCAGTCAGTAGCTTCAATCATTTCTGGTATATGAATAACATGATGTTTTTCAATGGCAAAAATCAATGAATATTGTAAATGCACAAACAGTAATTTCTCCGCATTGCAAGGTGCAATTCTGAAATTTTTTGCTTTTTCCTGCTCCTCTTAGCATGATAAAGAAGATTCAAAGAGAGTGAGATGCCAGCTCCTTTCATTCAGTCAGTAGCTTCAATCATTTCTGGACGTTTTTCAATGGCAAAAATCAATGAATATTGTAAATGCACAAACAGTAATTTCTCCGCATTGCAAGGTGCAATTCTGAAATTTTTTGCTTTTTCCTGCTCCTCTTAGCATGATAAAGAAGATTCAAAGAGAGTGAGATGCCAGCTCCTTTCATTCAGTCAGTAGCTTCAAACATTTCTGGTATATGAATAACATGATGTTTTTCAATGGCAAAAATCAATGAATATTGTAAATGCACAAACAGTAATTTCTCCGCATTGCAAGGTGCAATTCTGAAATTTTTTGCTTTTTCCTGCTCCTCTTAGCATGATAAAGAAGATTCAAAGAGAGTGAGATGCCAGCTCCTTTCATTCAGTCAGTAGCTTCAATCATTTCTGGACGTTTTTCAATGGCAAAAATCAATGAATATTGTAAATGCACAAACAGTAATTTCTCCGCATTGCAAGGTGCAATTCTGAAATTTTTTGCTTTTTCCTGCTCCTCTTAGCATGATAAAGAAGATTCAAAGAGAGTGAGATGCCAGCTCCTTTCATTCAGTCAGTAGCTTCAATCATTTCTGGTATATGAATAACATGATGTTTTTCAATGGCAAAAATCAATGAATATTGTAAATGCACAAACAGTAATTTCTCCGCATTGCAAGGTGCAATTCTGAAATTTTTTGCTTTTTCCTGCTCCTCTTAGCATGATAAAGAAGATTCAAAGAGAGTGAGATGCCAGCTCCTTTCATTCAGTCAGTAGCTTCAAACATTTCTGGTATATGAATAACATGATGTTTTTCAATGGCAAAAATCAATGAATATTGTAAATGCACAAACAGTAATTTCTCCGCATTGCAAGGTGCAATTCTGAAATTTTTTGCTTTTTCCTGCTCCTCTTAGCATGATAAAGAAGATTCAAAGAGAGTGAGATGCCAGCTCCTTTCATTCAGTCAGTAGCTTCAATCATTTCTGGACGTTTTTCAATGGCAAAAATCAATGAATATTGTAAATGCACAAAGAGTAATTTCTCCGCATTGCAAGGTGCAATTCTGAAATTTTTTGCTTTTTCCTGCTCCTCTTAGCATGATAAAGAAGATTCAAAGAGAGTGAGATGTCAGCTCCTTTCATTCAGTCAGTAGCTTCAAACATTTCTGGTATATGAATAACATGATGTTTTTCAATGGCAAAAATCAATGAATTTTGTAAATGCACAAACAGTAATTTCTCCGCATTGCAAGGTGCAATTCTGAAATTTTTTGCTTTTTCCTGCTCCTCTTAGCATGATAAAGAAGATTCAAAGAGAGTGAGATGCCAGTTCCTTTCATTCAGTCAGTAGCTTCAATCATTTCTGGACGTTTTTCAATGGCAAAAATCAATGAATATTGTAAATGCACAAACAGTAATTTCTCCGCATTGCAAGGTGCAATTCTGAAATTTTTTGCTTTTTCCTGCTACTCTTAGCATGATAAAGAAGATTCAAAGAGAGTGAGATGCCAGCTCCTTTCATTCAGTCAGTAGCTTCAATCATTTCTGGTATATGAATAACATGATGTTTTTCAATGGCAAAAATCAATGAATATTGTAAATGCACAAACAGTAATTTCTCCGCATTGCAAGGTGCAATTCTGAATTTTTTTGCTTTTTCCTGCTCCTCTTAGCATGATAAAGAAGATTCAAAGAGAGTGAGATGCCAGCTCCTTTCATTCAGTCAGTAGCTTCAATCATTTCTGGACGTTTTTCAATGGCAAAAATCAATGAATATTGTAAATGCACAAACAGTAATTTCTCCGCATTGCAAGGTGCAATTCTGAAATTTTTTGCTTTTTCCTGCTCCTCTTAGCATGATAAACAAGATTCAAAGAGAGTGAGATGCCAGCTCCTTTCATTCAGTCAGTAGCTTCAATCATTTCTGGACGTTTTTCAATGGCAAAAATCAATGAATATTGTAAATGCACAAACAGTAATTTCTCCGCATTGCAAGGTGCAATTCTGAAATTTTTTGCTTTTTCCTGCTCCTCTTAGCATGATAAAGAAGATTCAAAGAGAGTGAGATGCCAGCTCCTTTCATTCAGTCAGTAGCTTCAATCATTTCTGGACGTTTTTCAATGGCAAAAATCAATGAATATTGTAAATGCACAAACAGTAATTTCTCCGCATTGCAAGGTGCAATTCTGAAATTTTTTGCTTTTTCCTGCTCCTCTTAGCATGATAAAGAAGATTCAAAGAGAGTGAGATGCCAGCTCCTTTCATTCAGTCAGTAGCTTCAAACATTTCTTGTATATGAATAACATGATGTTTTTCAATGGCAAAAATCAATGAATATTGTAAAAGCACAAACAGTAATTTCTCCGCATTGCAAGGTGCAATTCTGAAATTTTTTGCTTTTTCCTGCTCCTCTTAGCATGATAAAGAAGATTCAAAGAGAGTGAGATGCCAGCTCCTTTCATTCAGTCAGTAGCTTCAATCATTTCTTGACGTTTTTCAATGGCAAAAATCAATGAATATTGTAAATGCACAAACAGTAATTTCTCCGCATTGCAAGGTGCAATTCTGAAATTTTTTGCTTTTTCCTGCTCCTCTTAGCATGATAAAGAAGATTCAAAGAGAGTGAGATGCCAGCTCCTTTCATTCAGTCAGTAGCTTCAATCATTTCTGGTATATGAATAACATGATGTTTTTCAATGGCAAAAATCAATGAATATTGTAAATGCACAAACAGTAATTTCTCCGCATTGCAAGTTGCAATTCTGAAATTTTTTGCTTTTTCCTGCTCCTCTTAGCATGATAAAGAAGATTCAAAGAGAGTGAGATGCCAGCTCCTTTCATTCAGTCAGTAGCTTCAATCATTTCTGGACGTTTTTCAATGGCAAAAATCAATGAATATTGTAAATGCACAAACAGTAATTTCTCCGCATTGCAAGGTGCAATTCTGAAATTTTTTGCTTTTTCCTGCTCCTCTTAGCATGATAAAGAAGATTCAAAGAGAGTTAGATGCCAGCTCCTTTCATTCAGTCAGTAGCTTCAAACATTTCTGGTATATGAATAACATGATGTTTTTCAATGGCAAAAATCAATGAATATTGTAAAAGCACAAACAGTAATTTCTCCGCATTGCAAGGTGCAATTCTGAAATTTTTTGCTTTTTCCTGCTCCTCTTAGCATGATAAAGAAGATTCAAAGAGAGTGAGATGCCAGCTCCTTTCATTCAGTCAGTAGCTTCAATCATTTCTGGACGTTTTTCAATGGCAAAAATCAATGAATATTGTAAATGCACAAACAGTAATTTCTCCGCATTGCAAGGTGCAATTCTGAAATTTTTTGCTTTTTCCTGCTCCTCTTAGCATGATAAAGAAGATTCAAAGAGAGTGAGATGCCAGCTCCTTTCATTCAGTCAGTAGCTTCAATCATTTCTGGTATATGAATAACATGATGTTTTTCAATGGCAAAAATCAATGAATATTGTAAATGCACAAACAGTAATTTCTCCACATTGCAAGGTGCAATTCTGAAATTTTTAGCTTTTTCCTGCTCCTCTTAGCATGATAAAGAAGATTCAAAGAGAGTGAGATGCCAGCTCCTTTCATTCAGTCAGTAGCTTCAATCATTTCTGGACGTTTTTCAATGGCAAAAATCAATGAATATTGTAAATGCACAAACAGTAATTTCTCCGCATTGCAAGGTGCAATTCTGAAATTTTTTGCTTTTTCCTGCTCCTCTTAGCATGATAAAGAAGATTCAAAGAGAGCGAGATGCCAGCTCCTTTCATTCAGTCAGTAGCTTCAATCATTTCTGGTATATGAATAACATGATGTTTTTCAATGGCAAAAATCAATGAATATTGTAATTGCACAAACAGTAATTTCTCCGCATTGCAAGGTGCAATTCTGAAATTTTTTGCTTTTTCCTGCTCCTCTTAGCATGATAAAGAAGATTCAAAGAGAGTGAGATGCCAGCTCCTTTCATTCAGTCAGTAGCTTCAATCATTTCTGGACGTTTTTCAATGGCAAAAATCAATGAATATTGTAAATGCACAAACAGTAATTTCTCCGCATTGCAAGGTGCAATTCTGAAATTTTTTGCTTTTTCCTGCTCCTCTTAGCATGATAAAGAAGATTCAAAGAGAGTGAGATGCCAGCTCCTTTCATTCAGTCAGTAGCTTCAAACATTTCTGGTATATGAATAACATGATGTTTTTCAATGGCAAAAATCAATGAATATTGTAAATGCACAAACAGTAATTTCTCCGCATTGCAAGGTGCAATTCTGAAATTTTTTGCTTTTTCCTGCTCCTCTTAGCATGATAAAGAAGATTCAAAGAGAGTGAGATGCCAGCTCCTTTCATTCAGTCAGTAGCTTCAATCATTTCTGGACGTTTTTCAATGGCAAAAATCAATGAATATTGTAAATGCACAAACAGTAATTTCTCCGCATTGCAAGGTGCAATTCTGAAATTTTTTGCTTTTTCCTGCTCCTCTTAGCATGATAAAGAAGATTCAAAGAGAGTGAGATGCCAGCTCCTTTCATTCAGTCAGTAGCTTCAATCATTTCTGGTATATGAATAACATGATGTTTTTCAATGGCAAAAATCAATGAATATTGTAAATGCACAAACAGTAATTTCTCCGCATTGCAAGGTGCAATTCTGAAATTTTTTGCTTTTTCCTGCTCCTCTTAGCATGATAAAGAAGATTCAAAGAGAGTGAGATGCCAGCTCCTTTCATTCAGTCAGTAGCTTCAAACATTTCTGGTATATGAATAACATGATGTTTTTCAATGGCAAAAATCAATGAATATTGTAAATGCACAAACAGTAATTTCTCCGCATTGCAAGGTGCAATTCTGAAATTTTTTGCTTTTTCCTGCTCCTCTTAGCATGATAAAGAAGATTCAAAGAGAGTGAGATGCCAGCTCCTTTCATTCAGTCAGTAGCTTCAATCATTTCTGGACGTTTTTCAATGGCAAAAATCAATGAATATTGTAAATGCACAAACAGTAATTTCTCCGCATTGCAAGGTGCAATTCTGAAATTTTTAGCTTTTTCCTGCTCCTCTTAGCATGATAAAGAAGATTCAAAGAGAGTGAGATGCCAGCTCCTTTCATTCAGTCAGTAGCTTCAATCATTTCTGGACGTTTTTCAATGGCAAAAATCAATGAATATTGTAAATGCACAAACAGTAATTTCTCCGCATTGCAAGGTGCAATTCTGAAATTTTTTGCTTTTTCCTGCTCCTCTTAGCATGATAAAGAAGATTCAAAGAGAGCGAGATGCCAGCTCCTTTCATTCAGTCAGTAGCTTCAATCATTTCTGGTATATGAATAACATGATGTTTTTCAATGGCAAAAATCAATGAATATTGTAATTGCACAAACAGTAATTTCTCCGCATTGCAAGGTGCAATTCTGAAATTTTTTGCTTTTTCCTGCTCCTCTTAGCATGATAAAGAAGATTCAAAGAGAGTGAGATGCCAGCTCCTTTCATTCAGTCAGTAGCTTCAATCATTTCTGGACGTTTTTCAATGGCAAAAATCAATGAATATTGTAAATGCACAAACAGTAATTTCTCCGCATTGCAAGGTGCAATTCTGAAATTTTTTGCTTTTTCCTGCTCCTCTTAGCATGATAAAGAAGATTCAAAGAGAGTGAGATGCCAGCTCCTTTCATTCAGTCAGTAGCTTCAAACATTTCTGGTATATGAATAACATGATGTTTTTCAATGGCAAAAATCAATGAATATTGTAAATGCACAAACAGTAATTTCTCCGCATTGCAAGGTGCAATTCTGAAATTTTTTGCTTTTTCCTGCTCCTCTTAGCATGATAAAGAAGATTCAAAGAGAGTGAGATGCCAGCTCCTTTCATTCAGTCAGTAGCTTCAATCATTTCTGGACGTTTTTCAATGGCAAAAATCAATGAATATTGTAAATGCACAAACAGTAATTTCTCCGCATTGCAAGGTGCAATTCTGAAATTTTTTGCTTTTTCCTGCTCCTCTTAGCATGATAAAGAAGATTCAAAGAGAGTGAGATGCCAGCTCCTTTCATTCAGTCAGTAGCTTCAATCATTTCTGGTATATGAATAACATGATGTTTTTCAATGGCAAAAATCAATGAATATTGTAAATGCACAAACAGTAATTTCTCCGCATTGCAAGGTGCAATTCTGAAATTTTTTGCTTTTTCCTGCTCCTCTTAGCATGATAAAGAAGATTCAAAGAGAGTGAGATGCCAGCTCCTTTCATTCAGTCAGTAGCTTCAAACATTTCTGGTATATGAATAACATGATGTTTTTCAATGGCAAAAATCAATGAATATTGTAAATGCACAAACAGTAATTTCTCCGCATTGCAAGGTGCAATTCTGAAATTTTTTGCTTTTTCCTGCTCCTCTTAGCATGATAAAGAAGATTCAAAGAGAGTGAGATGCCAGCTCCTTTCATTCAGTCAGTAGCTTCAATCATTTCTGGACGTTTTTCAATGGCAAAAATCAATGAATATTGTAAATGCACAAACAGTAATTTCTCCGCATTGCAAGGTGCAATTCTGAAATTTTTTGCTTTTTCCTGCTCCTCTTAGCATGATAAAGAAGATTCAAAGAGAGTGAGATGTCAGCTCCTTTCATTCAGTCAGTAGCTTCAAACATTTCTGGTATATGAATAACATGATGTTTTTCAATGGCAAAAATCAATGAATTTTGTAAATGCACAAACAGTAATTTCTCCGCATTGCAAGGTGCAATTCTGAAATTTTTTGCTTTTTCCTGCTCCTCTTAGCATGATAAAGAAGATTCAAAGAGAGTGAGATGCCAGTTCCTTTCATTCAGTCAGTAGCTTCAATCATTTCTGGACGTTTTTCAATGGCAAAAATCAATGAATATTGTAAATGCACAAACAGTAATTTCTCCGCATTGCAAGGTGCAATTCTGAAATTTTTTGCTTTTTCCTGCTACTCTTAGCATGATAAAGAAGATTCAAAGAGAGTGAGATGCCAGCTCCTTTCATTCAGTCAGTAGCTTCAATCATTTCTGGTATATGAATAACATGATGTTTTTCAATGGCAAAAATCAATGAATATTGTAAATGCACAAACAGTAATTTCTCCGCATTGCAAGGTGCAATTCTGAATTTTTTTGCTTTTTCCTGCTCCTCTTAGCATGATAAAGAAGATTCAAAGAGAGTGAGATGCCAGCTCCTTTCATTCAGTCAGTAGCTTCAATCATTTCTGGACGTTTTTCAATGGCAAAAATCAATGAATATTGTAAATGCACAAACAGTAATTTCTCCGCATTGCAAGGTGCAATTCTGAAATTTTTTGCTTTTTCCTGCTCCTCTTAGCATGATAAACAAGATTCAAAGAGAGTGAGATGCCAGCTCCTTTCATTCAGTCAGTAGCTTCAATCATTTCTGGACGTTTTTCAATGGCAAAAATCAATGAATATTGTAAATGCACAAACAGTAATTTCTCCGCATTGCAAGGTGCAATTCTGAAATTTTTTGCTTTTTCCTGCTCCTCTTAGCATGATAAAGAAGATTCAAAGAGAGTGAGATGCCAGCTCCTTTCATTCAGTCAGTAGCTTCAAACATTTCTGGTATATGAATAACATGATGTTTTTCAATGGCAAAAATCAATGAATATTGTAAATGCACAAACAGTAATTTCTCCGCATTGCAAGGTGCAAGACTGAAATTTTTTGCTTTTTCCTGCTCCTCTTAGCATGATAAAGAAGATTCAAAGAGAGTGAGATGCCAGCTACTTTCATTCAGTCAGTAGCTTCAATCATTTCTGGACGTTTTTCAATGGTAAAAATCAATGAATATTGTAAATGCACAAACAGTAATTTCTCCACATTGCAAGCTGCAATTCTGAAATTTTTTGCTTTTTCCTGCTCCTCTTAGCATGATAAAGAAGATTCAAAGAGAGTGAGATGCCAGCTCCTTTCATTCAGTCAGTAGCTTCAATCATTTCTGGTATATGAATAACATGATGTTTTTCAATGGCAAAAATCAATGAATATTGTAAATGCACAAACAGTAATTTCTCCGCATTGCAAGGTGCAATTCTGAAATTTTTTGCTTTTTCCTGCTCCTCTTAGCATGATAAAGAAGATTCAAAGAGAGTGAGATGCCAGCTCCTTTCATTCAGTCAGTAGCTTCAATCATTTCTGGACGTTTTTCAATGGCAAAAATCAATGAATATTGTAAATGCACAAACAGTAATTTCTCCGCATTGCAAGGTGCAATTCTGAAATTTTTTGCTTTTTCCTGCTCCTCTTAGCATGATAAAGAAGATTCAAAGAGAGTGAGATGTCAGCTCCTTTCATTCAGTCAGTAGCTTCAAACATTTCTGGTATATGAATAACATGATGTTTTTCAATGGCAAAAATCAATGAATTTTGTAAATGCACAAACAGTAATTTCTCCGCATTGCAAGGTGCAATTCTGAAATTTTTTGCTTTTTCCTGCTCCTCTTAGCATGATAAAGAAGATTCAAAGAGAGTGAGATGCCAGTTCCTTTCATTCAGTCAGTAGCTTCAATCATTTCTGGACGTTTTTCAATGGCAAAAATCAATGAATATTGTAAATGCACAAACAGTAATTTCTCCGCATTGCAAGGTGCAATTCTGAAATTTTTTGCTTTTTCCTGCTCCTCTTAGCATGATAAAGAAGATTCAAAGAGAGTGAGATGCCAGCTCCTTTCATTCAGTCAGTAGCTTCAATCATTTCTGGTATATGAATAACATGATGTTTTTCAATGGCAAAAATCAATGAATATTGTAAATGCACAAACAGTAATTTCTCCGCATTGCAAGGTGCAATTCTGAAATTTTTTGCTTTTTCCTGCTCCTCTTAGCATGATAAAGAAGATTCAAAGAGAGTGAGATGCCAGCTCCTTTCATTCAGTCAGTAGCTTCAATCATTTCTGGACGTTTTTCAATGGCAAAAATCAATGAATATTGTAAATGCACAAACAGTAATTTCTCTGCATTGCAAGGTGCAATTCTGAAATTTTTTGCTTTTTCCTGCTCCTCTTAGCATGATAAAGAAGATTCAAAGAGAGTGAGATGCCAGCTCCTTTCATTCAGTCAGTAGCTTCAATCATTTCTGGACGTTTTTCAATGGCAAAAATCAATGAATATTGTAAATGCACAAACAGTAATTTCTCCGCATTGCAAGGTGCAATTCTGAAATTTTTTGCTTTTTCCTGCTCCTCTTAGCATGATAAAGAAGATTCAAAGAGAGTGAGATGTCAGCTCCTTTCATTCAGTCAGTAGCTTCAATCATTTCTGGTATATGAATAACATGATGTTTTTCAATGGCAAAAATCAATGAATATTGTAAATGCACAAACAGTAATTTCTCCGCATTGCAAGGTGCAATTCTGAATTTTTTTGCTTTTTCCTGCTCCTCTTAGCATGATAAAGAAGATTCAAAGAGAGTGAGATGCCAGCTCCTTTCATTCAGTCAGTAGCTTCAATCATTTCTGGACGTTTTTCAATGGCAAAAATCAATGAATATTGTAAATGCACAAACAGTAATTTCTCCGCATTGCAAGGTGCAATTCTGAAATTTTTTGCTTTTTCCTGCTCCTCTTAGCATGATAAACAAGATTCAAAGAGAGTGAGATGCCAGCTCCTTTCATTCAGTCAGTAGCTTCAATCATTTCTGGACGTTTTTCAATGGCAAAAATCAATGAATATTGTAAATGCACAAACAGTAATTTCTCCGCATTGCAAGGTGCAATTCTGAAATTTTTTGCTTTTTCCTGCTCCTCTTAGCATGATAAAGAAGATTCAAAGAGAGTGAGATGCCAGCTCCTTTCATTCAGTCAGTAGCTTCAAACATTTCTGGTATATGAATAACATGATGTTTTTCAATGGCAAAAATCAATGAATATTGTAAATGCACAAACAGTAATTTCTCCGCATTGCAAGGTGCAAGTCTGAAATTTTTTGCTTTTTCCTGCTCCTCTTAGCATGATAAAGAAGATTCAAAGAGAGTGAGATGCCAGCTCCTTTCATTCAGTCAGTAGCTTCAATCATTTCTGGACGTTTTTCAATGGCAAAAATCAATGAATATTGTAAATGCACAAACAGTAATTTCTCCGCATTGCAAGGTGCAATTCTGAAATTTTTTGCTTTTTCCTGCTCCTCTTAGCATGATAAAGAAGATTCAAATAGAGTGAGATGTCAGCTCCTTTCATTCAGTCAGTAGCTTCAAACATTTCTGGTATATGAATAACATGATGTTTTTCAATGGCAAAAATCAATGAATTTTGTAAATGCACAAACAGTAATTTCTCCGCATTGCAAGGTGCAATTCTGAAATTTTTTGCTTTTTCCTGCTCCTCTTAGCATGATAAAGAAGATTCAAAGAGAGTGAGATGCCAGTTCCTTTCATTCAGTCAGTAGCTTCAATCATTTCTGGACGTTTTTCAATGGCAAAAATCAATGAATATTGTAAATGCACAAACAGTAATTTCTCCGCATTGCAAGGTGCAATTCTGAAATTTTTGCTTTTTCCTGCTCCTCTTAGCATGATAAAGAAGATTCAAAGAGAGTGAGATGCCAGCTCCTTTCATTCAGTCAGTAGCTTCAATCATTTCTGGTATATGAATAACATGATGTTTTTCAATGGCAAAAATCAATGAATATTGTAAATGCACAAACAGTAATTTCTCCGCATTGCAAGGTGCAATTCTGAAATTTTTTGCTTTTTCCTGCTCCTCTTAGCATGATAAAGAAGATTCAAAGAGAGTGAGATGCCAGCTCCTTTCATTCAGTCAGTAGCTTCAATCATTTCTGGACGTTTTTCAATGGCAAAAATCAATGAATATTGTAAATGCACAAACAGTAATTTCTCCGCATTGCAAGGTGCAATTCTGAAATTTTTTGCTTTTTCCTGCTCCTCTTAGCATGATAAACAAGATTCAAAGAGAGTGAGATGCCAGCTCCTTTCATTCAGTCAGTAGCTTCAATCATTTCTGGACGTTTTTCAATGGCAAAAATCAATGAATATTGTAAATGCACAAACAGTAATTTCTCCGCATTGCAAGGTGCAATTCTGAAATTTTTTGCTTTTTCCTGCTCCTCTTAGCATGATAAAGAAGATTCAAAGAGAGTGAGATGCCAGCTCCTTTCATTCAGTCAGTAGCTTCAAACATTTCTGGTATATGAATAACATGATGTTTTTCAATGGCAAAAATCAATGAATATTGTAAATGCACAAACAGTAATTTCTCCGCATTGCAAGGTGCAAGTCTGAAATTTTTTGCTTTTTCCTGCTCCTCTTAGCATGATAAAGAAGATTCAAAGAGAGTGAGATGCCAGCTACTTTCATTCAGTCAGTAGCTTCAATCATTTCTGGACGTTTTTCAATGGTAAAAATCAATGAATATTGTAAATGCACAAACAGTAATTTCTCCACATTGCAAGGTGCAATTCTGAAATTTTTTGCTTTTTCCTGCTCCTCTTAGCATGATAAAGAAGATTCAAAGAGAGTGAGATGCCAGCTCCTTTCATTCAGTCAGTAGCTTCAAACATTTCTGGTATATGAATAACATGATGTTTTTCAATGGCAAAAATCAATGAATATTGTAAATGCACAAACAGTAATTTCTCTGCATTCCAAGGTGCAATTCTGAAATTTTTTGCTTTTTCCTGCTCCTCTTAGCATGATAAAGAAGATTCAAAGAGAGTGAGATGCCAGCTACTTTCATTCAGTCAGTAGCTTCAATCATTTCTGGACGTTTTTCAATGGTAAAAATCAATGAATATTGTAAATGCACAAACAGTAATTTCTCCACATTGCAAGGTGCAATTCTGAAATTTTTTGCTTTTTCCTGCTCCTCTTAGCATGATAAAGAAGATTCAAAGAGAGTGAGATGCCAGCTCCTTTCATTCAGTCAGTAGCTTCAAACATTTCTGGTATATGAATAACATGATGTTTTTCAATGGCAAAAATCAATGAATATTGTAAATGCACAAACAGTAATTTCTCCGCATTGCAAGGTGCAATTCTGAAATTTTTTGCTTTTTCCTGCTCCTCTTAGCATGATAAAGAAGATTCAAAGAGAGTGAGATGCCAGCTCCTTTCATTCAGTCAGTAGCTTCAAACATTTCTGGTATATGAATAACATGATGTTTTTCAATGGCAAAAATCAATGAATATTGTAAATGCACAAACAGTAATTTCTCCGCATTGCAAGGTGCAATTCTGAAATTTTTTGCTTTTTCCTGCTCCTCTTAGCATGATAAAGAATATTCAAAGAGAGTGAGATGCCAGCTCCTTTCATTCAGTCAGTAGCTTCAATCATTTCTGGATGTTTTTCAATGGCAAAAATCAATGAATATTGTAAATGCGCAAACTGTAATTTCTCCGAATTGCAAGGTGCAATTCTGAAATTTTTGGCTTTTTCCTGCTCCTCTTAGCATGATAAAGAAGATTCAAAGAGAGTGAGATGCCAGCTCCTTTCATTCAGTCAGTAGCTTCAATCATTTCTGGACGTTTTTCAATGGCAAAAATCAATGAATATTGTAAATGCACAAACAGTAATTTCTCCGCATTGCAAGGTGCAATTCTGAAATTTTTTGCTTTTTCCTGCTCCTCTTAGCATGATAAAGAAGATTCAAAGAGAGTGAGATGCCAGCTCCTTTCATTCAGTCAGTACCTTCAATCATTTCTGGATGTTTTTCAATGGCAAAAATCAATGAATATTGTAAATGCACAAACAGTAATTTCTCCGCATTGCAAGGTGCAATTTTGAAATTTTTTGCTTTTTCCCGCTCCTCTTAGCATGATAAAGAAGATTCAAAGAGAGTGACGTGCCAGCTCCTTTAATTCAGTCAGTAGCTTCAAACATTTCTGGTATATGAATAACATGTTTTTCAATGGCAAAAATCATTGAATATTGTAAATGCACAAACAGTAATTTCTCCGCATTGCAAGGTGCAATTCTGAAATTTTTTGATTTTTCCTGCTCCTCTTAGCATGATAAAGAAGATTCAAAGAGAGTGAGATGCCAGCTCCTTTCATTCAGTCAGTAGCTTCAATCATTTCTGGACGTTTTTCAATGGCAAAAATCATTGAATATTGTAAATGCACAAACAGTAATTTCTCCGCATTGCAAGGTGCAATTCTGAAATTTTTTGCTTTTTCCTGCTCCTCTTAGCATGATAAAGAAGATTCAAAGAGAGTGAGATGCCAGCTCCTTTCATTCAGTCAGTAGCTTCAATCATTTCTGGACGTTTTTCAATGGCAAAAATCAATGAATATTGTAAATGCACAAACAGTAATTTCTCCGCATTGCAAGGTGCAATTCTGAAATTTTTTGCTTTTTCCTGCTCCTCTTAGCATGATAAAGAAGATTCAAAGAGAGTGAGATGCCAGCTCCTTTCATTCAGTCAGTAGCTTCAAACATTTCTGGTATATGAATAACATGATGTTTTTCAATGGCAAAAATCAATGAATATTGTAAATGCACAAACAGTAATTTCTCCGCATTGCAAGGTGCAAGTCTGAAATTTTTTGCTTTTTCCTGCTCCTCTTAGCATGATAAAGAAGATTCAAAGAGAGTGAGATGCCAGCTACTTTCATTCAGTCAGTAGCTTCAATCATTTCTGGACGTTTTTCAATGGTAAAAATCAATGAATATTGTAAATGCACAAACAGTAATTTCTCCACATTGCAACGTGCAATTCTGAAATTTTTTGCTTTTTCCTGCTCCTCTTAGCATGATAAAGAAGATTCAAAGAGAGTGAGATGCCAGCTCCTTTCATTCAGTCAGTAGCTTCAAACATTTCTGGTATATGAATAACATGATGTTTTTCAATGGCAAAAATCAATGAATATTGTAAATGCACAAACAGTAATTTCTCCGCATTGCAAGGTGCAATTCTGAAATTTTTTGCTTTTTCCTGCTCCTCTTAGCATGATAAAGAAGATTCAAAGAGAGTGAGATGCCAGCTCCTTTCATTCAGTCAGTAGCTTCAAACATTTCTGGTATATGAATAACATGATGTTTTTCAATGGCAAAAATCAATGAATATTGTAAATGCACAAAGAGTAATTTCTCCGCATTGCAAGGTGCAATTCTGAAATTTTTTGCTTTTTCCTGCTCCTCTTAGCATGATAAAGAAGATTCAAAGAGAGTGAGATGCCAGCTCCTTTCATTCAGTCAGGAGCTTCAATCATTTCTGGACGTTTTTCAATGGCAAAAATCAATGAATATTGTAAATGCACAAACAGTAATTTCTCCGCATTGCAAGGTGCAATTCTGAAATTTTTTGCTTTTTCCTGCTCCTCTTAGCATGATAAAGAAGATTCAAAGAGAGTGAGATGCCAGCTCCTTTCATTCAGTCAGTAGCTTCAATCATTTCTGGACGTTTTTCAATGGCAAAAATCAATGAATATTGTAAATGCACAAACAGTAATTTCTCCGCATTGCAAGGTGCAATTCTGAAATTTTTTGCTTTTTCCTGCTCCTCTTAGCATGATAAAGAAGATTCAAAGAGAGTGAGATGCCAGCTCCTTTCATTCAGTCAGTAGCTACAAACATTTCTGGTATATGAATAACATGATGTTTTTCAATGGCAAAAATCAATGAATATTGTAAATGCATAAACAGTAATTTCTCCGCATTGCAAGGTGCAATTCTGAAATTTTTTGCTTTTTCCTGCTCCTCTTAGCATGATAAAGAAGATTCAAAGAGAGTGAGATGCCAGCTCCTTTCATTCAGTCAGTAGCTTCAATCATTTCTGGACGTTTTTCAATGGCAAAAGTCAATGAATATTGTAAATGCACAAACAGTAATTTCTCCGCATTGCAAGGTGCAATTCTGAAATTTTTTGCTTTTTCCTGCTCCTCTTAGCATGATAAAGAAGATTCAAAGAGAGTGAGATGCCAGCTCCTTTCATTCAGTCAGTAGCTTCAAACATTTCTGGTATATGAATAACATGATGTTTTTCAATGGCAAAAATCAATGAATATTGTAAATGCACAAAGAGTAATTTCTCCGCATTGCAAGGTGCAATTCTGAAATTTTTTGCTTTTTCCTGCTCCTCTTAGCATGATAAAGAAGATTCAAAGAGAGTGAGATGCCAGCTCCTTTCATTCAGTCAGTAGCTTCAATCATTTCTGGACGTTTTTCAATGGCAAAAATCAATGAATATTGTAAATGCACAAACAGTAATTTCTCCGCATTGCAAGGTGCAATTCTGAAATTTTTTGCTTTTTCCTGCTCCTCTTAGCATGATAAAGAAGATTCAAAGAGAGTGAGATGCCAGCTCCTTTCATTCAGTCAGTAGCTTCAATCATTTCTGGACGTTTTTCAATGGCAAAAATCAATGAATATTGTAAATGCACAAACAGTAATTTCTCCGCATTGCAAGGTGCAATTCTGAAATTTTTTGCTTTTTCCTGCTCCTCTTAGCATGATAAAGAAGATTCAAAGAGAGTGAGATGCCAGCTCCTTTCATTCAGTCAGTAGCTACAAACATTTCTGGTATATGAATAACATGATGTTTTTCAATGGCAAAAATCAATGAATATTGTAAATGCACAAACAGTAATTTCTCCGCATTGCAAGGTGCAATTCTGAAATTTTTTGCTTTTTCCTGCTCCTCTTAGCATGATAAAGAAGATTCAAAGAGAGTGAGATGCCAGCTCCTTTCATTCAGTCAGTAGCTTCAATCATTTCTGGACGTTTTTCAATGGCAAAAATCAATGAATATTGTAAATGCACAAACAGTAATTTCTCCGCATTGCAAGGTGCAATTCTGAAATTTTTTGCTTTTTCCTGCTCCTCTTAGCATGATAAAGAAGATTCAAAGAGAGTGAGATGCCAGCTCCTTTCATTCAGTCAGTAGCTTCAATCATTTCTGGACGTTTTTCAATGGCAAAAATCAATGAATATTGTAAATGCACAAACAGTAATTTCTCCGCATTGCAAGGTGCAATTCTGAAATTTTTTGCTTTTTCCTGCTCCTCTTAGCATGACAAAGAAGAATCAAAGAGAGTAAGATGCCAGCTCCTTTCATTCAGTCAGTAGCTTCAATCATTTCTGGTATATGAATAACATGATGTTTTTCAATGGCAAAAATCAATGAATATTGTAAATGCACAAACAGTAATTTCTCCGCATTGCAAGGTGCAATTCTGAAATTTTTTGCTTTTTCCTGCTCCTCTTAGCATGATAAAGAAGATTCAAAGAGAGTGAGATGCCAGCTCCTTTCATTCAGTCAGTAGCTTCAATCATTTCTGGACGTTTTTCAATGGCAAAAATCAATGAATATTGTAAATGCACAAACAGTAATTTCTCCGCATTGCAAGGTGCAATTCTGAAATTTTTTGCTTTTTCCTGCTCCTCTTAGCATGATAAAGAAGATTCAAAGAGCGTGAGATGCCAGCTCCTTTCATTCAGTCAGTAGCTTCAATCATTTCTGGACGTTTTTCAATGGCAAAAATCAATGAATATTGTAAAAGCACAAACAGTAATTTCTCCGCATTGCAAGGTGCAATTCTGAAATTTTTTGCTTTTTCCTGCTCCTCTTAGCATGATAAAGAAGATTCAAAGAGAGTGAGATGCCAGCTCCTTTCATTCAGTCAGTAGCTTCAATCATTTCTGGACGTTTTTCAATGGCAAAAATCAATGAATATTGTAAATGCACAAACAGTAATTTCTCCGCATTGCAAGGTGCAATTCTGAAATTTTTTGCTTTTTCCTGCTCCTCTTAGCATGATAAAGAAGATTCAAAGAGAGTGAGATGCCAGCTCCTTTCATTCAGTCAGTAGCTTCAATCATTTCTGGTATATGAATAACATGATGTTTTTCAATGGCAAAAATCAATGAATATTGTAAATGCACAAACAGTAATTTCTCCGCATTGCAAGTTGCAATTCTGAAATTTTTTGCTTTTTCCTGCTCCTCTTAGCATGATAAAGAAGATTCAAAGAGAGTGAGATGCCAGCTCCTTTCATTCAGTCAGTAGCTTCAATCATTTCTGGACGTTTTTCAATGGCAAAAATCAATGAATATTGTAAATGCACAAACAGTAATTTCTCCGCATTGCAAGGTGCAATTCTGAAATTTTTTGCTTTTTCCTGCTCCTCTTAGCATGATAAAGAAGATTCAAAGAGAGTGAGATGCCAGCTCCTTTCATTCAGTCAGTAGCTTCAATCATTTCTGGACGTTTTTCAATGGCAAAAATCAATGAATATTGTAAATGCACAAACAGTAATTTCTCCGCATTGCAAGGTGCAATTCTGAAATTTTTTGCTTTTTCCTGCTCCTCTTAGCATGATAAAGAAGATTCAAAGAGAGTGAGATGCCAGCTCCTTTCATTCAGTCAGTAGCTTCAAACATTTCTGGTATATGAATAACATGATGTTTTTCAATGGCAAAAATCAATGAATATTGTAAATGCACAAACAGTAATTTCTCCGCATTGCAAGGTGCAAGTCTGAAATTTTTTGCTTTTTCCTGCTCCTCTTAGCATGATAAAGAAGATTCAAAGAGAGTGAGATGCCAGCTACTTTCATTCAGTCAGTAGCTTCAATCATTTCTGGACGTTTTTCAATGGTAAAAATCAATGAATATTGTAAATGCACAAACAGTAATTTCTCCACATTGCAAGGTGCAATTCTGAAATTTTTTGCTTTTTCCTGCTCCTCTTAGCATGATAAAGAAGATTCAAAGAGAGTGAGATGCCAGCTCCTTTCATTCAGTCAGTAGCTTCAAACATTTCTGGTATATGAATAACATGATGTTTTTCAATGGCAAAAATCAATGAATATTGTAAATGCACAAACAGTAATTTCTCTGCATTCCAAGGTGCAATTCTGAAATTTTTTGCTTTTTCCTGCTCCTCTTAGCATGATAAAGAAGATTCAAAGAGAGTGAGATGCCAGCTACTTTCATTCAGTCAGTAGCTTCAATCATTTCTGGACGTTTTTCAATGGTAAAAATCAATGAATATTGTAAATGCACAAACAGTAATTTCTCCACATTGCAAGGTGCAATTCTGAAATTTTTTGCTTTTTCCTGCTCCTCTTAGCATGATAAAGAAGATTCAAAGAGAGTGAGATGCCAGCTCCTTTCATTCAGTCAGTAGCTTCAAACATTTCTGGTATATGAATAACATGATGTTTTTCAATGGCAAAAATCAATGAATATTGTAAATGCACAAACAGTAATTTCTCCGCATTGCAAGGTGCAATTCTGAAATTTTTTGCTTTTTCCTGCTCCTCTTAGCATGATAAAGAAGATTCAAAGAGAGTGAGATGCCAGCTCCTTTCATTCAGTCAGTAGCTTCAAACATTTCTGGTATATGAATAACATGATGTTTTTCAATGGCAAAAATCAATGAATATTGTAAATGCACAAACAGTAATTTCTCCGCATTGCAAGGTGCAATTCTGAAATTTTTTGCTTTTTCCTGCTCCTCTTAGCATGATAAAGAATATTCAAAGAGAGTGAGATGCCAGCTCCTTTCATTCAGTCAGTAGCTTCAATCATTTCTGGATGTTTTTCAATGGCAAAAATCAATGAATATTGTAAATGCGCAAACTGTAATTTCTCCGAATTGCAAGGTGCAATTCTGAAATTTTTGGCTTTTTCCTGCTCCTCTTAGCATGATAAAGAAGATTCAAAGAGAGTGAGATGCCAGCTCCTTTCATTCAGTCAGTAGCTTCAATCATTTCTGGACGTTTTTCAATGGCAAAAATCAATGAATATTGTAAATGCACAAACAGTAATTTCTCCGCATTGCAAGGTGCAATTCTGAAATTTTTTGCTTTTTCCTGCTCCTCTTAGCATGATAAAGAAGATTCAAAGAGAGTGAGATGCCAGCTCCTTTCATTCAGTCAGTACCTTCAATCATTTCTGGATGTTTTTCAATGGCAAAAATCAATGAATATTGTAAATGCACAAACAGTAATTTCTCCGCATTGCAAGGTGCAATTCTGAAATTTTTTGCTTTTTCCCGCTCCTCTTAGCATGATAAAGAAGATTCAAAGAGAGTGACGTGCCAGCTCCTTTAATTCAGTCAGTAGCTTCAAACATTTCTGGTATATGAATAACATGTTTTTCAATGGCAAAAATCATTGAATATTGTAAATGCACAAAAAGTAATTTCTCCGCATTGCAAGGTGCAATTCTGAAATTTTTTGCTTTTTCCTGCTCCTCTTAGCATGATAAAGAAGATTCAAAGAGAGTGAGATGCCAGCTCCTTTCATTCAGTCAGTAGCTTCAATCATTTCTGGACGTTTTTCAATGGCAAAAATCAATGAATATTGTAAATGCACAAACAGTAATTTCTCCGCATTGCAAGGTGCAATTCTGAAATTTTTTGCTTTTTCCTGCTCCTCTTAGCATGATAAAGAAGATTCAAAGAGAGTGAGATGCCAGCTCCTTTCATTCAGTCAGTAGCTTCAAACATTTCTGGTATATGAATAACATGATGTTTTTCAATGGCAAAAATCAATGAATATTGTAAATGCACAAACAGTAATTTCTCCGCATTGCAAGGTGCAAGTCTGAAATTTTTTGCTTTTTCCTGCTCCTCTTAGCATGATAAAGAAGATTCAAAGAGAGTGAGATGCCAGCTACTTTCATTCAGTCAGTAGCTTCAATCATTTCTGGACGTTTTTCAATGGTAAAAATCAATGAATATTGTAAATGCACAAACAGTAATTTCTCCACATTGCAACGTGCAATTCTGAAATTTTTTGCTTTTTCCTGCTCCTCTTAGCATGATAAAGAAGATTCAAAGAGAGTGAGATGCCAGCTCCTTTCATTCAGTCAGTAGCTTCAAACATTTCTGGTATATGAATAACATGATGTTTTTCAATGGCAAAAATCAATGAATATTGTAAATGCACAAACAGTAATTTCTCCGCATTGCAAGGTGCAATTCTGAAATTTTTTGCTTTTTCCTGCTCCTCTTAGCATGATAAAGAAGATTCAAAGAGAGTGAGATGCCAGCTCCTTTCATTCAGTCAGTAGCTTCAAACATTTCTGGTATATGAATAACATGATGTTTTTCAATGGCAAAAATCAATGAATATTGTAAATGCACAAAGAGTAATTTCTCCGCATTGCAAGGTGCAATTCTGAAATTTTTTGCTTTTTCCTGCTCCTCTTAGCATGATAAAGAAGATTCAAAGAGAGTGAGATGCCAGCTCCTTTCATTCAGTCAGGAGCTTCAATCATTTCTGGACGTTTTTCAATGGCAAAAATCAATGAATATTGTAAATGCACAAACAGTAATTTCTCCGCATTGCAAGGTGCAATTCTGAAATTTTTTGCTTTTTCCTGCTCCTCTTAGCATGATAAAGAAGATTCAAAGAGAGTGAGATGCCAGCTCCTTTCATTCAGTCAGTAGCTTCAATCATTTCTGGACGTTTTTCAATGGCAAAAATCAATGAATATTGTAAATGCACAAACAGTAATTTCTCCGCATTGCAAGGTGCAATTCTGAAATTTTTTGCTTTTTCCTGCTCCTCTTAGCATGATAAAGAAGATTCAAAGAGAGTGAGATGCCAGCTCCTTTCATTCAGTCAGTAGCTACAAACATTTCTGGTATATGAATAACATGATGTTTTTCAATGGCAAAAATCAATGAATATTGTAAATGCACAAACAGTAATTTCTCCGCATTGCAAGGTGCAATTCTGAAATTTTTTGCTTTTTCCTGCTCCTCTTAGCATGATAAAGAAGATTCAAAGAGAGTGAGATGCCAGCTCCTTTCATTCAGTCAGTAGCTTCAATCATTTCTGGACGTTTTTCAATGGCAAAAGTCAATGAATATTGTAAATGCACAAACAGTAATTTCTCCGCATTGCAAGGTGCAATTCTGAAATTTTTTGCTTTTTCCTGCTCCTCTTAGCATGATAAAGAAGATTCAAAGAGAGTGAGATGCCAGCTCCTTTCATTCAGTCAGTAGCTTCAAACATTTCTGGTATATGAATAACATGATGTTTTTCAATGGCAAAAATCAATGAATATTGTAAATGCACAAAGAGTAATTTCTCCGCATTGCAAGGTGCAATTCTGAAATTTTTTGCTTTTTCCTGCTCCTCTTAGCATGATAAAGAAGATTCAAAGAGAGTGAGATGCCAGCTCCTTTCATTCAGTCAGTAGCTTCAATCATTTCTGGACGTTTTTCAATGGCAAAAATCAATGAATATTGTAAATGCACAAACAGTAATTTCTCCGCATTGCAAGGTGCAATTCTGAAATTTTTTGCTTTTTCCTGCTCCTCTTAGCATGATAAAGAAGATTCAAAGAGAGTGAGATGCCAGCTCCTTTCATTCAGTCAGTAGCTTCAATCATTTCTGGACGTTTTTCAATGGCAAAAATCAATGAATATTGTAAATGCACAAACAGTAATTTCTCCGCATTGCAAGGTGCAATTCTGAAATTTTTTGCTTTTTCCTGCTCCTCTTAGCATGATAAAGAAGATTCAAAGAGAGTGAGATGCCAGCTCCTTTCATTCAGTCAGTAGCTACAAACATTTCTGGTATATGAATAACATGATGTTTTTCAATGGCAAAAATCAATGAATATTGTAAATGCACAAACAGTAATTTCTCCGCATTGCAAGGTGCAATTCTGAAATTTTTTGCTTTTTCCTGCTCCTCTTAGCATGATAAAGAAGATTCAAAGAGAGTGAGATGCCAGCTCCTTTCATTCAGTCAGTAGCTTCAATCATTTCTGGACGTTTTTCAATGGCAAAAATCAATGAATATTGTAAATGCACAAACAGTAATTTCTCCGCATTGCAAGGTGCAATTCTGAAATTTTTTGCTTTTTCCTGCTCCTCTTAGCATGATAAAGAAGATTCAAAGAGAGTGAGATGCCAGCTCCTTTCATTCAGTCAGTAGCTTAAATCATTTCTGGACGTTTTTCAATGGCAAAAATCAATGAATATTGTAAATGCACAAACAGTAATTTCTCCGCATTGCAAGGTGCAATTCTGAAATTTTTTGCTTTTTCCTGCTCCTCTTAGCATGACAAAGAAGATTCAAAGAGAGTAAGATGCCAGCTCCTTTCATTCAGTCAGTAGCTTCAATCATTTCTGGTATATGAATAACATGATGTTTTTCAATGGCAAAAATCAATGAATATTGTAAATGCACAAACAGTAATTTCTCCGCATTGCAAGGTGCAATTCTGAAATTTTTTGCTTTTTCCTGCTCCTCTTAGCATGATAAAGAAGATTCAAAGAGAGTGAGATGCCAGCTCCTTTCATTCAGTCAGTAGCTTCAATCATTTCTGGACGTTTTTCAATGGCAAAAATCAATGAATATTGTAAATGCACAAACAGTAATTTCTCCGCATTGCAAGGTGCAATTCTGAAATTTTTTGCTTTTTCCTGCTCCTCTTAGCATGATAAAGAAGATTCAAAGAGCGTGAGATGCCAGCTCCTTTCATTCAGTCAGTAGCTTCAATCATTTCTGGACGTTTTTCAATGGCAAAAATCAATGAATATTGTAAATGCACAAACAGTAATTTCTCCACATTGCAAGGTGCAATTCTGAAATTTTTTGCTTTTTCCTGCTCCTCTTAGCATGATAAAGAAGATTCAAAGAGAGTGAGATGCCAGCTCCTTTCATTCAGTCAGTAGCTTCAATCATTTCTGGACGTTTTTCAATGGCAAAAATCAATGAATATTGTAAATGCACAAACAGTAATTTCTCCGCATTGCAAGGTGCAATTCTGAAATTTTTTGCTTTTTCCTGCTCCTCTTAGCATGATAAAGAAGATTCAAAGAGAGTGAGATGCCAGCTCCTTTCATTCAGTCAGTAGCTTCAATCATTTCTGGTATATGAATAACATGATGTTTTTCAATGGCAAAAATCAATGAATATTGTAAATGCACAAACAGTAATTTCTCCGCATTGCAAGTTGCAATTCTGAAATTTTTTGCTTTTTCCTGCTCCTCTTAGCATGATAAAGAAGATTCAAAGAGAGTGAGATGCCAGCTCCTTTCATTCAGTCAGTAGCTTCAATCATTTCTGGACGTTTTTCAATGGCAAAAATCAATGAATATTGTAAATGCACAAACAGTAATTTCTCCGCATTGCAAGGTGCAATTCTGAAATTTTTTGCTTTTTCCTGCTCCTCTTAGCATGATAAAGAAGATTCAAAGAGAGTGAGATGCCAGCTCCTTTCATTCAGTCAGTAGCTTCAATCATTTCTGGACGTTTTTCAATGGCAAAAATCAATGAATATTGTAAATGCACAAACAGTAATTTCTCCGCATTGCAAGGTGCAATTCTGAAATTTTTTGCTTTTTCCTGCTCCTCTTAGCATGATAAAGAAGATTCAAAGAGAGTGAGATGCCAGCTCCTTTCATTCAGTCAGTAGCTTCAAACATTTCTGGTATATGAATAACATGATGTTTTTCAATGGCAAAAATCAATGAATATTGTAAATGCACAAACAGTAATTTCTCCGCATTGCAAGGTGCAATTCTGAAATTTTTTGCTTTTTCCTGCTCCTCTTAGCATGATAAAGAAGATTCAAAGAGAGTGAGATGCCAGCTCCTTTCATTCAGTCAGTAGCTTCAATCATTTCTGGACGTTTTTCAATGGCAAAAATCAATGAATATTGTAAATGCACAAACAGTAATTTCTCCGCATTGCAAGGTGCAATTCTGAAATTTTTTGCTTTTTCCTGCTCCTCTTAGCATGATAAAGAAGATTCAAAGAGAGTGAGATGTCAGCTGCTTTCATTCAGTCAGTAGCTTCAAACATTTCTGGTATATGAATAACATGATGTTTTTCAATGGCAAAAATCAATGAATTTTGTAAATGCACAAACAGTAATTTCTCCGCATTGCAAGGTGCAATTCTGAAATTTTTTGCTTTTTCCTGCTCCTCTTAGCATGATAAAGAAGATTCAAAGAGAGTGAGATGCCAGTTCCTTTCATTCAGTCAGTAGCTTCAATCATTTCTGGACGTTTTTCAATGGCAAAAATCAATGAATATTGTAAATGCACAAACAGTAATTTCTCCGCATTGCAAGGTGCAATTCTGAAATTTTTTGCTTTTTCCTGCTCCTCTTAGCATGATAAAGAAGATTCAAAGAGAGTGAGATGCCAGCTCCTTTCATTCAGTCAGTAGCTTCAATCATTTCTGGTATATGAATAACATGATGTTTTTCAATGGCAAAAATCAATGAATATTGTAAATGCACAAACAGTAATTTCTCCGCATTGCAAGGTGCAATTCTGAATTTTTTTGCTTTTTCCTGCTCCTCTTAGCATGATAAAGAAGATTCAAAGAGAGTGAGATGCCAGCTCCTTTCATTCAGTCAGTAGCTTCAATCATTTCTGGACGTTTTTCAATGGCAAAAATCAATGAATATTGTAAATGCACAAACAGTAATTTCTCCGCATTGCAAGGTGCAATTCTGAAATTTTACTTTTTCCTGCTCCTCTTAGCATGATAAACAAGATTCAAAGAGAGTGAGATGCCAGCTCCTTTCATTCAGTCAGTAGCTTCAATCATTTCTGGACGTTTTTCAATGGCAAAAATCAATGAATATTGTAAATGCACAAACAGTAATTTCTCCGCATTGCAAGGTGCAATTCTGAAATTTTTTGCTTTTTCCTGCTCCTCTTAGCATGATAAAGAAGATTCAAAGAGAGTGAGATGCCAGCTCCTTTCATTCAGTCAGTAGCTTCAAACATTTCTGGTATATGAATAACATGATGTTTTTCAATAGCAAAAATCAATGAATATTGTAAATGCACAAACAGTAATTTCTCCGCATTGCAAGGTGCAAGTCTGAAATTTTTTGCTTTTTCCTGCTCCTCTTAGCATGATAAAGAAGATTCAAAGAGAGTGAGATGCCAGCTACTTTCATTCAGTCAGTAGCTTCAATCATTTCTGGACGTTTTTCAATGGTAAAAATCAATGAATATTGTAAATGCACAAACAGTAATTTCTCCACATTGCAAGGTGCAATTCTGAAATTTTTTGCTTTTTCCTGCTCCTCTTAGCATGATAAAGAAGATTCAAAGAGAGTGAGATGCCAGCTCCTTTCATTCAGTCAGTAGCTTCAATCATTTCTGGTATATGAATAACATGATGTTTTTCAATGGCAAAAATCAATGAATATTGTAAATGCACAAACAGTAATTTCTCCGCATTGCAAGGTGCAATTCTGAAATTTTTTGCTTTTTCCTGCTCCTCTTAGCATGATAAAGAAGATTCAAAGAGAGTGAGATGCCAGCTCCTTTCATTCAGTCAGTAGCTTCAATCATTTCTGGACGTTTTTCAATGGCAAAAATCAATGAATATTGTAAATGCACAAACAGTAATTTCTCCGCATTGCAAGGTGCAATTCTGAAATTTTTTGCTTTTTCCTGCTCCTCTTAGCATGATAAAGAAGATTCAAAGAGAGTGAGATGTCAGCTCCTTTCATTCAGTCAGTAGCTTCAAACATTTCTGGTATATGAATAACATGATGTTTTTCAATGGCAAAAATCAATGAATTTTGTAAATGCACAAACAGTAATTTCTCCGCATTGCAAGGTGCAATTCTGAAATTTTTTGCTTTTTCCTGCTCCTCTTAGCATGATAAAGAAGATTCAAAGAGAGTGAGATGCCAGTTCCTTTCATTCAGTCAGTAGCTTCAATCATTTCTGGACGTTTTTCAATGGCAAAAATCAATGAATATTGTAAATGCACAAACAGTAATTTCTCCGCATTGCAAGGTGCAATTCTGAAATTTTTTGCTTTTTCCTGCTCCTCTTAGCATGATAAAGAAGATTCAAAGAGAGTGAGATGCCAGCTCCTTTCATTCAGTCAGTAGCTTCAATCATTTCTGGTATATGAATAACATGATGTTTTTCAATGGCAAAAATCAATGAATATTGTAAATGCACAAACAGTAATTTCTCCGCATTGCAAGGTGCAATTCTGAAATTTTTTGCTTTTTCCTGCTCCTCTTAGCATGATAAAGAAGATTCAAAGAGAGTGAGATGCCGGCTCCTTTCATTCAGTCAGTAGCTTCAATCATTTCTGGACGTTTTTCAATGGCAAAAATCAATGAATATTGTAAATGCACAAACAGTAATTTCTCCGCATTGCAAGGTGCAATTCTGAAATTTTTTGCTTTTTCCTGCTCCTCTTAGCATGATAAAGAAGATTCAAAGAGAGTGAGATGCCAGCTCCTTTCATTCAGTCAGTAGCTTCAAACATTTCTGGTATATGAATAACATGATGTTTTTCAATGGCAAAAATCAATGAATATTGTAAATGCACAAACAGTAATTTCTCTGCATTGCAAGGTGCAATTCTGAAATTTTTTGCTTTTTCCTGCTCCTCTTAGCATGATAAAGAAGATTCAAAGAGAGTGAGATGCCAGCTACTTTCATTCAGTCAGTAGCTTCAATCATTTCTGGACGTTTTTCAATGGTAAAAATCAATGAATATTGTAAATGCACAAACAGTAATTTCTCCACATTGCAAGGTGCAATTCTGAAATTTTTTGCTTTTTCCTGCTCCTCTTAGCATGATAAAGAAGATTCAAAGAGAGTGAGATGTCAGCTCCTTTCATTCAGTCAGTAGCTTCAAACATTTCTGGTATATGAATAACATGATGTTTTTCAATGGCAAAAATCAATGAATTTTGTAAATGCACAAACAGTAATTTCTCCGCATTGCAAGGTGCAATTCTGAAATTTTTTGCTTTTTCCTGCTCCTCTTAGCATGATAAAGAAGATTCAAAGAGAGTGAGATGCCAGTTCCTTTCATTCAGTCAGTAGCTTCAATCATTTCTGGACGTTTTTCAATGGCAAAAATCAATGAATATTGTAAATGCACAAACAGTAATTTCTCCGCATTGCAAGGTGCAATTCTGAAATTTTTTGCTTTTTCCTGCTCCTCTTAGCATGATAAAGAAGATTCAAAGAGAGTGAGATGCCAGCTCCTTTCATTCAGTCAGTAGCTTCAATCATTTCTGGTATATGAATAACATGATGTTTTTCAATGGCAAAAATCAATGAATATTGTAAATGCACAAACAGTAATTTCTCCGCATTGCAAGGTGCAATTCTGAAATTTTTTGCTTTTTCCTGCTCCTCTTAGCATGATAAAGAAGATTCAAAGAGAGTGAGATGCCAGCTCCTTTCATTCAGTCAGTAGCTTCAATCATTTCTGGACGTTTTTCAATGGCAAAAATCAATGAATATTGTAAATGCACAAACAGTAATTTCTCCGCATTGCAAGGTGCAATTCTGAAATTTTTTGCTTTTTCCTGCTCCTATTAGCATGATAAACAAGATTCAAAGAGAGTGAGATGCCAGCACCTTTCATTCAGTCAGTAGCTTCAATCATTTCTGGACGTTTTTCAATGGCAAAAATCAATGAATATTGTAAATGCACAAACAGTAATTTCTCCGCATTGCAAGGTGCAATTCTGAAATTTTTTGCTTTTTCCTGCTCCTCTTAGCATGATAAAGAAGATTCAAAGAGAGTGAGATGCCAGCTCCTTTCATTCAGTCAGTAGCTTCAAACATTTCTGGTATATGAATAACATGATGTTTTTCAATGGCAAAAATCAATGAATATTGTAAATGCACAAACAGTAATTTCTCCGCATTGCAAGGTGCAAGTCTGAAATTTTTTGCTTTTTCCTGCTCCTCTTAGCATGATAAAGAAGATTCAAAGAGAGTGAGATGCCAGCTACTTTCATTCAGTCAGTAGCTTCAATCATTTCTGGACGTTTTTCAATGGTAAAAATCAATGAATATTGTAAATGCACAAACAGTAATTTCTCCACAT
Organism: Phyllobates terribilis; assembly: GCF_046119375.1. Lineage (NCBI taxonomy): Eukaryota > Metazoa > Chordata > Amphibia > Anura > Dendrobatidae > Phyllobates > Phyllobates terribilis. The sequence goes on from NW_027363747.1 coordinate 260,958, forward strand.
TGCAAGGTGCAATTCTGAAATTTTTTGCTTTTTCCTGCTCCTCTTAGCATGATAAAGAAGATTCAAAGAGAGTGAGATGCCAGCTCCTTTCATTCAGTCAGTAGCTTCAAACATTTCTGGTATATGAATAACATGATGTTTTTCAATGGCAAAAATCAATGAATATTGTAAATGCACAAACAGTAATTTCTCTGCATTGCAAGGTGCAATTCTGAAATTTTTTGCTTTTTCCTGCTCCTCTTAGCATGATAAAGAAGATTCAAAGAGAGTGAGATGCCAGCTACTTTCATTCAGTCAGTAGCTTCAATCATTTCTGGACGTTTTTCAATGGTAAAAATCAATGAATATTGTAAATGCACAAACAGTAATTTCTCCACATTGCAAGGTGCAATTCTGAAATTTTTTGCTTTTTCCTGCTCCTCTTAGCATGATAAAGAAGATTCAAAGAGAGTGAGATGCCAGCTCCTTTCATTCAGTCAGTAGCTTCAAACATTTCTGGTATATGAATAACATGATGTTTTTCAATGGCAAAAATCAATGAATATTGTAAATGCACAAAGAGTAATTTCTCCGCATTGCAAGGTGCAATTCTGAAATTTTTTGCTTTTTCCTGCTCCTCTTAGCATGATAAAGAAGATTCAAAGAGAGTGAGATGCCAGCTCCTTTCATTCAGTCAGTAGCTTCAAACATTTCTGGTATATGAATAACATGATGTTTTTCAATGGCAAAAATCAATGAATATTGTAAATGCACAAACAGTAATTTCTCCGCATTGCAAGGTGCAATTCTGAAATTTTTTGCTTTTTCCTGCTCCTCTTAGCATGATAAAGAATATTCAAAGAGAGTGAGATGCCAGCTCCTTTCATTCAGTCAGTAGCTTCAATCATTTCTGGATGTTTTTCAATGGCAAAAATCAATGAATATTGTAAATGCACAAACTGTAATTTCTCCGCATTGCAAGGTGCAATTCTGAAATTTTTGGCTTTTTCCTGCTCCTCTTAGCATGATAAAGAAGATTCAAAGAGAGTGAGATGCCAGCTCCTTTCATTCAGTCAGTAGCTTCAATCATTTCTGGACGTTTTTCAATGGCAAAAATCAATGAATATTGTAAATGCACAAACAGTAATTTCTCCGCATTGCAAGGTGCAATTCTGAAATTTTTTGCTTTTTCCTGCTCCTCTTAGCATGATAAAGAAGATTCAAAGAGAGTGAGATGCCAGCTCCTTTCATTCAGTCAGTACCTTCAATCATTTCTGGATGTTTTTCAATGGCAAAAATCAATGAATATTGTAAATGCACAAACAGTAATTTCTCCGCATTGCAAGGTGCAATTCTGAAATTTTTTGCTTTTTCCCGCTCCTCTTAGCATGATAAAGAAGATTCAAAGAGAGTGAGGTGCCAGCTCCTTTCATTCAGTCAGTAGCTTCAAACATTTCTGGTATATGAATAACATGTTTTTCAATGGCAAAAATCATTGAATATTGTAAATGCACAAACAGTAATTTCTCCGCATTGCAAGGTGCAATTCTGAAATTTTTTGATTTTTCCTGCTCCTCTTAGCATGATAAAGAAGATTCAAAGAGAGTGAGATGCCAGCTCCTTTCATTCAGTCAGTAGCTTCAATCATTTCTGGACGTTTTTCAATGGCAAAAATCAATGAATATTGTAAATGCACAAACAGTAATTTCTCCGCATTGCAAGGTGCAATTCTGAAATTTTTTGCTTTTTCCTGCTCCTCTTAGCATGATAAAGAAGATTCAAAGAGAGTGAGATGCCAGCTCCTTTCATTCAGTCAGTAGCTTCAATCATTTCTGGACGTTTTTCAATGGCAAAAATCAATGAATATTGTAAATGCACAAACAGTAATTTCTCCGCATTGCAAGGTGCAATTCTGAAATTTTTTGCTTTTTCCTGCTCCTCTTAGCATGATAAAGAAGATTCAAAGAGAGTGAGATGCCAGCTCCTTTCATTCAGTCAGTAGCTTCAAACATTTCTGGTATATGAATAACATGATGTTTTTCAATGGCAAAAATCAATGAATATTGTAAATGCACAAACAGTAATTTCTCCGCATTGCAAGGTGCAAGTCTGAAATTTTTTGCTTTTTCCTGCTCCTCTTAGCATGATAAAGAAGATTCAAAGAGAGTGAGATGCCAGCTACTTTCATTCAGTCAGTAGCTTCAATCATTTCTGGACGTTTTTCAATGGTAAAAATCAATGAATATTGTAAATGCACAAACAGTAATTTCTCCACATTGCAAGGTGCAATTCTGAAATTTTTTGCTTTTTCCTGCTCCTCTTAGCATGATAAAGAAGATTCAAAGAGAGTGAGATGCCAGCTCCTTTCATTCAGTCAGTAGCTTCAAACATTTCTGGTATATGAATAACATGATGTTTTTCAATGGCAAAAATCAATGAATATTGTAAATGCACAAACAGTAATTTCTCCGCATTGCAAGGTGCAATTCTGAAATTTTTTGCTTTTTCCTGCTCCTCTTAGCATGATAAAGAAGATTCAAAGAGAGTGAGATGCCAGCTCCTTTCATTCAGTCAGTAGCTTCAAACATTTCTGGTATATGAATAACATGATGTTTTTCAATGGCAAAAATCAATGAATATTGTAAATGCACAAAGAGTAATTTCTCCGCATTGCAAGGTGCAATTCTGAAATTTTTTGCTTTTTCCTGCTCCTCTTAGCATGATAAAGAAGATTCAAAGAGAGTGAGATGCCAGCTCCTTTCATTCAGTCAGTAGCTTCAATCATTTCTGGACGTTTTTCAATGGCAAAAATCAATGAATATTGTAAATGCACAAACAGTAATTTCTCCGCATTGCAAGGTGCAATTCTGAAATTTTTTGCTTTTTCCTGCTCCTCTTAGCATGATAAAGAAGATTCAAAGAGAGTGAGATGCCAGCTCCTTTCATTCAGTCAGTAGCTTCAATCATTTCTGGACGTTTTTCAATGGCAAAAATCAATGAATATTGTAAATGCACAAACAGTAATTTCTCCGCATTGCAAGGTGCAATTCTGAAATTTTTTGCTTTTTCCTGCTCCTCTTAGCATGATAAAGAAGATTCAAAGAGAGTGAGATGCCAGCTCCTTTCATTCAGTCAGTAGCTACAAACATTTCTGGTATATGAATAACATGATGTTTTTCAATGGCAAAAATCAATGAATATTGTAAATGCACAAACAGTAATTTCTCCGCATTGCAAGGTGCAATTCTGAAATTTTTTGCTTTTTCCTGCTCCTCTTAGCATGATAAAGAAGATTCAAAGAGAGTGAGATGCCAGCTCCTTTCATTCAGTCAATAGCTTCAATCATTTCTGGACGTTTTTCAATGGCAAAAATCAATGAATATTGTAAATGCACAAACAGTAATTTCTCCGCATTGCAAGGTGCAATTCTGAAATTTTTTGCTTTTTTCTGTTCCTCTTAGCATGATAAAGAAGATTCAAAGAGAGTGAGATGCCAGCTCCTTTCATTCAGTCAGTAGCTTCAATCATTTCTGGACGTTTTTCAATGGCAAAAATCAATGAATATTGTAAATGCACAAACAGTAATTTCTCCGCATTGCAAGGTGCAATTCTGAAATTTTTTGCTTTTTCCTGCTCCTCTTAGCATGACAAAGAAGATTCAAAGAGAGTAAGATGCCAGCTCCTTTCATTCAGTCAGTAGCTTCAATCATTTCTGGTATATGAATAACATGATGTTTTTCAATGGCAAAAATCAATGAATATTGTAAATGCACAAACAGTAATTTCTCCGCATTGCAAGGTGCAATTCTGAAATTTTTTGCTTTTTCCTGCTCCTCTTAGCATGATAAAGAAGATTCAAAGAGAGTGAGATGCCAGCTCCTTTCATTCAGTCAGTAGCTTCAATCATTTCTGGACGTTTTTCAATGGCAAAAATCAATGAATATTGTAAATGCACAAACAGTAATTTCTCCGCATTGCAAGGTGCAATTCTGAAATTTTTTGCTTTTTCCTGCTCCTATTAGCATGATAAACAAGATTCAAAGAGAGTGAGATGCCAGCACCTTTCATTCAGTCAGTAGCTTCAATCATTTCTGGACGTTTTTCAATGGCAAAAATCAATGAATATTGTAAATGCACAAACAGTAATTTCTCCGCATTGCAAGGTGCAATTCTGAAATTTTTTGCTTTTTCCTGCTCCTCTTAGCATGATAAAGAAGATTCAAAGAGAGTGAGATGCCAGCTCCTTTCATTCAGTCAGTAGCTTCAAACATTTCTGGTATATGAATAACATGATGTTTTTCAATGGCAAAAATCAATGAATATTGTAAATGCACAAACAGTAATTTCTCCGCATTGCAAGGTGCAAGTCTGAAATTTTTTGCTTTTTCCTGCTCCTCTTAGCATGATAAAGAAGATTCAAAGAGAGTGAGATGCCAGCTACTTTCATTCAGTCAGTAGCTTCAATCATTTCTGGACGTTTTTCAATGGTAAAAATCAATGAATATTGTAAATGCACAAACAGTAATTTCTCCACATTGCAAGGTGCAATTCTGAAATTTTTTGCTTTTTCCTGCTCCTCTTAGCATGATAAAGAAGATTCAAAGAGAGTGAGATGCCAGCTCCTTTCATTCAGTCAGTAGCTTCAAACATTTCTGGTATATGAATAACATGATGTTTTTCAATGGCAAAAATCAATGAATATTGTAAATGCACAAACAGTAATTTCTCTGCATTGCAAGGTGCAATTCTGAAATTTTTTGCTTTTTCCTGCTCCTCTTAGCATGATAAAGAAGATTCAAAGAGAGTGAGATGCCAGCTACTTTCATTCAGTCAGTAGCTTCAATCATTTCTGGACGTTTTTCAATGGTAAAAATCAATGAATATTGTAAATGCACAAACAGTAATTTCTCCACATTGCAAGGTGCAATTCTGAAATTTTTTGCTTTTTCCTGCTCCTCTTAGCATGATAAAGAAGATTCAAAGAGAGTGAGATGCCAGCTCCTTTCATTCAGTCAGTAGCTTCAAACATTTCTGGTATATGAATAACATGATGTTTTTCAATGGCAAAAATCAATGAATATTGTAAATGCACAAAGAGTAATTTCTCCGCATTGCAAGGTGCAATTCTGAAATTTTTTGCTTTTTCCTGCTCCTCTTAGCATGATAAAGAAGATTCAAAGAGAGTGAGATGCCAGCTCCTTTCATTCAGTCAGTAGCTTCAAACATTTCTGGTATATGAATAACATGATGTTTTTCAATGGCAAAAATCAATGAATATTGTAAATGCACAAACAGTAATTTCTCCGCATTGCAAGGTGCAATTCTGAAATTTTTTGCTTTTTCCTGCTCCTCTTAGCATGATAAAGAATATTCAAAGAGAGTGAGATGCCAGCTCCTTTCATTCAGTCAGTAGCTTCAATCATTTCTGGATGTTTTTCAATGGCAAAAATCAATGAATATTGTAAATGCACAAACTGTAATTTCTCCGCATTGCAAGGTGCAATTCTGAAATTTTTGGCTTTTTCCTGCTCCTCTTAGCATGATAAAGAAGATTCAAAGAGAGTGAGATGCCAGCTCCTTTCATTCAGTCAGTAGCTTCAATCATTTCTGGACGTTTTTCAATGGCAAAAATCAATGAATATTGTAAATGCACAAACAGTAATTTCTCCGCATTGCAAGGTGCAATTCTGAAATTTTTTGCTTTTTCCTGCTCCTCTTAGCATGATAAAGAAGATTCAAAGAGAGTGAGATGCCAGCTCCTTTCATTCAGTCAGTACCTTCAATCATTTCTGGATGTTTTTCAATGGCAAAAATCAATGAATATTGTAAATGCACAAACAGTAATTTCTCCGCATTGCAAGGTGCAATTCTGAAATTTTTTGCTTTTTCCCGACTCCTCTTAGCATGATAAAGAAGATTCAAAGAGAGTGAGGTGCCAGCTCCTTTCATTCAGTCAGTAGCTTCAAACATTTCTGGTATATGAATAACATGTTTTTCAATGGCAAAAATCATTGAATATTGTAAATGCACAAACAGTAATTTCTCCGCATTGCAAGGTGCAATTCTGAAATTTTTTGATTTTTCCTGCTCCTCTTAGCATGATAAAGAAGATTCAAAGAGAGTGAGATGCCAGCTCCTTTCATTCAGTCAGTAGCTTCAATCATTTCTGGACGTTTTTCAATGGCAAAAATCAATGAATATTGTAAATGCACAAACAGTAATTTCTCCGCATTGCAAGGTGCAATTCTGAAATTTTTTGCTTTTTCCTGCTCCTCTTAGCATGATAAAGAAGATTCAAAGAGAGTGAGATGCCAGCTCCTTTCATTCAGTCAGTAGCTTCAATCATTTCTGGACGTTTTTCAATGGCAAAAATCAATGAATATTGTAAATGCACAAACAGTAATTTCTCCGCATTGCAAGGTGCAATTCTGAAATTTTTTGCTTTTTCCTGCTCCTCTTAGCATGATAAAGAAGATTCAAAGAGAGTGAGATGCCAGCTCCTTTCATTCAGTCAGTAGCTTCAAACATTTCTGGTATATGAATAACATGATGTTTTTCAATGGCAAAAATCAATGAATATTGTAAATGCACAAACAGTAATTTCTCCGCATTGCAAGGTGCAAGTCTGAAATTTTTTGCTTTTTCCTGCTCCTCTTAGCATGATAAAGAAGATTCAAAGAGAGTGAGATGCCAGCTACTTTCATTCAGTCAGTAGCTTCAATCATTTCTGGACGTTTTTCAATGGTAAAAATCAATGAATATTGTAAATGCACAAACAGTAATTTCTCCACATTGCAAGGTGCAATTCTGAAATTTTTTGCTTTTTCCTGCTCCTCTTAGCATGATAAAGAAGATTCAAAGAGAGTGAGATGCCAGCTCCTTTCATTCAGTCAGTAGCTTCAAACATTTCTGGTATATGAATAACATGATGTTTTTCAATGGCAAAAATCAATGAATATTGTAAATGCACAAACAGTAATTTCTCCGCATTGCAAGGTGCAATTCTGAAATTTTTTGCTTTTTCCTGCTCCTCTTAGCATGATAAAGAAGATTCAAAGAGAGTGAGATGCCAGCTCCTTTCATTCAGTCAGTAGCTTCAAACATTTCTGGTATATGAATAACATGATGTTTTTCAATGGCAAAAATCAATGAATATTGTAAATGCACAAAGAGTAATTTCTCCGCATTGCAAGGTGCAATTCTGAAATTTTTTGCTTTTTCCTGCTCCTCTTAGCATGATAAAGAAGATTCAAAGAGAGTGAGATGCCAGCTCCTTTCATTCAGTCAGTAGCTTCAATCATTTCTGGACGTTTTTCAATGGCAAAAATCAATGAATATTGTAAATGCACAAACAGTAATTTCTCCGCATTGCAAGGTGCAATTCTGAAATTTTTTGCTTTTTCCTGCTCCTCTTAGCATGATAAAGAAGATTCAAAGAGAGTGAGATGCCAGCTCCTTTCATTCAGTCAGTAGCTTCAATCATTTCTGGACGTTTTTCAATGGCAAAAATCAATGAATATTGTAAATGCACAAACAGTAATTTCTCCGCATTGCAAGGTGCAATTCTGAAATTTTTTGCTTTTTCCTGCTCCTCTTAGCATGATAAAGAAGATTCAAAGAGAGTGAGATGCCAGCTCCTTTCATTCAGTCAGTAGCTACAAACATTTCTGGTATATGAATAACATGATGTTTTTCAATGGCAAAAATCAATGAATATTGTAAATGCACAAACAGTAATTTCTCCGCATTGCAAGGTGCAATTCTGAAATTTTTTGCTTTTTCCTGCTCCTCTTAGCATGATAAAGAAGATTCAAAGAGAGTGAGATGCCAGCTCCTTTCATTCAGTCAATAGCTTCAATCATTTCTGGACGTTTTTCAATGGCAAAAATCAATGAATATTGTAAATGCACAAACAGTAATTTCTCCGCATTGCAAGGTGCAATTCTGAAATTTTTTGCTTTTTTCTGTTCCTCTTAGCATGATAAAGAAGATTCAAAGAGAGTGAGATGCCAGCTCCTTTCATTCAGTCAGTAGCTTCAATCATTTCTGGACGTTTTTCAATGGCAAAAATCAATGAATATTGTAAATGCACAAACAGTAATTTCTCCGCATTGCAAGGTGCAATTCTGAAATTTTTTGCTTTTTCCTGCTCCTCTTAGCATGACAAAGAAGATTCAAAGAGAGTAAGATGCCAGCTCCTTTCATTCAGTCAGTAGCTTCAATCATTTCTGGTATATGAATAACATGATGTTTTTCAATGGCAAAAATCAATGAATATTGTAAATGCACAAACAGTAATTTCTCCGCATTGCAAGGTGCAATTCTGAAATTTTTTGCTTTTTCCTGCTCCTCTTAGCATGATAAAGAAGATTCAAAGAGAGTGAGATGCCAGCTCCTTTCATTCAGTCAGTAGCTTCAAACATTTCTGGTATATGAATAACATGATGTTTTTCAATGGCAAAAATCAATGAATATTGTAAATGCACAAACAGTAATTTCTCCGCATTGCAAGGTGCAAGTCTGAAATTTTTTGCTTTTTCCTGCTCCTCTTAGCATGATAAAGAAGATTCAAAGAGAGTGAGATGCCAGCTACTTTCATTCAGTCAGTAGCTTCAATCATTTCTGGACGTTTTTCAATGGTAAAAATCAATGAATATTGTAAATGCACAAACAGTAATTTCTCCACATTGCAAGGTGCAATTCTGAAATTTTTTGCTTTTTCCTGCTCCTCTTAGCATGATAAAGAAGATTCAAAGAGAGTGAGATGCCAGCTCCTTTCATTCAGTCAGTAGCTTCAAACATTTCTGGTATATGAATAACATGATGTTTTTCAATGGCAAAAATCAATGAATATTGTAAATGCACAAACAGTAATTTCTCCGCATTGCAAGGTGCAATTCTGAAATTTTTTGCTTTTTCCTGCTCCTCTTAGCATGATAAAGAAGATTCAAAGAGAGTGAGATGCCAGCTCCTTTCATTCAGTCAGTAGCTTCAAACATTTCTGGTATATGAATAACATGATGTTTTTCAATGGCAAAAATCAATGAATATTGTAAATGCACAAAGAGTAATTTCTCCGCATTGCAAGGTGCAATTCTGAAATTTTTTGCTTTTTCCTGCTCCTCTTAGCATGATAAAGAAGATTCAAAGAGAGTGAGATGCCAGCTCCTTTCATTCAGTCAGTAGCTTCAATCATTTCTGGACGTTTTTCAATGGCAAAAATCAATGAATATTGTAAATGCACAAACAGTAATTTCTCCGCATTGCAAGGTGCAATTCTGAAATTTTTTGCTTTTTCCTGCTCCTCTTAGCATGATAAAGAAGATTCAAAGAGAGTGAGATGCCAGCTCCTTTCATTCAGTCAGTAGCTTCAATCATTTCTGGACGTTTTTCAATGGCAAAAATCAATGAATATTGTAAATGCACAAACAGTAATTTCTCCGCATTGCAAGGTGCAATTCTGAAATTTTTTGCTTTTTCCTGCTCCTCTTAGCATGATAAAGAAGATTCAAAGAGAGTGAGATGCCAGCTCCTTTCATTCAGTCAGTAGCTACAAACATTTCTGGTATATGAATAACATGATGTTTTTCAATGGCAAAAATCAATGAATATTGTAAATGCACAAACAGTAATTTCTCCGCATTGCAAGGTGCAATTCTGAAATTTTTTGCTTTTTCCTGCTCCTCTTAGCATGATAAAGAAGATTCAAAGAGAGTGAGATGCCAGCTCCTTTCATTCAGTCAATAGCTTCAATCATTTCTGGACGTTTTTCAATGGCAAAAATCAATGAATATTGTAAATGCACAAACAGTAATTTCTCCGCATTGCAAGGTGCAATTCTGAAATTTTTTGCTTTTTTCTGTTCCTCTTAGCATGATAAAGAAGATTCAAAGAGAGTGAGATGCCAGCTCCTTTCATTCAGTCAGTAGCTTCAATCATTTCTGGACGTTTTTCAATGGCAAAAATCAATGAATATTGTAAATGCACAAACAGTAATTTCTCCGCATTGCAAGGTGCAATTCTGAAATTTTTTGCTTTTTCCTGCTCCTCTTAGCATGACAAAGAAGATTCAAAGAGAGTAAGATGCCAGCTCCTTTCATTCAGTCAGTAGCTTCAATCATTTCTGGTATATGAATAACATGATGTTTTTCAATGGCAAAAATCAATGAATATTGTAAATGCACAAACAGTAATTTCTCCGCATTGCAAGGTGCAATTCTGAAATTTTTTGCTTTTTCCTGCTCCTCTTAGCATGATAAAGAAGATTCAAAGAGAGTGAGATGCCAGCTCCTTTAATTCAGTCAGTAGCTTCAATCATTTCTGGACGTTTTTCAATGGCAAAAATCAATGAATATTGTAAATGCACAAACAGTAATTTCTCCGCATTGCAAGGTGCAATTCTGAAATTTTTTGCTTTTTCCTGCTCCTCTTAGCATGATAAAGAAGATTCAAAGAGAGTGAGATGCCAGCTCCTTTCATTCAGTCAGTAGCTTCAATCATTTCTGGACGTTTTTCAATGGCAAAAATCAATGAATATTGTAAATGCACAAACAGTAATTTCTCCGCATTGCAAGGTGCAATTCTGAAATTTTTTGCTTTTTCCTGCTCCTCTTAGCATGATAAAGAAGATTCAAAGAGAGTGAGATGCCAGCTCCTTTCATTCAGTCAGTAGCTTCAAACATTTCTGGTATATGAATAATATGATGTTTTTCAATGGCAAAAATCAATGAATATTGTAAAAGCACAAACAGTAATTTCTCCGCATTGCAAGGTGCAATTCTGAAATTTTTTGCTTTTTCCTGCTCCTCTTAGCATGATAAAGAAGATTCAAAGAGAGTGAGATGCCAGCTCCTTTCATTCAGTCAGTAGCTTCAATCATTTCTGGACGTTTTTCAATGGCAAAAATCAATGAATATTGTAAATGCACAAACAGTAATTTCTCCGCATTGCAAGGTGCAATTCTGAAATTTTTTGCTTTTTCCTGCTCCTCTTAGCATGATAAAGAAGATTCAAAGAGAGTGAGATGCCAGCTCCTTTCATTCAGTCAGTAGCTTCAATCATTTCTGGTATATGAATAACATGATGTTTTTCAATGGCAAAAATCAATGAATATTGTAAATGCACAAACAGTAATTTCTCCGCATTGCAAGTTGCAATTCTGAAATTTTTTGCTTTTTCCTGCTCCTCTTAGCATGATAAAGAAGATTCAAAGAGAGTGAGATGCCAGCTCCTTTCATTCAGTCAGTAGCTTCAATCATTTCTGGACGTTTTTCAATGGCAAAAATCAATGAATATTGTAAATGCACAAACAGTAATTTCTCCGCATTGCAAGGTGCAATTCTGAAATTTTTTGCTTTTTCCTGCTCCTCTTAGCATGATAAAGAAGATTCAAAGAGAGTGAGATGCCAGCTCCTTTCATTCAGTCAGTAGCTTCAATCATTTCTGGACGTTTTTCAATGGCAAAAATCAATGAATATTGTAAATGCACAAACAGTAATTTCTCCGCATTGCAAGGTGCAATTCTGAAATTTTTTGCTTTTTCCTGCTCCTCTTAGCATGCTAAAGAAGATTCAAAGAGAGTGAGATGCCAGCTCCTTTCATTCAGTCAGTAGCTTCAAACATTTCTGGTATATGAATAACATGATGTTTTTCAATGGCAAAAATCAATGAATATTGTAAAAGCACAAACAGTAATTTCTCCGCATTGCAAGGTGCAATTCTGAAATTTTTTGCTTTTTCCTGCTCCTCTTAGCATGATAAAGAAGATTCAAAGAGAGTGAGATGCCAGCTCCTTTCATTCAGTCAGTAGCTTCAATCATTTCTGGACGTTTTTCAATGGCAAAAATCAATGAATATTGTAAATGCACAAACAGTAATTTCTCCGCATTGCAAGGTGCAATTCTGAAATTTTTTGCTTTTTCCTGCTCCTCTTAGCATGATAAAGAAGATTCAAAGAGAGTGAGATGCCAGCTACTTTCATTCAGTCAGTAGCTTCAATCATTTCTGGTATATGAATAACATGATGTTTTTCAATGGCAAAAATCAATGAATATTGTAAATGCACAAACAGTAATTTCTCCACATTGCAAGGTGCAATTCTGAAATTTTTTGCTTTTTCCTGCTCCTCTTAGCATGATAAAGAAGATTCAAAGAGAGTGAGATGCCAGCTCCTTTCATTCAGTCAGTAGCTTCAATCATTTCTGGACGTTTTTCAATGGCAAAAATCAATGAATATTGTAAATGCACAAACAGTAATTTCTCCGCATTGCAAGGTGCAATTCTGAAATTTTTTGCTTTTTCCTGCTCCTCTTAGCATGATAAAGAAGATTCAAAGAGAGTGAGATGCCAGCTCCTTTCATTCAGTCAGTAGCTACAAACATTTCTGGTATATGAATAACATGATGTTTTTCAATGACAAAAATCAATGAATATTGTAAATGCACAAACAGTAATTTCTCCGCATTGCAAGGTGCAATTCTGAAATTTTTTGCTTTTTCCTGCTCCTCTTAGCATGATAAAGAAGATTCAAAGAGAGTGAGATGCCAGCTCCTTTCATTCAGTCAGTAGCTTCAATCATTTCTGGACGTTTTTCAATGGCAAAAATCAATGAATATTGTAAATGCACAAACAGTAATTTCTCCGCATTGCAAGGTGCAATTCTGAAATTTTTTGCTTTTTCCTGCTCCTCTTAGCATGATAAAGAAGATTCAAAGAGAGTGAGATGCCAGCTCCTTTCATTCAGTCAGTAGCTTCAATCATTTCTGGACGTTTTTCAATGGCAAAAATCAATGAATATTGTAAATGCACAAACAGTAATTTCTCCGCATTGCAAGGTGCAATTCTGAAATTTTTTGCTTTTTCCTGCTCCTCTTAGCATGACAAAGAAGATTCAAAGAGAGTAAGATGCCAGCTCCTTTCATTCAGTCAGTAGCTTCAATCATTTCTGGTATATGAATAAAATGATGTTTTTCAATGGCAAAAATCAATGAATATTGTAAATGCACAAACAGTAATTTCTCCGCATTGCAAGGTGCAATTCTGAAATTTTTTGCTTTTTCCTGCTCCTCTTAGCATGATAAAGAAGATTCAAAGAGAGTGAGATGCCAGCTCCTTTCATTCAGTCAGTAGCTTCAAACATTTCTGGTATATGAATAATATGATGTTTTTCAATGGCAAAAATCAATGAATATTGTAAAAGCACAAACAGTAATTTCTCCGCATTGCAAGGTGCAATTCTGAAATTTTTTGCTTTTTCCTGCTCCTCTTAGCATGATAAAGAAGATTCAAAGAGAGTGAGATGCCAGCTCCTTTCATTCAGTCAGTAGCTTCAATCATTTCTGGACGTTTTTCAATGGCAAAAATCAATGAATATTGTAAATGCACAAACAGTAATTTCTCCGCATTGCAAGGTGCAATTCTGAAATTTTTTGCTTTTTCCTGCTCCTCTTAGCATGATAAAGAAGATTCAAAGAGAGTGAGATGCCAGCTCCTTTCATTCAGTCAGTAGCTTCAATCATTTCTGGTATATGAATAACATGATGTTTTTCAATGGCAAAAATCAATGAATATTGTAAATGCACAAACAGTAATTTCTCCGCATTGCAAGTTGCAATTCTGAAATTTTTTGCTTTTTCCTGCTCCTCTTAGCATGATAAAGAAGATTCAAAGAGAGTGAGATGCCAGCTCCTTTCATTCAGTCAGTAGCTTCAATCATTTCTGGACGTTTTTCAATGGCAAAAATCAATGAATATTGTAAATGCACAAACAGTAATTTCTCCGCATTGCAAGGTGCAATTCTGAAATTTTTTGCTTTTTCCTGCTCCTCTTAGCATGATAAAGAAGATTCAAAGAGAGTGAGATGCCAGCTCCTTTCATTCAGTCAGTAGCTTCAATCATTTCTGGACGTTTTTCAATGGCAAAAATCAATGAATATTGTAAATGCACAAACAGTAATTTCTCCGCATTGCAAGGTGCAATTCTGAAATTTTTTGCTTTTTCCTGCTCCTCTTAGCATGATAAAGAAGATTCAAAGAGAGTGAGATGCCAGCTCCTTTCATTCAGTGAGTAGCTTCAAACATTTCTGGTATATGAATAACATGATGTTTTTCAATGGCAAAAATCAATGAATATTGTAAAAGCACAAACAGTAATTTCTCCGCATTGCAAGGTGCAATTCTGAAATTTTTTGCTTTTTCCTGCTCCTCTTAGCATGATAAAGAAGATTCAAAGAGAGTGAGATGCCAGCTCCTTTCATTCAGTCAGTAGCTTCAATCATTTCTGGACGTTTTTCAATGGCAAAAATCAATGAATATTGTAAATGCACAAACAGTAATTTCTCCGCATTGCAAGGTGCAATTCTGAAATTTTTTGCTTTTTCCTGCTCCTCTTAGCATGATAAAGAAGATTCAAAGAGAGTGAGATGCCAGCTCCTTTCATTCAGTCAGTAGCTTCAATCATTTCTGGTATATGAATAACATGATGTTTTTCAATGGCAAAAATCAATGAATATTGTAAATGCACAAACAGTAATTTCTCCACATTGCAAGGTGCAATTCTGAAATTTTTTGCTTTTTCCTGCTCCTCTTAGCATGATAAAGAAGATTCAAAGAGAGTGAGATGACAGCTCCTTTCATTCAGTCAGTAGCTTCAATCATTTCTGGACGTTTTTCAATGGCAAAAATCAATGAATATTGTAAATGCACAAACAGTAATTTCTCCGCATTGCAAGGTGCAATTCTGAAATTTTTTGCTTTTTCCTGCTCCTCTTAGCATGATAAAGAAGATTCAAAGAGAGCGAGATGCCAGCTCCTTTCATTAAGTCAGTAGCTTCAATCATTTCTGGTATATGAATAACATGATGTTTTTCAATGGCAAAAATCAATGAATATTGTAAATGCACAAACAGTAATTTCTCCGCATTGCAAGGTGCAATTCTGAAATTTTTTGCTTTTTCCTGCTCCTCTTAGCATGATAAAGAAGATTCAAAGAGAGTGAGATGCCAGCTCCTTTCATTCAGTCAGTAGCTTCAATCATTTCTGGACGTTTTTCAATGGCAAAAATCAATGAATATTGTAAATGCACAAACAGTAATTTCTCCGCATTGCAAGGTGCAATTCTGAAATTTTTTGCTTTTTCCTGCTCCTCTTAGCATGATAAAGAAGATTCAAAGAGAGTGAGATGCCAGCTCCTTTCATTCAGTCAGTAGCTTCAAACATTTCTGGTATATGAATAACATGATGTTTTTCAATGGCAAAAATCAATGAATATTGTAAATGCACAAACAGTAATTTCTCCGCATTGCAAGGTGCAATTCTGAAATTTTTTGCTTTTTCCTGCTCCTCTTAGCATGATAAAGAAGATTCAAAGAGAGTGAGATGCCAGCTCCTTTCATTCAGTCAGTAGCTTCAAACATTTCTGGTATATGAATAACATGATGTTTTTCAATGGCAAAAATCAATGAATATTGTAAATGCACAAAGAGTAATTTCTCCGCATTGCAAGGTGCAATTCTGAAATTTTTTGCTTTTTCCTGCTCCTCTTAGCATGATAAAGAAGATTCAAAGAGAGTGAGATGCCAGCTCCTTTCATTCAGTCAGTAGCTTCAATCATTTCTGGACGTTTTTCAATGGCAAAAATCAATGAATATTGTAAATGCACAAACAGTAATTTCTCCGCATTGCAAGGTGCAATTCTGAAATTTTTTGCTTTTTCCTGCTCCTCTTAGCATGATAAAGAAGATTCAAAGAGAGTGAGATGCCAGCTCCTTTCATTCAGTCAGTAGCTTCAATCATTTCTGGACGTTTTTCAATGGCAAAAATCAATGAATATTGTAAATGCACAAACAGTAATTTCTCCGCATTGCAAGGTGCAATTCTGAAATTTTTTGCTTTTTCCTGCTCCTCTTAGCATGATAAAGAAGATTCAAAGAGAGTGAGATGCCAGCTCCTTTCATTCAGTCAGTAGCTACAAACATTTCTGGTATATGAATAACATGATGTTTTTCAATGGCAAAAATCAATGAATATTGTAAATGCACAAACAGTAATTTCTCCGCATTGCAAGGTGCAATTCTGAAATTTTTTGCTTTTTCCTGCTCCTCTTAGCATGATAAAGAAGATTCAAAGAGAGTGAGATGCCAGCTCCTTTCATTCAGTCAGTAGCTTCAATCATTTCTGGACGTTTTTCAATGGCAAAAATCAATGAATATTGTAAATGCACAAACAGTAATTTCTCCGCATTGCAAGGTGCAATTCTGAAATTTTTTGCTTTTTCCTGCTCCTCTTAGCATGATAAAGAAGATTCAAAGAGAGTGAGATGCCAGCTCCTTTCATTCAGTCAGTAGCTTCAATCATTTCTGGACGTTTTTCAATGGCAAAAATCAATGAATTTTGTAAATGCACAAACAGTAATTTCTCCGCATTGCAAGGTGCAATTCTGAAATTTTTTGCTTTTTCCTGCTCCTCTTAGCATGACAAAGAAGATTCAAAGAGAGTAAGATGCCAGCTCCTTTCATTCAGTCAGTAGCTTCAATCATTTCTGGTATATGAATAACATGATGTTTTTCAATGGCAAAAATCAATGAATATTGTAAATGCACAAACAGTAATTTCTCCGCATTGCAAGGTGCAATTCTGAAATTTTTTGCTTTTTCCTGCTCCTCTTAGCATGATAAAGAAGATTCAAAGAGAGTGAGATGCCAGCTCCTTTCATTCAGTCAGTAGCTTCAATCATTTCTGGACGTTTTTCAATGGCAAAAATCAATGAATATTGTAAATGCACAAACAGTAATTTCTCCGCATTGCAAGGTGCAATTCTGAAATTTTTTGCTTTTTCCTGCTCCTCTTAGCATGATAAAGAAGATTCAAAGAGAGTGAGATGCCAGCTCCTTTCATTCAGTCAGTAGCTTCAATCATTTCTGGACGTTTTTCAATGGCAAAAATCAATGAATATTGTAAATGCACAAACAGTAATTTCTCCGCATTGCAAGGTGCAATTCTGAAATTTTTTGCTTTTTCCTGCTCCTCTTAGCATGATAAAGAAGATTCAAAGAGAGTGAGATGCCAGCTCCTTTCATTCAGTCAGTAGCTTCAAACATTTCTGGTATATGAATAACATGATGTTTTTCAATGGCAAAAATCAATGAATATTGTAAAAGCACAAACAGTAATTTCTCCGCATTGCAAGGTGCAATTCTGAAATTTTTTGCTTTTTCCTGCTCCTCTTAGCATGATAAAGAAGATTCAAAGAGAGTGAGATGCCAGCTCCTTTCATTCAGTCAGTAGCTTCAATCATTTCTGGACGTTTTTCAATGGCAAAAATCAATGAATATTGTAAATGCACAAACAGTAATTTCTCCGCATTGCAAGGTGCAATTCTGAAATTTTTTGCTTTTTCCTGCTCCTCTTAGCATGATAAAGAAGATTCAAAGAGAGTGAGATGCCAGCTCCTTTCATTCAGTCAGTAGCTTCAATCATTTCTGGTATATGAATAACATGATGTTTTTCAATGGCAAAAATCAATGAATATTGTAAATGCACAAACAGTAATTTCTCCGCATTGCAAGTTGCAATTCTGAAATTTTTTGCTTTTTCCTGCTCCTCTTAGCATGATAAAGAAGATTCAAAGAGAGTGAGATGCCAGCTCCTTTCATTCAGTCAGTAGCTTCAATCATTTCTGGACGTTTTTCAATGGCAAAAATCAATGAATATTGTAAATGCACAAACAGTAATTTCTCCGCATTGCAAGGTGCAATTCTGAAATTTTTTGCTTTTTCCTGCTCCTCTTAGCATGATAAAGAAGATTCAAAGAGAGTGAGATGCCAGCTCCTTTCATTCAGTCAGTAGCTTCAATCATTTCTGGACGTTTTTCAATGGCAAAAATCAATGAATATTGTAAATGCACAAACAGTAATTTCTCCGCATTGCAAGGTGCAATTCTGAAATTTTTTGCTTTTTCCTGCTCCTCTTAGCATGATAAAGAAGATTCAAAGAGAGTGAGATGCCAGCTCCTTTCATTCAGTCAGTAGCTTCAAACATTTCTGGTATATGAATAACATGATGTTTTT
Organism: Phyllobates terribilis; assembly: GCF_046119375.1. Taxonomy (NCBI): domain Eukaryota; kingdom Metazoa; phylum Chordata; class Amphibia; order Anura; family Dendrobatidae; genus Phyllobates; species Phyllobates terribilis. The sequence goes on from NW_027363747.1 coordinate 279,001, forward strand.
CAATGGCAAAAATCAATGAATATTGTAAAAGCACAAACAGTAATTTCTCCGCATTGCAAGGTGCAATTCTGAAATTTTTTGCTTTTTCCTGCTCCTCTTAGCATGATAAAGAAGATTCAAAGAGAGTGAGATGCCAGCTCCTTTCATTCAGTCAGTAGCTTCAATCATTTCTGGACGTTTTTCAATGGCAAAAATCAATGAATATTGTAAATGCACAAACAGTAATTTCTCCGCATTGCAAGGTGCAATTCTGAAATTTTTTGCTTTTTCCTGCTCCTCTTAGCATGATAAAGAAGATTCAAAGAGAGTGAGATGCCAGCTCCTTTCATTCAGTCAGTAGCTTCAATCATTTCTGGTATATGAATAACATGATGTTTTTCAATGGCAAAAATCAATGAATATTGTAAATGCACAAACAGTAATTTCTCCACATTGCAAGGTGCAATTCTGAAATTTTTTGCTTTTTCCTGCTCCTCTTAGCATGATAAAGAAGATTCAAAGAGAGTGAGATGCCAGCTCCTTTCATTCAGTCAGTAGCTTCAATCATTTCTGGACGTTTTTCAATGGCAAAAATCAATGAATATTGTAAATGCACAAACAGTAATTTCTCCGCATTGCAAGGTGCAATTCTGAAATTTTTTGCTTTTTCCTGCTCCTCTTAGCATGATAAAGAAGATTCAAAGAGAGCGAGATGCCAGCTCCTTTCATTCAGTCAGTAGCTTCAATCATTTCTGGTATATGAATAACATGATGTTTTTCAATGGCAAAAATCAATGAATATTGTAAATGCACAAACAGTAATTTCTCCGCATTGCAAGGTGCAATTCTGAAATTTTTTGCTTTTTCCTGCTCCTCTTAGCATGATAAAGAAGATTCAAAGAGAGTGAGATGCCAGCTCCTTTCATTCAGTCAGTAGCTTCAATCATTTCTGGACGTTTTTCAATTGCAAAAATCAATGAATATTGTAAATGCAAAAACAGTAGTTTCTCCGCATTGCAAGGTGCAATTCTGAAATTTTTTGCTTTTTCCTGCTCCTCTTAGCATGATAAAGAAGATTCAAAGAGAGTGAGATGCCAGCTCCTTTCATTCAGTCAGTAGCTTCAAACATTTCTGGTATATGAATAACATGATGTTTTTCAATGGCAAAAATCAATGAATATTGTAAATGCACAAACAGTAATTTCTCCGCATTGCAAGGTGCAATTCTGAAATTTTTTGCTTTTTCCTGCTCCTCTTAGCATGATAAAGAAGATTCAAAGAGAGTGAGATGCCAGCTCCTTTCATTCAGTCAGTAGCTTCAATCATTTCTGGACGTTTTTCAATGGCAAAAATCAATGAATATTGTAAATGCACAAACAGTAATTTCTCCGCATTGCAAGTTGCAATTCTGAAATTTTTTGCTTTTTCCTTCTCCTCTTAGCATGATAAAGAAGATTCAAAGAGAGTGAGATGCCAGCTCCTTTCATTCAGTCAGTAGCTTCAATCATTTCTGGACGTTTTTCAATGGCAAAAATCAATGAATATTGTAAATGCACAAACAGTAATTTCTCCGCATTGCAAGGTGCAATTCTGAAATTTTTTGCTTTTTCCTGCTCCTCTTAGCATGATAAAGAAGATTCAAAGAGAGTGAGATGCCAGCTCCTTTCATTCAGTCAGTAGCTTCAATCATTTCTGGTATATGAATAACATGATGTTTTTCAATGGCAAAAATCAATGAATATTGTAAATGCACAAACAGTAATTTCTCCGCATTGCAAGGTGCAATTCTGAAATTTTTTGCTTTTTCCTGCTCCTCTTAGCATGATAAAGAAGATTCAAAGAGAGTGAGATGCCAGCTCCTTTCATTCAGTCAGTAGCTTCAATCATTTCTGGTATATGAATAACATGATGTTTTTCAATGGCAAAAATCAATGAATATTGTAAATGCACAAACAGTAATTTCTCCACATTGCAAGGTGCAATTCTGAAATTTTTTGCTTTTTCCTGCTCCTCTTAGCATGATAAAGAAGATTCAAAGAGAGTGAGATGCCAGCTCCTTTCATTCAGTCAGTAGCTTCAATCATTTCTGGACGTTTTTCAATGGCAAAAATCAATGAATATTGTAAATGCACAAACAGTAATTTCTCCGCATTGCAAGGTGCAATTCTGAAATTTTTTGCTTTTTCCTGCTCCTCTTAGCATGATAAAGAAGATTCAAAGAGAGCGAGATGCCAGCTCCTTTCATTCAGTCAGTAGCTTCAATCATTTCTGGTATATGAATAACATGATGTTTTTCAATGGCAAAAATCAATGAATATTGTAAATGCACAAACAGTAATTTCTCCGCATTGCAAGGTGCAATTCTGAAATTTTTTGCTTTTTCCTGCTCCTCTTAGCATGATAAAGAAGATTCAAAGAGAGTGAGATGCCAGCTCCTTTCATTCAGTCAGTAGCTTCAATCATTTCTGGACGTTTTTCAATTGCAAAAATCAATGAATATTGTAAATGCACAAACAGTAATTTCTCCGCATTGCAAGGTGCAATTCTGAAATTTTTTGCTTTTTCCTGCTCCTCTTAGCATGATAAAGAAGATTCAAAGAGAGTGAGATGCCAGCTCCTTTCATTCAGTCAGTAGCTTCAAACATTTCTGGTATATGAATAACATGATGTTTTTCAATGGCAAAAATCAATGAATATTGTAAATGCACAAACAGTAATTTCTCCGCATTGCAAGGTGCAATTCTGAAATTTTTTGCTTTTTCCTGCTCCTCTTAGCATGATAAAGAAGATTCAAAGAGAGTGAGATGCCAGCTCCTTTCATTCAGTCAGTAGCTTCAATCATTTCTGGACGTTTTTCAATGGCAAAAATCAATGAATATTGTAAATGCACAAACAGTAATTTCTCCGCATTGCAAGTTGCAATTCTGAAATTTTTTGCTTTTTCCTTCTCCTCTTAGCATGATAAAGAAGATTCAAAGAGAGTGAGATGCCAGCTCCTTTCATTCAGTCAGTAGCTTCAATCATTTCTGGACGTTTTTCAATGGCAAAAATCAATGAATATTGTAAATGCACAAACAGTAATTTCTCCGCATTGCAAGGTGCAATTCTGAAATTTTTTGCTTTTTCCTGCTCCTCTTAGCATGATAAAGAAGATTCAAAGAGAGTGAGATGCCAGCTCCTTTCATTCAGTCAGTAGCTTCAATCATTTCTGGTATATGAATAACATGATGTTTTTCAATGGCAAAAATCAATGAATATTGTAAATGCACAAACAGTAATTTCTCCGCATTGCAAGGTGCAATTCTGAAATTTTTTGCTTTTTCCTGCTCCTCTTAGCATGATAAAGAAGATTCAAAGAGAGTGAGATGCCAGCTCCTTTCATTCAGTCAGCAGCTTCAATCATTTCTGGACATTTTTCAATGGCAAAAATCAATGAATATTGTAAATGCACAAACAGTAATTTCTCCGCATTGCAAGGTGCAATTCTGAAATTTTTTGCTTTTTTCTGCTCCTCTTAGCATGATAAAGAAGATTCAAAGAGAGTGAGATGCCAGCTCCTTTCATTCAGTCAGTAGCTTCAAACATTTCTGGTATATGAATAACATGATGTTTTTCAATGGCAAAAATCAATGAATATTGTAAAAGCACAAACAGTAATTTCTCCGCATTGCAAGGTGCAATTCTGAAATTTTTTGCTTTTTCCTGCTCCTCTTAGCATGATAAAGAAGATTCAAAGAGAGTGAGATGCCAGCTCCTTTCATTCAGTCAGTAGCTTCAATCATTTCTGGACGTTTTTCAATGGCAAAAATCAATGAATATTGTAAATGCACAAACAGTAATTTCTCCGCATTGCAAGGTGCAATTCTGAAATTTTTTGCTTTTTCCTGCTCCTCTTAGCATGATAAAGAAGATTCAAAGAGAGTGAGATGCCAGCTCCTTTCATTCAGTCAGTAGCTTCAATCATTTCTGGTATATGAATAACATGATGTTTTTCAATAGCAAAAATCAATGAATATTGTAAATGCACAAACAGTAATTTCTCCGCATTGCAAGTTGCAATTCTGAAATTTTTTGCTTTTTCCTGCTCCTCTTAGCATGATAAAGAAGATTCAAAGAGAGTGAGATGCCAGCTCCTTTCATTCAGTCAGTTGCTTCAATCATTTCTGGACGTTTTTCAATGGCAAAAATCAATGAATATTGTAAATGCACAAACAGTAATTTCTCCGCATTGCAAGGTGCAATTCTGAAATTTTTTGCTTTTTCCTGCTCCTCTTAGCATGATAAAGAAGATTCAAAGAGAGTGAGATGCCAGCTCCTTTCATTCAGTCAGTAGCTTCAATCATTTCTGGACGTTTTACAATGGCAAAAATCAATGAATATTGTAAATGCACAAACAGTAATTTCTCCGCATTGCAAGGTGCAATTCTGAAATTTTTTGCTTTTTCCTGCTCCTCTTAGCATGATAAAGAAGATTCAAAGAGAGTGAGATGCCAGCTCCTTTCATTCAGTCAGTAGCTTCAATCATTTCTGGTATATGAATAACATGATGTTTTTCAATGGCAAAAATCAATGAATATTGTAAATGCACAAACAGTAATTTCTCCACATTGCAAGGTGCAATTCTGAAATTTTTTGCTTTTTCCTGCTCCTCTTAGCATGATAAAGAAGATTCAAAGAGAGTGAGATGCCAGCTCCTTTCATTCAGTCAGTAGCTTCAATCATTTCTGGACGTTTTTCAATGGCAAAAATCAATGAATATTGTAAATGCACAAACAGTAATTTCTCCGCATTGCAAGGTGCAATTCTGAAATTTTTTGCTTTTTCCTGCTCCTCTTAGCATGATAAAGAAGATTCAAAGAGAGCGAGATGCCAGCTCCTTTCATTCAGTCAGTAGCTTCAATCATTTCTGGTATATGAATAACATGATGTTTTTCAATGGCAAAAATCAATGAATATTGTAAATGCACAAACAGTAATTTCTCCGCATTGCAAGGTGCAATTCTGAAATTTTTTGCTTTTTCCTGCTCCTCTTAGCATGATAAAGAAGATTCAAAGAGAGTGAGATGCCAGCTCCTTTCATTCAGTCAGTAGCTTCAATCATTTCTGGACGTTTTTCAATTGCAAAAATCAATGAATATTGTAAATGCACAAACAGTAATTTCTCCGCATTGCAAGGTGCAATTCTGAAATTTTTTGCTTTTTCCTGCTCCTCTTAGCATGATAAAGAAGATTCAAAGAGAGTGAGATGCCAGCTCCTTTCATTCAGTCAGTAGCTTCAAACATTTCTGGTATATGAATAACATGATGTTTTTCAATGGCAAAAATCAATGAATATTGTAAATGCACAAACAGTAATTTCTCCGCATTGCAAGGTGCAATTCTGAAATTTTTTGCTTTTTCCTGCTCCTCTTAGCATGATAAAGAAGATTCAAAGAGAGTGAGATGCCAGCTCCTTTCATTCAGTCAGTAGCTTCAATCATTTCTGGACGTTTTTCAATGGCAAAAATCAATGAATATTGTAAATGCACAAACAGTAATTTCTCCGCATTGCAAGTTGCAATTCTGAAATTTTTTGCTTTTTCCTTCTCCTCTTAGCATGATAAAGAAGATTCAAAGAGAGTGAGATGCCAGCTCCTTTCATTCAGTCAGTAGCTTCAATCATTTCTGGACGTTTTTCAATGGCAAAAATCAATGAATATTGTAAATGCACAAACAGTAATTTCTCCGCATTGCAAGGTGCAATTCTGAAATTTTTTGCTTTTTCCTGCTCCTCTTAGCATGATAAAGAAGATTCAAAGAGAGTGAGATGCCAGCTCCTTTCATTCAGTCAGTAGCTTCAATCATTTCTGGTATATGAATAACATGATGTTTTTCAATGGCAAAAATCAATGAATATTGTAAATGCACAAACAGTAATTTCTCCGCATTGCAAGGTGCAATTCTGAAATTTTTTGCTTTTTCCTGCTCCTCTTAGCATGATAAAGAAGATTCAAAGAGAGTGAGATGCCAGCTCCTTTCATTCAGTCAGCAGCTTCAATCATTTCTGGACATTTTTCAATGGCAAAAATCAATGAATATTGTAAATGCACAAACAGTAATTTCTCCGCATTGCAAGGTGCAATTCTGAAATTTTTTGCTTTTTTCTGCTCCTCTTAGCATGATAAAGAAGATTCAAAGAGAGTGAGATGCCAGCTCCTTTCATTCAGTCAGTAGCTTCAAACATTTCTGGTATATGAATAACATGATGTTTTTCAATGGCAAAAATCAATGAATATTGTAAAAGCACAAACAGTAATTTCTCCGCATTGCAAGGTGCAATTCTGAAATTTTTTGCTTTTTCCTGCTCCTCTTAGCATGATAAAGAAGATTCAAAGAGAGTGAGATGCCAGCTCCTTTCATTCAGTCAGTAGCTTCAATCATTTCTGGACGTTTTTCAATGGCAAAAATCAATGAATATTGTAAATGCACAAACAGTAATTTCTCCGCATTGCAAGGTGCAATTCTGAAATTTTTTGCTTTTTCCTGCTCCTCTTAGCATGATAAAGAAGATTCAAAGAGAGTGAGATGCCAGCTCCTTTCATTCAGTCAGTAGCTTCAATCATTTCTGGTATATGAATAACATGATGTTTTTCAATAGCAAAAATCAATGAATATTGTAAATGCACAAACAGTAATTTCTCCGCATTGCAAGTTGCAATTCTGAAATTTTTTGCTTTTTCCTGCTCCTCTTAGCATGATAAAGAAGATTCAAAGAGAGTGAGATGCCAGCTCCTTTCATTCAGTCAGTTGCTTCAATCATTTCTGGACGTTTTTCAATGGCAAAAATCAATGAATATTGTAAATGCACAAACAGTAATTTCTCCGCATTGCAAGGTGCAATTCTGAAATTTTTTGCTTTTTCCTGCTCCTCTTAGCATGATAAAGAAGATTCAAAGAGAGTGAGATGCCAGCTCCTTTCATTCAGTCAGTAGCTTCAATCATTTCTGGACGTTTTACAATGGCAAAAATCAATGAATATTGTAAATGCACAAACAGTAATTTCTCCGCATTGCAAGGTGCAATTCTGAAATTTTTTGCTTTTTCCTGCTCCTCTTAGCATGATAAAGAAGATTCAAAGAGAGTGAGATGCCAGCTCCTTTCATTCAGTCAGTAGCTTCAAACATTTCTGGTATATGAATAACATGATGTTTTTCAATGGCAAAAATCAATGAATATTGTAAATGCACAAACAGTAATTTCTCCGCATTGCAAGGTGCAATTCTGAAATTTTTTGCTTTTTCCTGCTCCTCTTAGCATGATAAAGAAGATTCAAAGAGAGTGAGATGCCAGCTCCTTTCATTCAGTCAGTAGCTTCAATCATTTCTGGTATATGAATAACATGATGTTTTTCAATGGCAAAAATCAATGAATATTGTAAATGCACAAACAGTAATTTCTCCACATTGCAAGGTGCAATTCTGAAATTTTTTGCTTTTTCCTGCTCCTCTTAGCATGATAAAGAAGATTCAAAGAGAGTGAGATGCCAGCTCCTTTCATTCAGTCAGTAGCTTCAATCATTTCTGGACGTTTTTCAATGGCAAAAATCAATGAATATTGTAAATGCACAAACAGTAATTTCTCCGCATTGCAAGGTGCAATTCTGAAATTTTTTGCTTTTTCCTGCTCCTCTTAGCATGATAAAGAAGATTCAAAGAGAGCGAGATGCCAGCTCCTTTCATTCAGTCAGTAGCTTCAATCATTTCTGGTATATGAATAACATGATGTTTTTCAATGGCAAAAATCAATGAATATTGTAAATGCACAAACAGTAATTTCTCCGCATTGCAAGGTGCAATTCTGAAATTTTTTGCTTTTTCCTGCTCCTCTTAGCATGATAAAGAAGATTCAAAGAGAGTGAGATGCCAGCTCCTTTCATTCAGTCAGTAGCTTCAATCATTTCTGGACGTTTTTCAATTGCAAAAATCAATGAATATTGTAAATGCACAAACAGTAATTTCTCCGCATTGCAAGGTGCAATTCTGAAATTTTTTGCTTTTTCCTGCTCCTCTTAGCATGATAAAGAAGATTCAAAGAGAGTGAGATGCCAGCTCCTTTCATTCAGTCAGTAGCTTCAAACATTTCTGGTATATGAATAACATGATGTTTTTCAATGGCAAAAATCAATGAATATTGTAAATGCACAAACAGTAATTTCTCCGCATTGCAAGGTGCAATTCTGAAATTTTTTGCTTTTTCCTGCTCCTCTTAGCATGATAAAGAAGATTCAAAGAGAGTGAGATGCCAGCTCCTTTCATTCAGTCAGTAGCTTCAATCATTTCTGGACGTTTTTCAATGGCAAAAATCAATGAATATTGTAAATGCACAAACAGTAATTTCTCCGCATTGCAAGTTGCAATTCTGAAATTTTTTGCTTTTTCCTTCTCCTCTTAGCATGATAAAGAAGATTCAAAGAGAGTGAGATGCCAGCTCCTTTCATTCAGTCAGTAGCTTCAATCATTTCTGGACGTTTTTCAATGGCAAAAATCAATGAATATTGTAAATGCACAAACAGTAATTTCTCCGCATTGCAAGGTGCAATTCTGAAATTTTTTGCTTTTTCCTGCTCCTCTTAGCATGATAAAGAAGATTCAAAGAGAGTGAGATGCCAGCTCCTTTCATTCAGTCAGTAGCTTCAATCATTTCTGGTATATGAATAACATGATGTTTTTCAATGGCAAAAATCAATGAATATTGTAAATGCACAAACAGTAATTTCTCCGCATTGCAAGGTGCAATTCTGAAATTTTTTGCTTTTTCCTGCTCCTCTTAGCATGATAAAGAAGATTCAAAGAGAGTGAGATGCCAGCTCCTTTCATTCAGTCAGCAGCTTCAATCATTTCTGGACATTTTTCAATGGCAAAAATCAATGAATATTGTAAATGCACAAACAGTAATTTCTCCGCATTGCAAGGTGCAATTCTGAAATTTTTTGCTTTTTTCTGCTCCTCTTAGCATGATAAAGAAGATTCAAAGAGAGTGAGATGCCAGCTCCTTTCATTCAGTCAGTAGCTTCAAACATTTCTGGTATATGAATAACATGATGTTTTTCAATGGCAAAAATCAATGAATATTGTAAAAGCACAAACAGTAATTTCTCCGCATTGCAAGGTGCAATTCTGAAATTTTTTGCTTTTTCCTGCTCCTCTTAGCATGATAAAGAAGATTCAAAGAGAGTGAGATGCCAGCTCCTTTCATTCAGTCAGTAGCTTCAATCATTTCTGGACGTCTTTCAATGGCAAAAATCAATGAATATTGTAAATGCACAAACAGTAATTTCTCCGCATTGCAAGGTGCAATTCTGAAATTTTTTGCTTTTTCCTGCTCCTCTTAGCATGATAAAGAAGATTCAAAGAGAGTGAGATGCCAGCTCCTTTCATTCAGTCAGTAGCTTCAATCATTTCTGGTATATGAATAACATGATGTTTTTCAATAGCAAAAATCAATGAATATTGTAAATGCACAAACAGTAATTTCTCCGCATTGCAAGTTGCAATTCTGAAATTTTTTGCTTTTTCCTGCTCCTCTTAGCATGATAAAGAAGATTCAAAGAGAGTGAGATGCCAGCTCCTTTCATTCAGTCAGTTGCTTCAATCATTTCTGGACGTTTTTCAATGGCAAAAATCAATGAATATTGTAAATGCACAAACAGTAATTTCTCCGCATTGCAAGGTGCAATTCTGAAATTTTTTGCTTTTTCCTGCTCCTCTTAGCATGATAAAGAAGATTCAAAGAGAGTGAGATGCCAGCTCCTTTCATTCAGTCAGTAGCTTCAATCATTTCTGGACGTTTTACAATGGCAAAAATCAATGAATATTGTAAATGCACAAACAGTAATTTCTCCGCATTGCAAGGTGCAATTCTGAAATTTTTTGCTTTTTCCTGCTCCTCTTAGCATGATAAAGAAGATTCAAAGAGAGTGAGATGCCAGCTCCTTTCATTCAGTCAGTAGCTTCAAACATTTCTGGTATATGAATAACATGATGTTTTTCAATGGCAAAAATCAATGAATATTGTAAATGCACAAACAGTAATTTCTCCGCATTGCAAGGTGCAATTCTGAAATTTTTTGCTTTTTCCTGCTCCTCTTAGCATGATAAAGAAGATTCAAAGAGAGTGAGATGCCAGCTCCTTTCATTCAGTCAGTAGCTTCAATCATTTCTGGACGTTTTTCAATGGCAAAAATCAATGAATATTGTAAATGCACAAACAGTAATTTCTCCGCATTGCAAGGTGCAATTCTGAAATTTTTTGCTTTTTCCTGCTCCTCTTAGCATGATAAAGAAGATTCAAAGAGAGTGAGATGTCAGCTTCTTTCATTCAGTCAGTAGCTTCAAACATTTCTGGGATATGAATAACATGATGTTTTTCAATGGCAAAAATTAATGAATATTGTAAATGCACAAACAGTAATTTCTCCGCATTGCAAGGTGCAATTCTGAAATTTTTTGCTTTTTCCTGCTCCTCTTAGCATGATAAAGAAGATTCAAAGAGAGTGAGATGCCAGCTCCTTTCATTCAGTCAGTAGCTTCAATCATTTCTGGACGTTTTTCAATGGCAAAAATCAATGAATATTGTAAATGCACAAACAGTAATTTCTCCGCATTGCAAGGTGCAATTCTGAAATTTTTTGCTTTTTCCTGCTCCTCTTAGCATGATAAAGAAGATTCAAAGAGAGTGAGATGCCAGCTCCTTTCATTCAGTCAGTAGCTTCAATCATTTCTGGACGTTTTTCAATGGCAAAAATCAATGAATATTGTAAATGCACAAACAGTAATTTCTCCGCATTGCAAGGTGCAATTCTGAAATTTTTTGCTTTTTCCTGCTCCTCTTAGCATGATAAAGAAGATTCAAAGAGAGTGAGATGCCAGCTCCTTTCATTCAGTCAGTAGCTTCAATCATTTCTGGTATATGAATAACATGATGTTTTTCAATGGCAAAAATCAATGAATATTGTAAATGCACAAACAGTAATTTCTCCGCATTGCAAGTTGCAATTCTGAAATTTTTTGCTTTTTCCTGCTCCTCTTAGCATGATAAAGAAGATTCAAAGAGAGTGAGATGCCAGCTCCTTTCATTCAGTCAGTAGCTTCAATCATTTCTGGACGTTTTTCAATGGCAAAAATCAATGAATATTGTAAATGCACAAACAGTAATTTCTCCGCATTGCAAGGTGCAATTCTGAAATTTTTTGCTTTTTCCTGCTCCTCTTAGCATGATAAAGAAGATTCAAAGAGAGTGAGATGCCAGCTCCTTTCATTCAGTCAGTAGCTTCAATCATTTCTGGACGTTTTTCAATGGCAAAAATCAATGAATATTGTAAATGCACAAACAGTAATTTCTCCGCATTGCAAGGTGCAATTCTGAAATTTTTTGCTTTTTCCTGCTCCTCTTAGCATGATAAAGAAGATTCAAAGAGAGTGAGATGCCAGCTCCTTTCATTCAGTCAGTAGCTTCAAACATTTCTGGTATATGAATAACATGATGTTTTTCAATGGCAAAAATCAATGAATATTGTAAAAGCACAAACAGTAATTTCTCCGCATTGCAAGGTGCAATTCTGAAATTTTTTGCTTTTTCCTGCTCCTCTTAGCATGATAAAGAAGATTCAAAGAGAGTGAGATGCCAGCTCCTTTCATTCAGTCAGTAGCTTCAATCATTTCTGGACGTTTTTCAATGGCAAAAATCAATGAATATTGTAAATGCACAAACAGTAATTTCTCCGCATTGCAAGGTGCAATTCTGAAATTTTTTGCTTTTTCCTGCTCCTCTTAGCATGATAAAGAAGATTCAAAGAGAGTGAGATGCCAGCTCCTTTCATTCAGTCAGTAGCTTCAATCATTTCTGGTATATGAATAACATGATGTTTTTCAATGGCAAAAATCAATGAATATTGTAAATTCACAAACAGTAATTTCTCCACATTGCAAGGTGCAATTCTGAAATTTTTTTTTTTTTCCTGCTCCTCTTAGCATGATAAAGAAGATTCAAAGAGAGTGAGATGCCAGCTCCTTTCATTCAGTCAGTAGCTTCAATCTCTTCTGGACGTTTTTCAATGGCAAAAATCAATGAATATTGTAAATGCACAAACAGTAATTTCTCCGCATTGCAAGGTGCAATTCTGAAATTTTTTGCTTTTTCCTGCTCCTCTTAGCATGATAAAGAAGATTCAAAGAGAGCGAGATGCCAGCTCCTTTCATTCAGTCAGTAGCTTCAATCATTTCTGGTATATGAATAACATGATGTTTTTCAATGGCAAAAATCAATGAATATTGTAAATGCACAAACAGTAATTTCTCCGCATTGCAAGGTGCAATTCTGAAATTTTTTGCTTTTTCCTGCTCCTCTTAGCATGATAAAGAAGATTCAAAGAGAGTGAGATGCCAGCTCCTTTCATTCAGTCAGTAGCTTCAATCATTTCTGGACGTTTTTCAATGGCAAAAATCAATGAATATTGTAAATGCACAAACAGTAATTTCTCCGCATTGCAAGGTGCAATTCTGAAATTTTTTGCTTTTTCCTGCTCCTCTTAGCATGATAAAGAAGATTCAAAGAGAGTGAGATGCCAGCTCCTTTCATTCAGTCAGTAGCTTCAAACATTTCTGGTATATGAATAACATGATGTTTTTCAATGGCAAAAATCAATGAATATTGTAAATGCACAAACAGTAATTTCTCCGCATTGCAAGGTGCAATTCTGAAATTTTTTGCTTTTTCCTGCTCCTCTTAGCATGATAAAGAAGATTCAAAGAGAGTGAGATGCCAGCTCCTTTCATTCAGTCAGTAGCTTCAATCATTTCTGGACGTTTTTCAATGGCAAAAATCAATGAATATTGTAAATGCACAAACAGTAATTTCTCCGCATTGCAAGGTGCAATTCTGAATTTTTTTGCTTTTTCCTGCTCCTCTTAGCATGATAAAGAAGATTCAAAGAGAGTGAGATGCCAGCTCCTTTCATTCAGTCAGTAGCTTCAATCATTTCTGGACGTTTTTCAATGGCAAAAATCAATGAATATTGTAAATGCACAAACAGTAATTTCTCCGCATTGCAAGGTGCAATTCTGAAATTTTTTGCTTTTTCCTGCTCCTCTTAGCATGATAAAGAAGATTCAAAGAGAGTGAGATGCCAGCTCCTTTCATTCAGTCAGTAGCTTCAATCATTTCTGGTATATGAATAACATGATGTTTTTCAATGGCAAAAATCAATGAATATTGTAAATGCACAAACAGTAATTTCTCCGCATTGCAAGGTGCAATTCTGAAATTTTTTGCTTTTTCCTGCTCCTCTTAGCATGATAAAGAAGATTCAAAGAGAGTGAGATGCCAGCTCCTTTCATTCAGTCAGCAGCTTCAATCATTTCTGGACATTTTTCAATGGCAAAAATCAATGAATATTGTAAATGCACAAACAGTAATTTCTCCGCATTGCAAGGTGCAATTCTGAAATGTTTTGCTTTTTCCTGCTCCTCTTAGCATGATAAAGAAGATTCAAAGAGAGTGAGATGCCAGCTCCTTTCATTCAGTCAGTAGCTTCAATCATTTCTGGACGTTTTTCAGTGGCAAAAATCAATGAATATTGTAAATGCACAAACAGTAATTTCTCCGCATTGCAAGGTGCAATTCTGAAATTTTTTGCTTTTTCCTGCTCCTCTTAGCATGATAAAGAAGATTCAAAGAGAGTGAGATGCCAGCTCCTTTCATTCAGTCAGTAGCTTCAATCATTTCTGGACGTTTTTCAATGGCAAAAATCAATGAATATTGTAAATGCACAAACAGTAATTTCTCCGCATTGCAAGGTGCAATTCTGAAATTTTTTGCTTTTTCCTGCTCCTCTTAGCATGATAAAGAAGATTCAAAGAGAGTGAGATGCCAGCTCCTTTCATTCAGTCAGTAGCTTCAAACATTTCTGGTATATGAATAACATGATGTTTTTCAATGGCAAAAATCAATGAATATTGTAAAAGCACAAACAGTAATTTCTCCGCATTGCAAGGTGCAATTCTGAAATTTTTTGCTTTTTCCTGCTCCTCTTAGCATGATAAAGAAGATTCAAAGAGAGTGAGATGCCAGCTCCTTTCATTCAGTCAGTAGCTTCAATCATTTCTGGACGTTTTTCAATGGCAAAAATCAATGAATATTGTAAATGCACAAACAGTAATTTCTCCGCATTGCAAGGTGCAATTCTGAAATTTTTTGCTTTTTCCTGCTCCTCTTAGCATGATAAAGAAGATTCAAAGAGAGTGAGATGCCAGCTCCTTTCATTCAGTCAGTAGCTTCAATCATTTCTGGTATATGAATAACATGATGTTTTTCAATGGCAAAAATCAATGAATATTGTAAATGCACAAACAGTAATTTCTCCACATTGCAAGGTGCAATTCTGAAATTTTTTTTTTTTTCCTGCTCCTCTTAGCATGATAAAGAAGATTCAAAGAGAGTGAGATGCCAGCTCCTTTCATTCAGTCAGTAGCTTCAATCTCTTCTGGACGTTTTTCAATGGCAAAAATCAATGAATATTGTAAATGCACAAACAGTAATTTCTCTGCATTGCAAGGTGCAATTCTGAAATTTTTTGCTTTTTCCTGCTCCTCTTAGCATGATAAAGAAGATTCAAAGAGAGCGAGATGCCAGCTCCTTTCATTCAGTCAGTAGCTTCAATCATTTCTGGTATATGAATAACATGATGTTTTTCAATGGCAAAAATCAATGAATATTGTAAATGCACAAACAGTAATTTCTCCGCATTGCAAGGTGCAATTCTGAAATTTTTTGCTTTTTCCTGCTCCTCTTAGCATGATAAAGAAGATTCAAAGAGAGTGAGATGCCAGCTCCTTTCATTCAGTCAGTAGCTTCAAACATTTCTGGTATATGAATAACATGATGTGTTTCAATGGCAAAAATCAATGAATATTGTAAAAGCACAAACAGTAATTTCTCCGCATTGCAAGGTGCAATTCTGAAATTTTTTGCTTTTTCCTGCTCCTCTTAGCATGATAAAGAAGATTCAAAGAGAGTGAGATGCCAGCTCCTTTCATTCAGTCAGTAGCTTCAATCATTTCTGGACGTTTTTCAATGGCAAAAATCAATGAATATTGTAAATGCACAAACAGTAATTTCTCCGCATTGCAAGGTGCCATTCTGAAATTTTTTGCTTTTTCCTGCTCCTCTTAGCATGATAAAGAAGATTCAAAGAGAGTGAGATTCCAGCTCCTTTCATTCAGTCAGTAGCTTCAATCATTTCTGGTATATGAATAACATGATGTTTTTCAATGGCAAAAATCAATGAATATTGTAAATGCACAAACAGTAATTTCTCCGCATTGCAAGTTGCAATTCTGAAATTTTTTGCTTTTTCCTGCTCCTCTTAGCATGATAAAGAAGATTCAAAGAGAGTGAGATGCCAGCTCCTTTCATTCAGTCAGTAGCTTCAATTATTTCTGGACGTTTTTCAATGGCAAAAATCAATGAATATTGTAAATGCACAAACAGTAATTTCTCCGCATAGCAAGGTGCAATTCTGAAATTTTTTGCTTTTTCCTGCTCCTCTTAGCATGATAAAGAAGATTCAAAGAGAGTGAGATGCCAGCTCCTTTCATTCAGTCAGTTGCTTCAATCATTTCTGGACGTTTTTCAATGGCAAAAATCAGTGAATATTGTAAATGCACAAACAGTAATTTCTCCGCATTGCAAGGTGCAATTCTGAAATTTTTTGCTTTTTCCTGCTCCTCTTAGCATGATAAAGAAGATTCAAAGAGAGTGAGATGCCAGCTCCTTTCATTCAGTCAGTAGCTTCAATCATTTCTGGACGTTTTTCAATGGCAAAAATCAATGAATATTGTAAATGCACAAACAGTAATTTCTCCGCATTGCAAGGTGCAATTCTGAAATTTTTTGCTTTTTCCTGCTCCTCTTTGCATGATAAAGAAGATTCAAAGAGAGTGAGATGCCAGCTCCTTTCATTCAGTCAGTAGCTTCAATCATTTCTGGTATATGAATAACATGATGTTTTTCAATGGCAAAAATCAATGAATATTGTAAATGCACAAACAGTAATTTCTCCGCATTGCAAGGTGCAATTCTGAAATTTTTGGCTTTTTCCTGCTCCTCTTAGCATGATAAAGAAGATTCAAAGAGAGTGAGATGCCAGCTCCTTTCATTCAGTCAGTAGCTTCAATCATTTCTGGATGTTTTTCAATGGCAAAAATCAATGAATATTGTAAATGCACAAACAGTAATTTCTCCGCATTGCAAGGTGCAATTCTGAAATTTCTTGCATTTTCCTGCTCCTCTTAGCATGATAAAGAAGATTCAAAGAGAGTGAGATGCCAGCTCCTTTCATTCAGTCAGTAGCTTCAATCATTTCTGGACGTTTTTCAATGGCAAAAATCAATGAATATTGTAAATGCACAAACAGTAATTTCTCCGCATTGCAAGGTGCAATTCTGAAATTTTTTGCTTTTTCCTGCTCCTCTTAGCATGATAAAGAAGATTCAAAGAGAGTGAGATGCCAGCTCCTTTCATTCAGTCAGTAGCTTCAATCATTTCTGGTATATGAATAACATGATGTTTTTCAATGGCAAAAATCAATGAATATTGTAAATGCACAAACAGTAATTTCTCCGCATTGCAAGTTGCAATTCTGAAATTTTTTGCTTTTTCCTGCTCCTCTTAGCATGATAAAGAAGATTCAAAGAGAGTGAGATGCCAGCTCCTTTCATTCAGTCAGTAGCTTCAATCATTTCTGGACGTTTTTCAATGGCAAAAATCAATGAATATTGTAAATGCACAAACAGTAATTTCTCCGCATTGCAAGGTGCAATTCTGAAATTTTTTGCTTTTTCCTGCTCCTGTTAGCATGATAAAGAAGATTCAAAGAGAGTGAGATGCCAGCTCCTTTCATTCAGTCAGTAGCTTCAATCATTTCTGGACGTTTTTCAATGGCAAAAATCAATGAATATTGTAAATGCACAAACAGTAATTTCTCCGCATTGCAAGGTGCAATTCTGAAATTTTTTGCTTTTTCCTGCTCCTCTTAGCATGATAAAGAAGATTCAAAGAGAGTGAGATGCCAGCTCCTTTCATTCAGTCAGTAGCTTCAAACATTTCTGGTATATGAATAACATGATGTTTTTCAATGGCAAAAATCAATGAATATTGTAAAAGCACAAACAGTAATTTCTCCGCATTGCAAGGTGCAATTCTGAAATTTTTTGCTTTTTCCTGCTCCTCTTAGCATGATAAAGAAGATTCAAAGAGAGTGAGATGCCAGCTCCTTTCATTCAGTCAGTAGCTTCAATCATTTCTGGACGTTTTTCAATGGCAAAAATCAATGAATATTGTAAATGCACAAACAGTAATTTCTCCGCATTGCAAGGTGCAATTCTGAAATTTTTTGCTTTTTCCTGCTCCTCTTAGCATGATAAAGAAGATTCAAAGAGAGTGAGATGCCAGCTCCTTTCATTCAGTCAGTAGCTTCAATCATTTCTGGTATATGAATAACATGATGTTTTTCAATGGCAAAAATCAATGAATATTGTAAATGCACAAACAGTAATTTCTCCACATTGCAAGGTGCAATTCTGAAATTTTTTGCTTTTTCCTGCTCCTCTTAGCATGATAAAGAAGATTCAAAGAGAGTGAGATGCCAGCTCCTTTCATTCAGTCAGTAGCTTCAATCATTTCTGGACGTTTTTCAATGGCAAAAATCAATGAATATTGTAAATGCACAAACAGTAATTTCTCCGCATTGCAAGGTGCAATTCTGAAATTTTTTGCTTTTTCCTGCTCCTCTTAGCATGATAAAGAAGATTCAAAGAGAGCGAGATGCCAGCTCCTTTCATTCAGTCAGTAGCTTCAATCATTTCTGGTATATGAATAACATGATGTTTTTCAATGGCAAAAATCAATGAATATTGTAAATGCACAAACAGTAATTTCTCCGCATTGCAAGGTGCAATTCTGAAATTTTTTGCTTTTTCCTGCTCCTCTTAGCATGATAAAGAAGATTCAAAGAGAGTGAGATGCCAGCTCCTTTCATTCAGTCAGTAGCTTCAATCATTTCTGGACGTTTTTCAATGGCAAAAATCAATGAATATTGTAAATGCACAAACAGTAATTTCTCCGCATTGCAAGGTGCAATTCTGAAATTTTTTGCTTTTTCCTGCTCCTCTTAGCATGATAAAGAAGATTCAAAGAGAGTGAGATGCCAGCTCCTTTCATTCAGTCAGTAGCTTCAAACATTTCTGGTATATGAATAACATGATGTTTTTCAATGGCAAAAATCAATGAATATTGTAAATGCACAAACAGTAATTTCTCCGCATTGCAAGGTGCAATTCTGAAATTTTTTGCTTTTTCCTGCTCCTCTTAGCATGATAAAGAAGATTCAAAGAGAGTGAGATGCCAGCTCCTTTCATTCAGTCAGTAGCTTCAATCATTTCTGGACGTTTTTCAATGGCAAAAATCAATGAATATTGTAAATGCACAAACAGTAATTTCTCCGCATTGCAAGGTGCAATTCTGAAATTTTTTGCTTTTTCCTGCTCCTCTTAGCATGATAAAGAAGATTCAAAGAGAGTGAGATGCCAGCTCCTTTCATTCAGTCAGTAGCTTCAATCATTTCTGGACGTTTTTCAATGGCAAAAATCAATGAATATTGTAAATGCACAAACAGTAATTTCTCCGCATTGCAAGGTGCAATTCTGAAATTTTTTGCTTCTTCCTGCTCCTCTTAGCATGATAAAGAAGATTCAAAGAGAGTGAGATGCCAGCTCCTTTCATTCAGTCAGTAGCTTCAATCATTTCTGGTATATGAATAACATGATGTTTTTCAATGGCAAAAATCAATGAATATTGTAAATGCACAAACAGTAATTTCTCCGCATTGCAAGGTGCAATTCTGAAATTTTTTGCTTTTTCCTGCTCCTCTTAGCATGATAAAGAAGATTCAAAGAGAGTGAGATGCCAGCTCCTTTCATTCAGTCAGCAGCTTCAATCATTTCTGGACATTTTTCAATGGCAAAAATCAATGAATATTGTAAATGCACAAACAGTAATTTCTCCGCATTGCAAGGTGCAATTCTGAAATTTTTTGCTTTTTCCTGCTCCTCTTAGCATGATAAAGAAGATTCAAAGAGAGTGAGATGCCAGCTCCTTTCATTCAGTCAGTAGCTTCAAACATTTCTGGTATATGAATAACATGATGTTTTTCAATGGCAAAAATCAATGAATATTGTAAAAGCACAAACAGTAATTTCTCCGCATTGCAAGGTGCAATTCTGAAATTTTTTGCTTTTTCCTGCTCCTCTTAGCATGATAAAGAAGATTCAAAGAGAGTGAGATGCCAGCTCCTTTCATTCAGTCAGTAGCTTCAATCATTTCTGGACGTTTTTCAATGGCAAAAATCAATGAATATTGTAAATGCACAAACAGTAATTTCTCCGCATTGCAAGGTGCAATTCTGAAATTTTTTGCTTTTTCCTGCTCCTCTTAGCATGATAAAGAAGATTCAAAGAGAGTGAGATGCCAGCTCCTTTCATTCAGTCAGTAGCTTCAATCATTTCTGGTATATGAATAACATGATGTTTTTCAATGGCAAAAATCAATGAATATTGTAAATGCACAAACAGTAATTTCTCCGCATTGCAAGTTGCAATTCTGAAATTTTTTGCTTTTTCCTGCTCCTCTTAGCATGATAAAGAAGATTCAAAGAGAGTGAGATGCCAGCTCCTTTCATTCAGTCAGTAGCTTCAATTATTTCTGGACGTTTTTCAATGGCAAAAATCAATGAATATTGTAAATGCACAAACAGTAATTTCTCCGCATTGCAAGGTGCAATTCTGAAATTTTTTGCTTTTTCCTGCTCCTCTTAGCATGATAAAGAAGATTCAAAGAGAGTGAGATGCCAGCTCCTTTCATTCAGTCAGTTGCTTCAATCATTTCTGGACGTTTTTCAATGGCAAAAATCAGTGAATATTGTAAATGCACAAACAGTAATTTCTCCGCATTGCAAGGTGCAATTCTGAAATTTTTTGCTTTTTCCTGCTCCTCTTAGCATGATAAAGAAGATTCAAAGAGAGTGAGATGCCAGCTCCTTTCATTCAGTCAGTAGCTTCAATCATTTCTGGACGTTTTTCAATGGCAAAAATCAATGAATATTGTAAATGCACAAACAGTAATTTCTCCGCATTGCAAGGTGCAATTCTGAAATTTTTTGCTTTTTCCTGCTCCTCTTTGCATGATAAAGAAGATTCAAAGAGAGTGAGATGCCAGCTCCTTTCATTCAGTCAGTAGCTTCAATCATTTCTGGTATATGAATAACATGATGTTTTTCAATGGCAAAAATCAATGAATATTGTAAATGCACAAACAGTAATTTCTCCGCATTGCAAGGTGCAATTCTGAAATTTTTGGCTTTTTCCTGCTCCTCTTAGCATGATAAAGAAGATTCAAAGAGAGTGAGATGCCAGCTCCTTTCATTCAGTCAGTAGCTTCAATCATTTCTGGATGTTTTTCAATGGCAAAAATCAATGAATATTGTAAATGCACAAACAGTAATTTCTCCGCATTGCAAGGTGCAATTCTGAAATTTCTTGCATTTTCCTGCTCCTCTTAGCATGATAAAGAAGATTCAAAGAGAGTGAGATGCCAGCTCCTTTCATTCAGTCAGTAGCTTCAATCATTTCTGGACGTTTTTCAATGGCAAAAATCAATGAATATTGTAAATGCACAAACAGTAATTTCTCCGCATTGCAAGGTGCAATTCTGAAATTTTTTGCTTTTTCCTGCTCCTCTTAGCATGATAAAGAAGATTCAAAGAGAGTGAGATGCCAGCTCCTTTCATTCAGTCAGTAGCTTCAAACATTTCTGGTATATGAATAACATGATGTTTTTCAATGGCAAAAATCAATGAATATTGTAAATGCACAAACAGTAATTTCTCCGCATTGCAAGGTGCAATTCTGAAATTTTTTGCTTTTTCCTGCTCCTCTTAGCATGATAAAGAAGATTCAAAGAGAGTGAGATGCCAGCTCCTTTCATTCAGTCAGTAGCTTCAATCATTTCTGGACGTTTTTCAATGGCAAAGATCAATGAATATTGTAAATGCACAAACAGTAATTTCTCCGCATTGCAAGGTGCAATTCTGAAATTTTTTGCTTTTTCCTGCTCCTCTTAGCATGATAAAGAAGATTCAAAGAGAGTGAGATGCCAGCTTCTTTCATTCAGTCAGTAGCTTCAAACATTTCTGGGATATGAATAACATGATGTTTTTCAATGGCAAAAATTAATGAATATTGTAAATGCACAAACAGTAATTTCTCCGCATTGCAAGGTGCAATTCTGAAATTTTTTGCTTTTTCCTGCTCCTCTTAGCATGATAAAGAAGATTCAAAGAGAGTGAGATGCCAGCTCCTTTCATTCAGTCAGTAGCTTCAATCATTTCTGGACGTTTTTCAATGGCAAAAATCAATGAATATTGTAAATGCACAAACAGTAATTTCTCCGCATTGCAAGGTGCAATTCTGAAATTTTTTGCTTTTTCCTGCTCCTCTTAGCATGATAAAGAAGATTCAAAGAGAGTGAGATGCCAGCTCCTTTCATTCAGTCAGTAGCTTCAATCATTTCTGGACGTTTTTCAATGGCAAAAATCAATGAATATTGTAAATGCACAAACAGTAATTTCTCCGCATTGCAAGGTGCAATTCTGAAATTTTTTGCTTTTTCCTGCTCCTCTTAGCATGATAAAGAAGATTCAAAGAGAGTGAGATGCCAGCTCCTTTCATTCAGTCAGTAGCTTCAATCATTTCTGGTATATGAATAACATGATGTTTTTCAATGGCAAAAATCAATGAATATTGTAAATGCACAAACAGTAATTTCTCCGCATTGCAAGTTGCAATTCTGAAATTTTTTGCTTTTTCCTGCTCCTCTTAGCATGATAAAGAAGATTCAAAGAGAGTGAGATTCCAGCTCCTTTCATTCAGTCAGTAGCTTCAATCATTTCTGGACGTTTTTCAATGGCAAAAATCAATGAATATTGTAAATGCACAAACAGTAATTTCTCCGCATTGCAAGGTGCAATTCTGAAATTTTTTGCTTTTTCCTGCTCCTCTTAGCATGATAAAGAAGATTCAAAGAGAGTGAGATGCCAGCTCCTTTCATTCAGTCAGTAGCTTCAATCATTTCTGGACGTTTTTCAATGGCAAAAATCAATGAATATTGTAAATGCACAAACAGTAATTTCTCCGCATTGCAAGATGCAATTCTGAAATTTTTTGCTTTTTCCTGCTCCTCTTAGCATGATAAAAAAGATTCAAAGAGAGTGAGATGCCAGCTCCTTTCATTCAGTCAGTAGCTTCAATCATTTCTGGACGTTTTTCAATGGCAAAAATCAATGAATATTGTAAATGCACAAACAGTAATTTCTCCGCATTGCAAGGTGCAATTCTGAAATTTTTTGCTCTTTCCTGCTCCTCTTAGCATGATAAAGAAGATTCAAAGAGAGTGAGATGCCAGCTCCTTTCATTCAGTCAGTAGCTTCAATCATTTCTGGTATATGAATAACATGATGTTTTTCAATGGCAAAAATCAATGAATATTGTAAATGCACAAACAGTAATTTCTCCGCATTGCAAGGTGCAATTCTGAAATTTTTTGCTTTTTCCTGCTCCTCTTAGCATGATAAAGAAGATTCAAAGAGAGTGAGATGCCAGCTCCTTTCATTCAGTCAGTAGCTTCAATCATTTCTGGACGTTTTTCAATGGCAAAAATCAATGAATATTGTAAATGCACAAACAGTAATTTCTCCGCATTGCAAGGTGCAATTCTGAAATTTTTTGCTTTTTCCTGCTCCTCTTAGCATGATAAAGAAGATTCAAAGAAAGTGAGATGCCAGCTCCTTTCATTCAGTCAGTAGCTTCAGTCATTTCTGGACGTTTTTCAATGGCAAAAATCAATGAATATTGTAAATGCACAAACAGTAATTTCTCCGCATTGCAAGGTGCAATTCTGAAATTTTTTGCTTTTTCCTGCTCCTCTTAGCATGATAAAGAAGATTCAAAGAGAGTGAGATGCCAGCTCCTTTCATTCAGTCAGTAGCTTCAAACATTTCTGGTATAAACATTTCTGGACGTTTTTCAATGGCAAAAATCAATGAATATTGTAAATGCACAAACAGTAATATCTCCACATTGCAAGGTGCAATTCTGAAATTTTTTGCTTTTTCCTGCTAATCCTAGCATGATAAAGAAGATTCAAATAGAGTGAGATGCCAGCTCCTTTCATTCAGTCAGTAGCTTCAAACATTTCTGGACGTTTTTCAATGGCAAAATTCAATGAATATTGTAAATGCACAAACAGTAATATCTCCACATTGCCAGGTGCAATTCTGAAATTTTTTGCTTTTTCCTGCTAATCCTAGCATGATAAAGAAGATTCAAAGAGAGTGAGATGCCAGCTCCTTTCATTCAGTCAGTAGCTTCAATCATTTCTGGACGTTTTTCAATGGCAAAAATCAATGAATATTGTAAATGCACAAACAGTAATTTCTCCGCATTGCAAGGTGCAATTCTGAAATTTTTTGCTTTTTCCTGCTCCTCTTAGCATGATAAAGAAGATTCAAAGAGAGTGAGATGCCAGCTCCTTTCATTCAGTCAGTAGCTTCAATCATTTCTGGACGTTTTTCAATGGCAAAAATCAATGAATATTGTAAATGCACAAACAGTAATTTCTCCGCATTGCAAGGTGCAATTCTGAAATTTTTTGCTTTTTCCTGCTCCTCTTAGCATGATAAAGAAGATTCAAAGAGAGTGAGATGCCAGCTCCTTTCATTCAGTCAGTAGCTTCAATCATTTCTGGTATATGAATAACATGATGTTTTTCAATGGCAAAAATCAATGAATATTGTAAATGCACAAACAGTAATTTCTCCGCATTGCAAGGTGCAATTCTGAAATTTTTTGCTTTTTCCTGCTCCTCTTAGCATGATAAAGAAGATTCAAAGAGAGTGAGATGCCAGCTCCTTTCATTCAGTCAGTAGCTTCAATCATTTCTGGACGTTTTTCAATGGCAAAAATCAATGAATATTGTAAATGCACAAACAGTAATTTCTCCGCATTGCAAGATGCAATTCTGAAATTTTTTGCTTTTTCCTGCTCCTCTTAGCATGATAAAGAAGATTCAAAGAGAGTGAGATGCCAGCTCCTTTCATTCAGTCAGTAGCTTCAGTCATTTCTGGACGTTTTTCAATGCAAAAATCAATGAATATTGTAAATGCACAAACAGTAATTTCTCCGCATTGCAAGGTGCAATTCTGAAATTTTTTGCTTTTTCCT
This sequence comes from Phyllobates terribilis, assembly GCF_046119375.1. NCBI lineage: Eukaryota > Metazoa > Chordata > Amphibia > Anura > Dendrobatidae > Phyllobates > Phyllobates terribilis. The sequence continues at coordinate 303,348 of NW_027363747.1, forward strand.
GCTCCTCAGCATGATAAAGAAGATTCAAAGAGAGTGAGATGCCAGCTCCTTTCATTCAGTCAGTAGCTTCAATCATTTCTGGTATATGAATAACATGATGTTTTTCAATGGCAAAAATCAATGAATATTGTAAATGCACAAACAGTAATTTCTCCGCATTGCAAGGTGCAATTCTGAAATTTTTTGCTTTTTCCTGCTCCTCTTAGCATGATAAAGAAGATTCAAAGAGAGTGAGATGCCAGCTCCTTTCATTCAGTCAGTAGCTTCAATAATTTCTGGATGTTTTTCAATGGCAAAAATCAATGAATATTGTAAATGCACAAACAGTAATTTCTCCGCATTGCAAGGTGCAATTCTGAAATTTCTTGCATTTTCCTGCTCCTCTTAGCATGATAAAGAAGATTCAAAGAGAATGAGATGCCAGCTCCTTTCATTCAGTCAGTAGCTTCAATCATTTCTGGACGTTTTTCAATGACAAAAATCAATGAATATTGTAAATGCACAAACAGTAATTTCTCCGCATTGCAAGGTGCAATTCTGAAATTTTTTGCTTTTTCCTGCTCCTCTTAGCATGATAAAGAAGATTCAAAGAGAGTGAGATGCCAGCTCCTTTCATTCAGTCAGTAGCTTCAAACATTTCTGGTATATGAATAACATGATGTTTTTCAATGGCAAAAATCAATGAATATTGTAAATGCACAAACAGTAATTTCTCCGCATTGCAAGGTGCAATTCTGAAATTTTTTGCTTTTTCCTGCTCCTCTTAGCATGATAAAGAAGATTCAAAGAGAGTGAGATGCCAGCTCCTTTCATTCAGTCAGTAGCTTCAATCATTTCTGGACGTTTTTCAATGGCAAAAATCAATGAATATTGTAAATGCACAAACAGTAATTTCTCCGCATTGCAAGGTGCAATTCTGAAATTTTTTGCTTTTTCCTGCTCCTCTTAGCATGATAAAGAAGATTCAAAGAGAGTGAGATGCCAGCTTCTTTCATTCAGTCAGTAGCTTCAAACATTTCTGGGATATGAATAACATGATGTTTTTCAATGGCAAAAATTAATGAATATTGTAAATGCACAAACAGTAATTTCTCCGCATTGCAAGGTGCAATTCTGAAATTTTTTGCTTTTTCCTGCTCCTCTTAGCATGATAAAGAAGATTCAAAGAGAGTGAGATGCCAGCTCCTTTCATTCAGTCAGTAGCTTCAATCATTTCTGGACGTTTTTCAATGGCAAAAATCAATGAATATTGTAAATGCACAAACAGTAATTTCTCCGCATTGCAAGGTGCAATTCTGAAATTTTTTGCTTTTTCCTGCTCCTCTTAGCATGATAAAGAAGATTCAAAGAGAGTGAGATGCCAACTCCTTTCATTCAGTCAGTAGCTTCAATCATTTCTGGACGTTTTTCAATGGCAAAAATCAATGAATATTGTAAATGCACAAACAGTAATTTCTCCGCATTGCAAGGTGCAATTCTGAAATTTTTTGCTTTTTCCTGCTCCTCTTAGCATGATAAAGAAGATTCAAAGAGAGTGAGATGCCAGCTCCTTTCATTCAGTCAGTAGCTTCAATGATTTCTGGTATATGAATAACATGATGTTTTTCAATGGCAAAAATCAATGAATATTGTAAATGCACAAACAGTAATTTCTCCGCATTGCAAGTTGCAATTCTGAAATTTTTTGCTTTTTCCTGCTCCTCTTAGCATGATAAAGAAGATTCAAAGAGAGTGAGATTCCAGCTCCTTTCATTCAGTCAGTAGCTTCAATCATTTCTGGACGTTTTTCAATGGCAAAAATCAATGAATATTGTAAATGCACAAACAGTAATTTCTCCGCATTGCAAGATGCAATTCTGAAATTTTTTGCTTTTTCCTGCTCCTCTTAGCATGATAAAGAAGATTCAAAGAGAGTGAGATGCCAGCTCCTTTCATTCAGTCAGTAGCTTCAATCATTTCTGGACGTTTTTCAATGGCAAAAATCAATGAATATTGTAAATGCACAAACAGTAATTTCTCCGCATTGCAAGGTGCAATTCTGAAATTTTTTGCTTTTTCCTGCTCCTCTTAGCATGATAAAGAAGATTCAAAGAGAGTGAGATGCCAGCTCCTTTCATTCAGTCAGTAGCTTCAATCATTTCTGGTATATGAATAACATGATGTTTTTCAATGGCAAAAATCAATGAATATTGTAAATGCACAAACAGTAATTTCTCCGCATTGCAAGGTGCAATTCTGAAATTTTTTGCTTTTTCCTGCTCCTCTTAGCATGATAAAGAAGATTCAAAGAGAGTGAGATGCCAGCTCCTTTCATTCAGTCAGTAGCTTCAATCATTTCTGGACGTTTTTCAATGGCAAAAATCAATGAATATTGTAAATGCACAAACTGTAATTTCTCCGCATTGCAAGGTGCAATTCTGAAATTTTTTGCTTTTTCCTGCTCCTCTTAGCATGATAAAGAAGATTCAAAGAGAGTGAGATGCCAGCTCCTTTCATTCAGTCAGTAGCTTCAGTCATTTCTGGACGTTTTTCAATGGCAAAAATCAATGAATATTGTAAATGCACAAACAGTAATTTCTCCGCATTGCAAGGTGCAATTCTGAAATTTTTTGCTTTTTCCTGCTCCTCTTAGCATGATAAAGAAGATTCAAAGAGAGTGAGATGCCAGCTCCTTTCATTCAGTCAGTAGCTTCAATCATTTCTGGTATATGAATAACATGATGTTTTTCAATGGCAAAAATCAATGAATATTGTAAATGCACAAACAGTAATTTCTCCGCATTGCAAGGTGCAATTCTGAAATTTTTTGCTTTTTCCTGCTCCTCTTAGCATGATAAAGAAGATTCAAAGAGAGTGAGATGCCAGCTCCTTTCATTCAGTCAGTAGCTTCAATCATTTCTGGACGTTTTTCAATGGCAAAAATCAATGAATATTGTAAATGCACAAACAGTAATTTCTCCGCATTGCAAGGTGCAATTCTGAAATTTTTTGCTTTTTCCTGCTCCTCTTAGCATGATAAAGAAGATTCAAAGAGAGTGAGATGCCAGCTCCTTTCATTCAGTCAGTAGCTTCAATCATTTCTGGTATATGAATAACATGATGTTTTTCAATGGCAAAAATCAATGAATATTGTAAATGCACAAACAGTAATTTCTCCGCATTGCAAGTTGCAATTCTGAAATTTTTTGCTTTTTCCTGCTCCTCTTAGCATGATAAAGAAGATTCAAAGAGAGTGAGATTCCAGCTCCTTTCATTCAGTCAGTAGCTTCAATCATTTCTGGACGTTTTTCAATGGCAAAAATCAATGAATATTGTAAATGCACAAACAGTAATTTCTCCGCATTGCAAGGTGCAATTCTGAAATTTTTTGCTTTTTCCTGCTCCTCTTAGCATGATAAAGAAGATTCAAAGAGAGTGAGATGCCAGCTCCTTTCATTCAGTCAGTAGCTTCAATCATTTCTGGACGTTTTTCAATGGCAAAAATCAATGAATATTGTAAATGCACAAACAGTAATTTCTCCGCATTGCAAGATGCAATTCTGAAATTTTTTGCTTTTTCCTGCTCCTCTTAGCATGATAAAGAAGATTCAAAGAGAGTGAGATGCCAGCTCCTTTCATTCAGTCAGTAGCTTCAATCATTTCTGGACGTTTTTCAATGGCAAAAATCAATGAATATTGTAAATGCACAAACAGTAATTTCTCCGCATTGCAAGGTGCAATTCTGAAATTTTTTGCTTTTTCCTGCTCCTCTTAGCATGATAAAGAAGATTCAAAGAGAGTGAGATGCCAGCTCCTTTCATTCAGTCAGTAGCTTCAATCATTTCTGATATATGAATAACATGATGTTTTTCAATGGCAAAAATCAATGAATATTGTAAATGCACAAACAGTAATTTCTCCGCATTGCAAGGTGCAATTCTGAAATTTTTTGCTTTTTCCTGCTCCTCTTAGCATGATAAAGAAGATTCAAAGAGAGTGAGATGCCAGCTCCTTTCATTCAGTCAGTAGCTTCAATCATTTCTGGACGTTTTTCAATGGCAAAAATCAATGAATATTGTAAATGCACAAACTGTAATTTCTCCGCATTGCAAGGTGCAATTCTGAAATTTTTTGCTTTTTCCTGCTCCTCTTAGCATGATAAAGAAGATTCAAAGAGAGTGAGATGCCAGCTCCTTTCATTCAGTCAGTAGCTTCAGTCATTTCTGGACGTTTTTCAATGGCAAAAATCAATGAATATTGTAAATGCACAAACAGTAATTTCTCCGCATTGCAAGGTGCAATTCTGAAATTTTTTGCTTTTTCCTGCTCCTCTTAGCATGATAAAGAAGATTCAAAGAGAGTGAGATGCCAGCTCCTTTCATTCAGTCAGTAGCTTCAAACATTTCTGGTATAAACATTTCTGGACGTTTTTCAATGGCAAAAATCAATGAATATTGTAAATGCACAAACAGTAATATCTCCACATTGCAAGGTGCAATTCTGAAATTTTTTGCTTTTTCCTGCTAATCCTAGCATGATAAAGAAGATTCAAATAGAGTGAGATGCCAGCTCCTTTCATTCAGTCAGTAGCTTCAAACATTTCTGGACGTTTTTCAATGGCAAAATTCAATGAATATTGTAAATGCACAAACAGTAATATCTCCACATTGCCAGGTGCAATTCTGAAATTTTTTGCTTTTTCCTGCTAATCCTAGCATGATAAAGAAGATTCAAAGAGAGTGAGATGCCAGCTCCTTTCATTCAGTCAGTAGCTTCAATCATTTCTGGACGTTTTTCAATGGCAAAAATCAATGAATATTGTAAATGCACAAACAGTAATTTCTCCGCATTGCAAGGTGCAATTCTGAAATTTTTTGCTTTTTCCTGCTCCTCTTAGCATGATAAAGAAGATTCAAAGAGAGTGAGATGCCAGCTCCTTTCATTCAGTCAGTAGCTTCAATCATTTCTGGACGTTTTTCAATGGCAAAAATCAATGAATATTGTAAATGCATAAACAGTAATTTCTCCGCATTGCAAGGTGCAATTCTGAAATTTTTTGCTTTTTCCTGCTCCTCTTAGCATGATAAAGAAGATTCAAAGAGAGTGAGATGCCAGCTCCTTTCATTCAGTCAGTAGCTTCAATCATTTCTGGTATATGAATAACATGATGTTTTTCAATGGCAAAAATCAATGAATATTGTAAATGCACAAACAGTAATTTCTCCGCATTGCAAGGTGCAATTCTGAAATTTTTTGCTTTTTCCTGCTCCTCTTAGCATGATAAAGAAGATTCAAAGAGAGTGAGATGCCAGCTCCTTTCATTCAGTCAGTAGCTTCAATCATTTCTGGACGTTTTTCAATGGCAAAAATCAATGAATATTGTAAATGCACAAACAGTAATTTCTTCGCATTGCAAGATGCAATTCTGAAATTTTTTGGTTTTTCCTGCTCCTCTTAGCATGATAAAGAAGATTCAAAGAGAGTGAGATGCCAGCTCCTTTCATTCAGTCAGTAGCTTCAGTCATTTCTGGACGTTTTTCAATGGCAAAAATCAATGAATATTGTAAATGCACAAACAGTAATTTCTCCGCATTGCAAGGTGCAATTCTGAAATTTTTTGCTTTTTCCTGCTCCTCTTAGCATGATAAAGAAGATTCAAAGAGAGTGAGATGCCAGCTCCTTTCTTTCAGTCAGTAGCTTCAAACATTTCTGGTATAAACATTTCTGGACGTTTTTCAATGGCAAAAATCAATGAATATTGTAAATGCACAAACAGTAATATCTCCACATTGCAAGGTGCAATGCTGAAATTTTTTGCTTTTTCCTGCTAATCCCAGCATGATAAAGAAGATTCAAATAGAGTGAGATGCCAGCTCCTTTCATTCAGTCAGTAGCTTCAAACATTTCTGGACGTTTTTCATTGGCAAAAATCAATGAATATTGTAAATGCACAAACAGTAATATCTCCACATTGCAAGGTGCAATTCTGAAATTTTTTGCTTTTTCCTGCTAATCCTAGCATGATAAAGAAGATTCAAAGAGAGTGAGATGTCAGCTCCTTTCATTCAGTCAGTAGCTTCAAACATTTCTGGTATATGAATAACATGATGTTTTTCAATGGCAAAAATCAATGAATATTGTAAATGCACAAACAGTAATATCTCCACATTGCAAGGTGCAATTCTGAAATTTTTTGCTTTTTCCTGCTAATCCTAGCATGATAAAGAAGATTCAAAGAGAGTGAGATGCCAGCTCCTTTCATTCAGTCAGTAGCTTCAAACATTTCTGGACGTTTTTCAATGGCAAAAATCAATGAATATTGTAAATGCACAAACAGTAATATCTCCAAATTGCAAGGTGCAATTCTGAAATTTTTTGCTTTTTCCTGCTACTCCTAGCATGATAAAGAAGATTCAAAGAGAGTGAGATGCCAGCTCCTTTCATTCAGTCAGTAGCTTCAATCATTTCTGGACGTTTTTCAATGGCAAAAATCAATGAATATTGTAAATGCACAAACAGTAATTTCTCCGCATTGCAAGGTGCAATTCTGAATTTTTTGGCTTTTTCCTGCTCCTCTTAGCATGGTAAAGAAGATTCAAAGAGAGTGAGATGCCAGCTCCTTTCATTCAGTCAGTAGCTTCAGTCATTTTTGGACGTTTTTCAATGGCAAAAATCAATGAATATTGTAAATGCACAAAAAGTAATTTCTCCGCATTGCAAGGTGCAATTCTGAAATTTTTTGCTTTTTCCTGCTCCTCTTAGCATGATAAAGAAGATTCAAAGAGAGTGAGATGCCAGCTCCTTTCATTCAGTCAGTAGCTTCAAACATTTCTGGTATAAACATTTCTGGACGTTTTTCAATGGCAAAAATCAATGAATATTGTAAATGCACAAACAGTAATATCTCCACATTGCAAGGTGCAATTCTGAAATTTTTTGCTTTTTCCTGCTAATCCTAGCATGATAAAGAAGATTCAAATAGAGTGAGATGCCAGCTCCTTTCATTCAGTCAGTAGCTTCAAACATTTCTGGACGTTTTTCAATGGCAAAATTCAATGAATATTGTAAATGCACAAACAGTAATATCTCCGCATTGCAAGGTGCAATTCTGAAATTTTTTGCTTTTTCCTGCTCCTCTTAGCATGATAAAGAAGATTCAAAGAGAGTGAGATGCCAGCTCCTTTCATTCAGTCAGTAGCTTCAATCATTTCTGGATGTTTTTCAATGGCAAAAATCAATGAATATTGTAAATGCACAAACAGTAATTTCTCCGCATTGCAAGGTGCAATTCTGAAATTTTTTGCTTTTTCCTGCTCCTCTTAGCATGATAAAGAAGATTCAAAGAGAGTGAGATGCCAGCTCCTTTCATTCAGTCAGTAGCTTCAATCATTTCTGGTATATGAATAACATGATGTTTTTCAATGGCAAAAATCAATGAATATTGTAAATGCACAAACAGTAATTTCTCCGCATTGCAAGGTGCAATTCTGAAATTTTTTGCTTTTTCCTGCTCCTCTTAGCATGATAAAGAAGATTCAAAGAGAGTGAGATGCCAGCTCCTTTCATTCAGTCAGTAGCTTCAATCATTTCTGGACGTTTTTCAATGGCAAAAATCAATGAATATTGTAAATGCACAAACAGTAATTTCTCCGCATTGCAAGATGCAATTCTGAAATTTTTTGCTTTTTCCTGCTCCTCTTAGCATGATAAAGAAGATTCAAAGAGAGTGAGATGCCAGCTCCTTTCATTCAGTCAGTAGCTTCAGTCATTTCTGGACGTTTTTCAATGGCAAAAATCAATGAATATTGTAAATGCACAAACAGTAATTTCTCCGCATTGCAAAGTGCAATTCTGAAATTTTTTGCTTTTTCCTGCTCCTCTTAGCATGATAAAGAAGATTCAAAGAGAGTGAGATGCCAGCTCCTTTCATTCAGTCAGTAGCTTCAAACATTTCTGGTATAAACATTTCTGGATGTTTTTCAATGGCAAAAATCAATGAATATTGTAAATGCACAAACAGTAATATCTCCACATTGCAAGGTGCAATGCTGAAATTTTTTGCTTTTTCCTGCTAATCCTAGGATGATAAAGAAGATTCAAATAGAGTGAGATGCCAGCTCCTTTCATTCAGTCAGTAGCTTCAAACATTTCTGGACGTTTTTCAATGGCAAAAATCAATGAATATTGTAAATGCACAAACAGTAATATCTCCACATTGCAAGGTGCAATTCTGAAATTTTTTGCTTTTTCCTGCTAATCCTAGCATGATAAAGAAGATTCAAAGAGAGTGAGATGTCAGCTCCTTTCATTCAGTCAGTAGCTTCAAACATTTCTGGTATATGAATAACATGATGTTTTTCAATGGCAAAAATCAATGAATATTGTAAATGCACAAACAGTAATATCTCCACATTGCAAGGTGCAATTCTGAAATTTTTTGCTTTTTCCTGCTAATCCTAGCATGATAAAGAAGATTCAAAGAGAGTGAGATGCCAGCTCCTTTCATTCAGTCAGTAGCTTCAAACATTTCTGGACGTTTTTAAATGGCAAAAATCAATGAATATTGTAAATGCACAAACAGTAATATCTCCACATTGCAAGGTGCAATTCTGAAATTTTTTGCTTTTTCCTGCTACTCCTAGCATGATAAAGAAGATTCAAAGAGAGTGAGATGCCAGCTCCTTTCATTCAGTCAGTAGCTTCAAACATTTCTGGACGTTTTTCAATGGCAAAAATCAATGAATATTGTAAATGCACAAACAGTAATATCTCCACATTGCAAGGTGCAATTCTGAAATTTTTTGCTTTTTCCTGCTAATCCTAGCATGATAAAGAAGATTCAAAGAGAGTGAGATGCCAGCTCCTTTCATTCAGTCAGTAGCTTCAAACATTTCTGGACGTTTTTCAATAACAAAAATCAATGAATATTGTAAATGCACAAAGAGTAATTTCTCCGCATTGCAAGGTGCAATTCTGAAATTTTTTGCTTTTTCCTGCTCCTCTTAGCATGATAAAGAAGATTCAAAGAGAGTGAGATGCCAGCTCCTTTCATTCAGTCAGTAGCTTCAATCATTTCTGGTATATGAATAACATGATGTTTTTCAATGGCAAAAATCAATGAATATTGTAAATGCACAAACAGTAATTTCTCCGCATTGCAAGGTGCAATTCTGAAATTTTTTGCTTTTTCCTGCTCCTCTTAGCATGATAAAGAAGATTCAAAGAGAGTGAGATGCCAGCTCCTTTCATTCAGTCAGTAGCTTCAATCATTTCTGGACGTTTTTCAATGGCAAAAATCAATGAATATTGTAAATGCACAAACAGTAATTTCTCCGCATTGCAAGGTGCAATTCTGAAATTTTTTGCTTTTTCCTGCTCCTCTTAGCATGATAAAGAAGATTCAAAGAGAGTGAGATGCCAGCTCCTTTCATTCAGTCAGTAGCTTCAAACATTTCTGGTATAAACATTTCTGGACGTTTTTCAATGGAAAAATCAATGAATATTGTAAATGCACAAACAGTAATATCTCCACATTGCAAGGTGCAATTCTGAAATTTTTTGCTTTTTCCTGCTAATCCTAGCATGATAAAGAAGATTCAAATAGAGTGAGATGCCAGCTCCTTTCATTCAGTCAGTAGCTTCAAACATTTCTGGACGTTTTTCAATGGCAAAATTCAATGAATATTGTAAATGCACAAACAGTAATATCTCCACATTGCAAGGTGCAATTCTGAAATTTTTTGCTTTTTCCTGCTAATCCTAGCATGATAAAGAAGATTCAAAGAGAGTGAGATGCCAGCTCCTTTCATTCAGTCAGTAGCTTCAATCATTTCTGGACGTTTTTCAATGGCAAAAATCAATGAATATTGTAAATGCACAAACAGTAATTTCTCCGCATTGCAAGGTGCAATTCTGAAATTTTTTGCTTTTTCCTGCTCCTCTTAGCATGATAAAGAAGATTCAAAGAGAGTGAGATGCCAGCTCCTTTCATTCAGTCAGTAGCTTCAATCATTTCTGGATGTTTTTCAATGGCAAAAATCAATGAATATTGTAAATGCACAAACAGTAATTTCTCCGCATTGCAAGGTGCAATTCTGAAATTTTTTGCTTTTTCCTGCTCCTCTTAGCATGATAAAGAAGATTCAAACAGAGTGAGATGCCAGCTCCTTTCATTCAGTCAGTAGCTTCAATCATTTCTGGTATATGAATAACATGATGTTTTTCAATGGCAAAAATCAATGAATATTGTAAATGCACAAACAGTAATTTCTCCGCATTGCAAGGTGCAATTCTGAAATTTTTTGCTTTTTCCTGCTCCTCTTAGCATGATAAAGAAGATTCAAAGAGAGTGAGATGCCAGCTCCTTTCATTCAGTCAGTAGCTTCAATCATTTCTGGACGTTTTTCAATGGCAAAAATCAATGAATATTGTAAATGCACAAACAGTAATTTCTCCGCATTGCAAGATGCAATTCTGAAATTTTTTGCTTTTTCCTGCTCCTCTTAGCATGATAAAGAAGATTCAAAGAGAGTGAGATGCCAGCTCCTTTCATTCAGTCAGTAGCTTCAGTCATTTCTGGACGTTTTTCAATGGCAAAAATCAATGAATATTGTAAATGCACAAACAGTAATTTCTCCGCATTGCAAAGTGCAATTCTGAAATTTTTTGCTTTTTCCTGCTCCTCTTAGCATGATAAAGAAGATTCAAAGAGAGTGAGATGCCAGCTCCTTTCATTCAGTCAGTAGCTTCAAACATTTCTGGTATAAACATTTCTGGATGTTTTTCAATGGCAAAAATCAATGAATATTGTAAATGCACAAACAGTAATATCTCCACATTGCAAGGTGCAATGCTGAAATTTTTTGCTTTTTCCTGCTAATCCTAGGATGATAAAGAAGATTCAAATAGAGTGAGATGCCAGCTCCTTTCATTCAGTCAGTAGCTTCAAACATTTCTGGACGTTTTTCAATGGCAAAAATCAATGAATATTGTAAATGCACAAACAGTAATATCTCCACATTGCAAGGTGCAATTCTGAAATTTTTTGCTTTTTCCTGCTAATCCTAGCATGATAAAGAAGATTCAAAGAGAGTGAGATGTCAGCTCCTTTCATTCAGTCAGTAGCTTCAAACATTTCTGGTATATGAATAACATGATGTTTTTCAATGGCAAAAATCAATGAATATTGTAAATGCACAAACAGTAATATCTCCACATTGCAAGGTGCAATTCTGAAATTTTTTGCTTTTTCCTGCTAATCCTAGCATGATAAAGAAGATTCAAAGAGAGTGAGATGCCAGCTCCTTTCATTCAGTCAGTAGCTTCAAACATTTCTGGACGTTTTTAAATGGCAAAAATCAATGAATATTGTAAATGCACAAACAGTAATATCTCCACATTGCAAGGTGCAATTCTGAAATTTTTTGCTTTTTCCTGCTACTCCTAGCATGATAAAGAAGATTCAAAGAGAGTGAGATGCCAGCTCCTTTCATTCAGTCAGTAGCTTCAAACATTTCTGGACGTTTTTCAATGGCAAAAATCAATGAATATTGTAAATGCACAAACAGTAATATCTCCACATTGCAAGGTGCAATTCTGAAATTTTTTGCTTTTTCCTGCTAATCCTAGCATGATAAAGAAGATTCAAAGAGAGTGAGATGCCAGCTCCTTTCATTCAGTCAGTAGCTTCAAACATTTCTGGACGTTTTTCAATGGCAAAAATCAATGAATATTGTAAATGCACAAAGAGTAATTTCTCCGCATTGCAAGGTGCAATTCTGAAATTTTTTGCTTTTTCCTGCTCCTCTTAGCATGATAAAGAAGATTCAAAGAGAGTGAGATGCCAGCTCCTTTCATTCAGTCAGTAGCTTCAATCATTTCTGGTATATGAATAACATGATGTTTTTCAATGGCAAAAATCAATGAATATTGTAAATGCACAAACAGTAATTTCTCCGCATTGCAAGGTGCAATTCTGAAATTTTTTGCTTTTTCCTGCTCCTCTTAGCATGATAAAGAAGATTCAAAGAGAGTGAGATGCCAGCTCCTTTCATTCAGTCAGTAGCTTCAATCATTTCTGGACGTTTTTCAATGGCAAAAATCAATGAATATTGTAAATGCACAAACAGTAATTTCTCCGCATTGCAAGGTGCAATTCTGAAATTTTTTGCTTTTTCCTGCTCCTCTTAGCATGATAAAGAAGATTCAAAGAGAGTGAGATGCCAGCTCCTTTCATTCAGTCAGTAGCTTCAAACATTTCTGGTATAAACATTTCTGGACGTTTTTCAATGGAAAAATCAATGAATATTGTAAATGCACAAACAGTAATATCTCCACATTGCAAGGTGCAATTCTGAAATTTTTTGCTTTTTCCTGCTAATCCTAGCATGATAAAGAAGATTCAAATAGAGTGAGATGCCAGCTCCTTTCATTCAATCAGTAGCTTCAAACATTTCTGGACGTTTTTCAATGGCAAAATTCAATGAATATTGTAAATGCACAAACAGTAATATCTCCACATTGCAAGGTGCAATTCTGAAATTTTTTGCTTTTTCCTGCTAATCCTAGCATGATAAAGAAGATTCAAAGAGAGTGAGATGCCAGCTCCTTTCATTCAGTCAGTAGCTTCAATCATTTCTGGACGTTTTTCAATGGCAAAAATCAATGAATATTGTAAATGCACAAACAGTAATTTCTCCGCATTGCAAGGTGCAATTCTGAAATTTTTTGCTTTTTCCTGCTCCTCTTAGCATGATAAAGAAGATTCAAAGAGAGTGAGATGCCAGCTCCTTTCATTCAGTCAGTAGCTTCAATCATTTCTGGATGTTTTTCAATGGCAAAAATCAATGAATATTGTAAATGCACAAACAGTAATTTCTCCGCATTGCAAGGTGCAATTCTGAAATTTTTTGCTTTTTCCTGCTCCTCTTAGCATGATAAAGAAGATTCAAACAGAGTGAGATGCCAGCTCCTTTCATTCAGTCAGTAGCTTCAATCATTTCTGGTATATGAATAACATGATGTTTTTCAATGGCAAAAATCAATGAATATTGTAAATGCACAAACAGTAATTTCTCCGCATTGCAAGGTGCAATTCTGAAATTTTTTGCTTTTTCCTGCTCCTCTTAGCATGATAAAGAAGATTCAAAGAGAGTGAGATGCCAGCTCCTTTAATTCAGTCAGTAGCTTCAATCATTTCTGGACGTTTTTCAATGGCAAAAATCAATGAATATTGTAAATGCACAAACAGTAATTTCTCCGCATTGCAAGATGCAATTCTGAAATTTTTTGCTTTTTCCTGCTCCTCTTAGCATGATAAAGAAGATTCAAAGAGAGTGAGATGCCAGCTCCTTTCATTCAGTCAGTAGCTTCAGTCATTTCTGGACGTTTTTCAATGGCAAAAATCAATGAATATTGTAAATGCACAAACAGTAATTTCTCCGCATTGCAAAGTGCAATTCTGAAATTTTTTGCTTTTTCCTGCTCCTCTTAGCATGATAAAGAAGATTCAAAGAGAGTGAGATGCCAGCTCCTTTCATTCAGTCAGTAGCTTCAAACATTTCTGGTATAAACATTTCTGGATGTTTTTCAATGGCAAAAATCAATGAATATTGTAAATGCACAAACAGTAATATCTCCACATTGCAAGGTGCAATGCTGAAATTTTTTGCTTTTTCCTGCTAATCCTAGGATGATAAAGAAGATTCAAATAGAGTGAGATGCCAGCTCCTTTCATTCAGTCAGTAGCTTCAAACATTTCTGGACGTTTTTCAATGGCAAAAATCAATGAATATTGTAAATGCACAAACAGTAATATCTCCACATTGCAAGGTGCAATTCTGAAATTTTTTGCTTTTTCCTGCTAATCCTAGCATGATAAAGAAGATTCAAAGAGAGTGAGATGTCAGCTCCTTTCATTCAGTCAGTAGCTTCAAACATTTCTGGTATATGAATAACATGATGTTTTTCAATGGCAAAAATCAATGAATATTGTAAATGCACAAACAGTAATATCTCCACATTGCAAGGTGCAATTCTGAAATTTTTTGCTTTTTCCTGCTAATCCTAGCATGATAAAGAAGATTCAAAGAGAGTGAGATGCCGGCTCCTTTCATTCAGTCAGTAGCTTCAAACATTTCTGGACGTTTTTCAATGGCAAAAATCAATGAATATTGTAAATGCACAAACAGTAATATCTCCACATTGCAAGGTGCAATTCTGAAATTTTTTGCTTTTTCCTGCTACTCCTAGCATGATAAAGAAGATTCAAAGAGAGTGAGATGCCAGCTCCTTTCATTCAGTCAGTAGCTTCAAACATTTCTGGACGTTTTTCAATGGCAAAAATCAATGAATATTGTAAATGCACAAACAGTAATATCTCCACATTGCAAGGTGCAATTCTGAAATTTTTTGCTTTTTCCTGCTAATCCTAGCATGATAAAGAAGATTCAAAGAGAGTGAGATGCCAGCTCCTTTCATTCAGTCAGTAGCTTCAAACATTTCTGGACGTTTTTCAATGGCAAAAATCAATGAATATTGTAAATGCACAAACAGTAATTTCTCCGCATTGCAAGGTGCAATTCTGAAATTTTTTGCTTTTTCCTGCTCCTCTTAGCATGATAAAGAAGATTCAAAGAGAGTGAGATGCCAGCTCCTTTCATTCAGTCAGTAGCTTCAATCATTTCTGGACGTTTTTCAATGGCAAAAATCAATGAATATTGTAAATGCACAAACAGTAATTTCTCCGCATTGCAAGGTGCAATTCTGAAATTTTTTGCTTTTTCCTGCTCCTCTTAGCATGATAAAGAAGATTCAAAGAGAGTGAGATGCCAGCTCCTTTCATTCAGTCAGTAGCTTCAATCATTTCTATACGTTTTTCAATGGCAAAAATCAATGAATATTGTAAATGCACAAACAGTAATTTCTCCGCATTGCAAGGTGCAATTCTGAAATTTTTTGCTTTTTCCTGCTCCTCTTAGCATGATAAAGAAGATTCAAAGAGAGTGAGATGCCAGCTCCTTTCATTCAGTCAGTAGCTTCAATCATTTCTGGATGTTTTTCAATGGCAAAAATCAATGAATATTGTAAATGCACAAACAGTAATTTCTCCGCATTGCAAGGTGCAATTCTGAAATTTTTTGCTTTTTCCTGCTCCTCTTAGCATGATAAAGAAGATTCAAACAGAGTGAGATGCCAGCTCCTTTCATTCAGTCAGTAGCTTCAATCATTTCTGGTATATGAATAACATGATGTTTTTCAATGGCAAAAATCAATGAATATTGTAAATGCACAAACAGTAATTTCTCCGCATTGCAAGGTGCAATTCTGAAATTTTTTGCTTTTTCCTGCTCCTCTTAGCATGATAAAGAAGATTCAAAGAGAGTGAGATGCCAGCTCCTTTCATTCAGTCAGTAGCTTCAATCATTTCTGGACGTTTTTCAATGGCAAAAATCAATGAATATTGTAAATGCACAAACAGTAATTTCTCCGCATTGCAAGATGCAATTCTGAAATTTTTTGCTTTTTCCTGCTCCTCTTAGCATGATAAAGAAGATTCAAAGAGAGTGAGATGCCAGCTCCTTTCATTCAGTCAGTAGCTTCAGTCATTTCTGGACGTTTTTCAATGGCAAAAATCAATGAATATTGTAAATGCACAAACAGTAATTTCTCCGCATTGCAAAGTGCAATTCTGAAATTTTTTGCTTTTTCCTGCTCCTCTTAGCATGATAAAGAAGATTCAAAGAGAGTGAGATGCCAGCTCCTTTCATTCAGTCAGTAGCTTCAAACATTTCTGGTATAAACATTTCTGGATGTTTTTCAATGGCAAAAATCAATGAATATTGTAAATGCACAAACAGTAATATCTCCACATTGCAAGGTGCAATGCTGAAATTTTTTGCTTTTTCCTGCTAATCCTAGGATGATAAAGAAGATTCAAATAGAGTGAGATGCCAGCTCCTTTCATTCAGTCAGTAGCTTCAAACATTTCTGGACGTTTTTCAATGGCAAAAATCAATGAATATTGTAAATGCACAAACAGTAATATCTCCACATTGCAAGGTGCAATTCTGAAATTTTTTGCTTTTTCCTGCTAATCCTAGCATGATAAAGAAGATTCAAAGAGAGTGAGATGTCAGCTCCTTTCATTCAGTCAGTAGCTTCAAACATTTCTGGTATATGAATAACATGATGTTTTTCAATGGCAAAAATCAATGAATATTGTAAATGCACAAACAGTAATATCTCCACATTGCAAGGTGCAATTCTGAAATTTTTTGCTTTTTCCTGCTAATCCTAGCATGATAAAGAAGATTCAAAGAGAGTGAGATGCCAGCTCCTTTCATTCAGTCAGTAGCTTCAAACATTTCTGGACGTTTTTAAATGGCAAAAATCAATGAATATTGTAAATGCACAAACAGTAATATCTCCACATTGCAAGGTGCAATTCTGAAATTTTTTGCTTTTTCCTGCTACTCCTAGCATGATAAAGAAGATTCAAAGAGAGTGAGATGCCAGCTCCTTTCATTCAGTCAGTAGCTTCAAACATTTCTGGACGTTTTTCAATGGCAAAAATCAATGAATATTGTAAATGCACAAACAGTAATATCTCCACATTGCAAGGTGCAATTCTGAAATTTTTTGCTTTTTCCTGCTAATCCTAGCATGATAAAGAAGATTCAAAGAGAGTGAGATGCCAGCTCCTTTCATTCAGTCAGTAGCTTCAAACATTTCTGGACGTTTTTCAATGGCAAAAATCAATGAATATTGTAAATGCACAAAGAGTAATTTCTCCGCATTGCAAGGTGCAATTCTGAAATTTTTTGCTTTTTCCTGCTCCTCTTAGCATGATAAAGAAGATTCAAAGAGAGTGAGATGCCAGCTCCTTTCATTCAGTCAGTAGCTTCAATCATTTCTGGTATATGAATAACATGATGTTTTTCAATGGCAAAAATCAATGAATATTGTAAATGCACAAACAGTAATTTCTCCGCATTGCAAGGTGCAATTCTGAAATTTTTTGCTTTTTCCTGCTCCTCTTAGCATGATAAAGAAGATTCAAAGAGAGTGAGATGCCAGCTCCTTTCATTCAGTCAGTAGCTTCAATCATTTCTGGACGTTTTTCAATGGCAAAAATCAATGAATATTGTAAATGCACAAACAGTAATTTCTCCGCATTGCAAGGTGCAATTCTGAAATTTTTTGCTTTTTCCTGCTCCTCTTAGCATGATAAAGAAGATTCAAAGAGAGTGAGATGCCAGCTCCTTTCATTCAGTCAGTAGCTTCAAACATTTCTGGTATAAACATTTCTGGACGTTTTTCAATGGAAAAATCAATGAATATTGTAAATGCACAAACAGTAATATCTCCACATTGCAAGGTGCAATTCTGAAATTTTTTGCTTTTTCCTGCTAATCCTAGCATGATAAAGAAGATTCAAATAGAGTGAGATGCCAGCTCCTTTCATTCAATCAGTAGCTTCAAACATTTCTGGACGTTTTTCAATGGCAAAATTCAATGAATATTGTAAATGCACAAACAGTAATATCTCCACATTGCAAGGTGCAATTCTGAAATTTTTTGCTTTTTCCTGCTAATCCTAGCATGATAAAGAAGATTCAAAGAGAGTGAGATGCCAGCTCCTTTCATTCAGTCAGTAGCTTCAATCATTTCTGGACGTTTTTCAATGGCAAAAATCAATGAATATTGTAAATGCACAAACAGTAATTTCTCCGCATTGCAAGGTGCAATTCTGAAATTTTTTGCTTTTTCCTGCTCCTCTTAGCATGATAAAGAAGATTCAAAGAGAGTGAGATGCCAGCTCCTTTCATTCAGTCAGTAGCTTCAATCATTTCTGGATGTTTTTCAATGGCAAAAATCAATGAATATTGTAAATGCACAAACAGTAATTTCTCCGCATTGCAAGGTGCAATTCTGAAATTTTTTGCTTTTTCCTGCTCCTCTTAGCATGATAAAGAAGATTCAAACAGAGTGAGATGCCAGCTCCTTTCATTCAGTCAGTAGCTTCAATCATTTCTGGTATATGAATAACATGATGTTTTTCAATGGCAAAAATCAATGAATATTGTAAATGCACAAACAGTAATTTCTCCGCATTGCAAGGTGCAATTCTGAAATTTTTTGCTTTTTCCTGCTCCTCTTAGCATGATAAAGAAGATTCAAAGAGAGTGAGATGCCAGCTCCTTTAATTCAGTCAGTAGCTTCAATCATTTCTGGACGTTTTTCAATGGCAAAAATCAATGAATATTGTAAATGCACAAACAGTAATTTCTCCGCATTGCAAGATGCAATTCTGAAATTTTTTGCTTTTTCCTGCTCCTCTTAGCATGATAAAGAAGATTCAAAGAGAGTGAGATGCCAGCTCCTTTCATTCAGTCAGTAGCTTCAGTCATTTCTGGACGTTTTTCAATGGCAAAAATCAATGAATATTGTAAATGCACAAACAGTAATTTCTCCGCATTGCAAAGTGCAATTCTGAAATTTTTTGCTTTTTCCTGCTCCTCTTAGCATGATAAAGAAGATTCAAAGAGAGTGAGATGCCAGCTCCTTTCATTCAGTCAGTAGCTTCAAACATTTCTGGTATAAACATTTCTGGATGTTTTTCAATGGCAAAAATCAATGAATATTGTAAATGCACAAACAGTAATATCTCCACATTGCAAGGTGCAATGCTGAAATTTTTTGCTTTTTCCTGCTAATCCTAGGATGATAAAGAAGATTCAAATAGAGTGAGATGCCAGCTCCTTTCATTCAGTCAGTAGCTTCAAACATTTCTGGACGTTTTTCAATGGCAAAAATCAATGAATATTGTAAATGCACAAACAGTAATATCTCCACATTGCAAGGTGCAATTCTGAAATTTTTTGCTTTTTCCTGCTAATCCTAGCATGATAAAGAAGATTCAAAGAGAGTGAGATGTCAGCTCCTTTCATTCAGTCAGTAGCTTCAAACATTTCTGGTATATGAATAACATGATGTTTTTCAATGGCAAAAATCAATGAATATTGTAAATGCACAAACAGTAATATCTCCACATTGCAAGGTGCAATTCTGAAATTTTTTGCTTTTTCCTGCTAATCCTAGCATGATAAAGAAGATTCAAAGAGAGTGAGATGCCGGCTCCTTTCATTCAGTCAGTAGCTTCAAACATTTCTGGACGTTTTTCAATGGCAAAAATCAATGAATATTGTAAATGCACAAACAGTAATATCTCCACATTGCAAGGTGCAATTCTGAAATTTTTTGCTTTTTCCTGCTACTCCTAGCATGATAAAGAAGATTCAAAGAGAGTGAGATGCCAGCTCCTTTCATTCAGTCAGTAGCTTCAAACATTTCTGGACGTTTTTCAATGGCAAAAATCAATGAATATTGTAAATGCACAAACAGTAATATCTCCACATTGCAAGGTGCAATTCTGAAATTTTTTGCTTTTTCCTGCTAATCCTAGCATGATAAAGAAGATTCAAAGAGAGTGAGATGCCAGCTCCTTTCATTCAGTCAGTAGCTTCAAACATTTCTGGACGTTTTTCAATGGCAAAAATCAATGAATATTGTAAATGCACAAACAGTAATTTCTCCGCATTGCAAGGTGCAATTCTGAAATTTTTTGCTTTTTCCTGCTCCTCTTAGCATGATAAAGAAGATTCAAAGAGAGTGAGATGCCAGCTCCTTTCATTCAGTCAGTAGCTTCAATCATTTCTGGACGTTTTTCAATGGCAAAAATCAATGAATATTGTAAATGCACAAACAGTAATTTCTCCGCATTGCAAGGTGCAATTCTGAAATTTTTTGCTTTTTCCTGCTCCTCTTAGCATGATAAAGAAGATTCAAAGAGAGTGAGATGCCAGCTCCTTTCATTCAGTCAGTAGCTTCAATCATTTCTATACGTTTTTCAATGGCAAAAATCAATGAATATTGTAAATGCACAAACAGTAATTTCTCCGCATTGCAAGATGCAATTCTGAAATGTTTTGCTTTTTCCTGCTCCTCTTAGCATGATAAAGAAGATTCAAAGAGAGTGAGATGCCAGCTCCTTTCATTCAGTCAGTAGCTTCAGTCATTTCTGGACGTTTTTCAATGGCAAAAATCAATGAATATTGTAAATGCACAAACAGTAATTTCTCCGCATTGCAAAGTGCAATTCTGAAATTTTTTGCTTTTTCCTGCTCCTCTTAGCATGATAAAGAAGATTCAAACAGAGTGAGATGCCAGCTCCTTTCATTCAGTCAGTAGCTTCAATCATTTCTGGTATATGAATAACATGATGTTTTTCAATGGCAAAAATCAATGAATATTGTAAATGCACAAACAGTAATTTCTCCGCATTGCAAGGTGCAATTCTGAAATTTTTTGCTTTTTCCTGCTCCTCTTAGCATGATAAAGAAGATTCAAAGAGAGTGAGATGCCAGCTCCTTTAATTCAGTCAGTAGCTTCAATCATTTCTGGACGTTTTTCAATGGCAAAAATCAATGAATATTGTAAATGCACAAACAGTAATTTCTCCGCATTGCAAGATGCAATTCTGAAATTTTTTGCTTTTTCCTGCTCCTCTTAGCATGATAAAGAAGATTCAAAGAGAGTGAGATGCCAGCTCCTTTCATTCAGTCAGTAGCTTCAGTCATTTCTGGACGTTTTTCAATGGCAAAAATCAATGAATATTGTAAATGCACAAACAGTAATTTCTCCGCATTGCAAAGTGCAATTCTGAAATTTTTTGCTTTTTCCTGCTCCTCTTAGCATGATAAAGAAGATTCAAAGAGAGTGAGATGCCAGCTCCTTTCATTCAGTCAGTAGCTTCAAACATTTCTGGTATAAACATTTCTGGATGTTTTTCAATGGCAAAAATCAATGAATATTGTAAATGCACAAACAGTAATATCTCCACATTGCAAGGTGCAATGCTGAAATTTTTTGCTTTTTCCTGCTAATCCTAGGATGATAAAGAAGATTCAAATAGAGTGAGATGCCAGCTCCTTTCATTCAGTCAGTAGCTTCAAACATTTCTGGACGTTTTTCAATGGCAAAAATCAATGAATATTGTAAATGCACAAACAGTAATATCTCCACATTGCAAGGTGCAATTCTGAAATTTTTTGCTTTTTCCTGCTAATCCTAGCATGATAAAGAAGATTCAAAGAGAGTGAGATGTCAGCTCCTTTCATTCAGTCAGTAGCTTCAAACATTTCTGGTATATGAATAACATGATGTTTTTCAATGGCAAAAATCAATGAATATTGTAAATGCACAAACAGTAATATCTCCACATTGCAAGGTGCAATTCTGAAATTTTTTGCTTTTTCCTGCTAATCCTAGCATGATAAAGAAGATTCAAAGAGAGTGAGATGCCAGCTCCTTTCATTCAGTCAGTAGCTTCAAACATTTCTGGACGTTTTTCAATGGCAAAAATCAATGAATATTGTAAATGCACAAACAGTAATATCTCCACATTGCAAGGTGCAATTCTGAAATTTTTTGCTTTTTCCTGCTACTCCTAGCATGATAAAGAAGATTCAAAGAGAGTGAGATGCCAGCTCCTTTCATTCAGTCAGTAGCTTCAAACATTTCTGGACGTTTTTCAATGGCAAAAATCAATGAATATTGTAAATGCACAAACAGTAATATCTCCACATTGCAAGGTGCAATTCTGAAATTTTTTGCTTTTTCCTGCTAATCCTAGCATGATAAAGAAGATTCAAAGAGAGTGAGATGCCAGCTCCTTTCATTCAGTCAGTAGCTTCAAACATTTCTGGACGTTTTTCAATGGCAAAAATCAATGAATATTGTAAATGCACAAACAGTAATTTCTCCGCATTGCAAGGTGCAATTCTGAAATTTTTTGCTTTTTCCTGCTCCTCTTAGCATGATAAAGAAGATTCAAAGAGAGTGAGATGCCAGCTCCTTTCATTCAGTCAGTAGCTTCAATCATTTCTGGACGTTTTTCAATGGCAAAAATCAATGAATATTGTAAATGCACAAACAGTAATTTCTCCGCATTGCAAGGTGCAATTCTGAAATTTTTTGCTTTTTCCTGCTCCTCTTAGCATGATAAAGAAGATTCAAAGAGAGTGAGATGCCAGCTCCTTTCATTCAGTCAGTAGCTTCAATCATTTCTATACGTTTTTCAATGGCAAAAATCAATGAATATTGTAAATGCACAAACAGTAATTTCTCCGCATTGCAAGATGCAATTCTGAAATGTTTTGCTTTTTCCTGCTCCTCTTAGCATGATAAAGAAGATTCAAAGAGAGTGAGATGCCAGCTCCTTTCATTCAGTCAGTAGCTTCAGTCATTTCTGGACGTTTTTCAATGGCAAAAATCAATGAATATTGTAAATGCACAAACAGTAATTTCTCCGCATTGCAAAGTGCAATTCTGAAATTTTTTGCTTTTTCCTGCTCCTCTTAGCATGATAAAGAAGATTCAAAGAGAGTGAGATGCCAGCTCCTTTCATTCAGTCAGTAGCTTCAAACATTTCTGGTATAAACATTTCTGGATGTTTTTCAATGGCAAAAATCAATGAATATTGTAAATGCACAAACAGTAATATCTCCACATTGCAAGGTGCAATGCTGAAATTTTTTGCTTTTTCCTGCTAATCCTAGGATGATAAAGAAGATTCAAATAGAGTGAGATGCCAGCTCCTTTCATTCAGTCAGTAGCTTCAAACATTTCTGGACGTTTTTCAATGGCAAAAATCAATGAATATTGTAAATGCACAAACAGTAATATCTCCACATTGCAAGGTGCAATTCTGAAATTTTTTGCTTTTTCCTGCTAATCCTAGCATGATAAAGAAGATTCAAAGAGAGTGAGATGTCAGCTCCTTTCATTCAGTCAGTAGCTTCAAACATTTCTGGTATATGAATAACATGATGTTTTTCAATGGCAAAAATCAATGAATATTGTAAATGCACAAACAGTAATATCTCCACATTGCAAGGTGCAATTCTGAAATTTTTTGCTTTTTCCTGCTAATCCTAGCATGATAAAGAAGATTCAAAGAGAGTGAGATGCCAGCTCCTTTCATTCAGTCAGTAGCTTCAAACATTTCTGGACGTTTTTCAATGGCAAAAATCAATGAATATTGTAAATGCACAAACAGTAATATCTCCACATTGCAAGGTGCAATTCTGAAATTTTTTGCTTTTTCCTGCTACTCCTAGCATGATAAAGAAGATTCAAAGAGAGTGAGATGCCAGCTCCTTTCATTCAGTCAGTAGCTTCAAACATTTCTGGACGTTTTTCAATGGCAAAAATCAATGAATATTGTAAATGCACAAACAGTAATATCTCCACATTGCAAGGTGCAATTCTGAAATTTTTTGCTTTTTCCTGCTAATCCTAGCATGATAAAGAAGATTCAAAGAGAGTGAGATGCCAGCTCCTTTCATTCAGTCAGTAGCTTCAAACATTTCTGGACGTTTTTCAATGGCAAAAATCAATGAATATTGTAAATGCACAAACAGTAATTTCTCCGCATTGCAAGGTGCAATTCTGAAATTTTTTGCTTTTTCCTGCTCCTCTTAGCATGATAAAGAAGATTCAAAGAGAGTGAGATGCCAGCTCCTTTCATTCAGTCAGTAGCTTCAATCATTTCTGGTATATGAATAACATGATGTTTTTCAATGGCAAAAATCAATGAATATTGTAAATGCACAAACAGTAATTTCTCCGCATTGCAAGGTGCAATTCTGAAATTTTTTGCTTTTTCCTGCTCCTCTTAGCATGATAAAGAAGATTCAAAGAGAGTGAGATGCCAGCTCCTTTCATTCAGTCAGTAGCTTCAATCATTTCTGGACGTTTTTCAATGGCAAAAATTAATGAATATTGTAAATGCACAAACAGTAATTTCTCCGCATTGCAAGGTGCAATTCTGAAATTTTTTGCTTTTTCCTGCTCCTCTTAGCATGATAAAGAAGATTCAAAGAGAGTGAGATGCCAGCTCCTTTCATTCAGTCAGTAGCTTCAATCATTTCTGGACGTTTTTCAATGGCAAAAATCAATGAATATTGTAAATGCACAAACAGTAATTTCTCCGCATTGCAAGGTGCAATTCTGAAATTTTTTGCTTTTTCCTGCTCCTCTTAGCATGATAAAGAAGATTCAAAGAGAGTGAGATGCCAGCTCCTTTCATTCAGTCAGTAGCTTCAAACATTTCTGGTATATGAATAACATGATGTTTTTCAATGGCAAAAATCAATGAATATTGTAAATGCACAAACAGTAATTTCTCCGCATTGCAAGGTGCAAGTCTGAAATTTTTTGCTTTTTCCTGCTCCTCTTAGCATGATAAAGAAGATTCAAAGAGAGTGAGATGCCAGCTACTTTCATTCAGTCAGTAGCTTCAATCATTTCTGGACGTTTTTCAATGGTAAAAATCAATGAATATTGTAAATGCACAAACAGTAATTTCTCCACATTGCAAGGTGCAATTCTAAAATTTTTTGCTTTTTCCTGCTAATCCTAGCATGATAAGGAAGATTCAAAGAGAGTGAGATGCCAGCTCCTTTCATTCAGTCAGTAGCTTCAAACATTTCTGGATGCTTTTCAATGGCAAAAATCAATGAATATTGTAAATGCACAAACAGAAATATCTCCACATTGCAGGGTGCAATTCTGAAATTTTTTGCTTTTTCCTGCTAATCCTAGCATGATAAAGAAGATTCAAAGAGAGTGAGATGCCAGCTCCTTTCATTCAGTCAGTAGATTCAAACATTTCTGGTATATGAATAACATGATGTTTTTCAATGGCAAAAATCAATGAATATTGTAAATGCACAAACAGTAATATCTCCACATTGCAAGGTGCAATTCTGAAATTTTTTGCTTTTTCCTGCTAATCCTAGCATGATAAAGAAGATTCAAAGAGAGTGAGATGCCAGCTCCTTTCATTCAGTCAGTAGCTTCAAACATTTCTGGACGTATTTCAATGGCAAAAATCAATGAATATTGTAAATGCACAAACAGTAATAACTCCACATTGCAAGGTGCAATTCTGAAATTTTTTGCTTTTTCCTGCTAATCCTAGCATGATAAAGAAGATTCAAAGAGAGTAAGATGCCAGCTCCTTTCATTCAGTCAGTAGCTTCAAACATTTCTGGACGTTTTTCAATGGCAAAAATCAATGAATATTGTAAATGCACAAACAGTAATATCTCCACATTGCAAGGTGCAATTCTGAAATTTTTTGCTTTTTCCTGCTAATCCTAGCATGATAAAGAAGATTCAAAGAGAGTGAGATGCCAGCTCCTTTCATTCAGTCAGTAGCTTCAAACATTTCTGGATGCTTTTCAATGGCAAAAATCAATGAATATTGTAAATGCACAAACAGTAATATCTCCACATTGCAGGGTGCAATTCTGAAGTTTTTTGCTTTTTCCTGCTAATCCTAGCATGATAAAGAAGATTCAAAGAGAGTGAGATGCCAGCTCCTTTCATTCAGTCAGTAGATTCAAACATTTCTGGTATATGAATAACATGATGTTTTTCAATGGCAAAAATCAATGAATATTGTAAATGCACAAACAGTAATATCTCCACATTGCAAGGTGCAATTCTGAAATTTTTTGCTTTTTCCTGCTAATCCTAGCATGATAAAGAAGATTCAAAGAGAGTGAGATGCCAGCTCCTTTCATTCAGTCAGTAGCTTCAAACATTTCTGGACGTTTTTCAATGGCAAAAATCAATGAATATTGTAAATGCACAAACAGTAATAACTCCACATTGCAAGGTGCAATTCTGAAATTTTTTGCTTTTTCCTGCTAATCCTAGCATGATAAAGAAGATTCAAAGAGAGTGAGATGCCAGCTCCTTTCATTCAGTCAGTAGCTTCAAACATTTCTGGACGTATTTCAATGGCAAAAATCAATGAATATTGTAAATGCACAAACAGTAATAACTCCACATTGCAAGGTGCAATTCTGAAATTTTTTGCTTTTTCCTGCTAATCCTAGCATGATAAAGAAGATTCAAAGAGAGTAAGATGCCAGCTCCTTTCATTCAGTCAGTAGCTTCAAACATTTCTGGACGTTTTTCAATGGCAAAAATCAATGAATATTGTAAATGCACAAACAGTAATATCTCCACATTGCAAGGTGCAATTCTGAAATTTTTTGCTTTTTCCTGCTAATCCTAGCATGATAAAGAAGATTCAAAGAGAGTGAGATGCCAGCTCCTTTCATTCAGTCAGTAGCTTCAAACATTTCTGGATGCTTTTCAATGGCAAAAATCAATGAATATTGTAAATGCACAAACAGTAATATCTCCACATTGCAGGGTGCAATTCTGAAGTTTTTTGCTTTTTCCTGCTAATCCTAGCATGATAAAGAAGATTCAAAGAGAGTGAGATGCCAGCTCCTTTCATTCAGTCAGTAGATTCAAACATTTCTGGTATATGAATAACATGATGTTTTTCAATGGCAAAAATCAATGAATATTGTAAATGCACAAACAGTAATATCTCCACATTGCAAGGTGCAATTCTGAAATTTTTTGCTTTTTCCTGCTAATCCTAGCATGATAAAGAAGATTCAAAGAGAGTGAGATGCCAGCTCCTTTCATTCAGTCAGTAGCTTCAAACATTTCTGGACGTTTTTCAATGGCAAAAATCAATGAATATTGTAAATGCACAAACAGTAATAACTCCACATTGCAAGGTGCAATTCTGAAATTTTTTGCTTTTTCCTGCTAATCCTAGCATGATAAAGAAGATTCAAAGAGAGTGAGATGCCAGCTCCTTTCATTCAGTCAGTAGCTTCAAACATTTCTGGACGTTTTTCAATGGCAAAAATCAATGAATATTGTAAATGCACAAACAGTAATATCTCCACATTGCAAGGTGCAATTCTGAAATTTTTTGCTTTTTCCTGCTAATCCTAGCATGATAAAGAAGATTCAAAGAGAGTGAGATGCCAGCTCCTTTCATTCAGTCAGTAGCTTCAAACATTTCTGGACGTTTTTCAATGGCAAAAATCAATGAATATTGTAAATGCACAAACAGTAATATCTCCACATTGCAAGGTGCAATTCTGAAATTTTTTGCTTTTTCCTGCTAATCCTAGCATGATAAAGAAGATTCAAAGAGAGTGAGAAGCCAGCTCCTTTCATTCAGTCAGTAGCTTCAAACATTTCTGGACGTTTTTCAATGGCAAAAATCAATGAATATTGTAAATGCACAAACAGTAATATCTCCACATTGCAAGGTGCAATTCTGAAATTTTTTGCTTTTTCCTGCTAATCCTAGCATGATAAAGAAGATTCAAAGAGAGTGAGATGCCAGCTCCTTTCATTCAGTCAGTAGCTTCAAACATTTCTGGTATATGAATAACATGATGTTTTTCAATGGCAAAAATCAATGAATATTGTAAATGCACAAACAGTAATATCTCCACATTGCAAGGTGCAATTCTGAAATTTTTTGCTTTTTCCTGCTAATCCTAGCATGATAAAGAAGATTCAAAGAGAGTGAGATGCCAGCTCCTTTCATTCAGTCAGTAGCTTCAAACATTTCTGGACGTTTTTCAATGGCAAAAATCAATGAATATTGTAAATGCACAAACAGTAATAACTCCACATTGCAAGGTGCAATTCTGAAATTTTTTGCTTTTTCCTGCTAATCCTAGCATGATAAAGAAGATTCAAAGAGAGTGAGATGCCAGCTCCTTTCATTCAGTCAGTAGCTTCAAACATTTCTGGACGTTTTTCAATGGCAAAAATCAATGAATATTGTAAATGCACAAACAATAATATCTCCACATTGCAAGGTGCAATTCTGAAATTTTTTGCTTTTTCCTGCTAATCCTAGCATGATAAAGAAGATTCAAAGAGAGTGAGATGCCAGCTCCTTTCATTCAGTCAGTAGCTTCAAACATTTCTGGTATATGAATAACATGATGTTTTTCAATGGCAAAAATCAATGAATATTGTAAATGCACTAACAGTAATATCTCCACATTGCAAGGTGCAATTCTGAATTTTTTTGCTTTTTCCTGCTAATCCTAGCATGATAAAGAAGATTCAAAGAGTGAGATGCCAGCTCCTTTCATTCAGTCAGTAGCTTCAAACATTTCTGGACGTTTTTCAATGGCAAAAATCAATGAATATTGTAAATGCACAAACAGTAATATCTCCACATTGCAAGGTGCAATTCTGAAATTTTTTGCTTTTTCCTGCTAATCCTAGCATGATAAAGAAGATTCAAAGAGAGTGAGATGCCAGCTCCTTTCATTCAGTCAGTAGCTTCAAACATTTCTGGATGCTTTTCAATGGCAAAAATCAATGAATATTGTAAATGCACAAACAGTAATATCTCCACATTGCAGGGTGCAATTCTGAAATTTTTTGCTTTTTCCTGCTAATCCTAGCATGATAAAGAAGATTCAAAGAGAGTGAGATGCCAGCTCCTTTCATTCAGTCAGTAGCTTCAAACATTTCTGGATGCTTTTCAATGGCAAAAATCAATGAATGTTGTAAATGCACAAACAGTAATATCTCCACATTGCAGGGTGCAATTCTGAAATTTTTTGCTTTTTCCTGCTAATCCTAGCATGATAAAGAAGATTCAAAGAGAGTGAGATGCCAGCTCCTTTCATTCAGTCAGTAGATTCAAACATTTCTGGTATATGAATAACATGATGTTTTTCAATGGCAAAAATCAATGAATATTGTAAATGCACAAACAGTAATATCTCCACATTGCAAGGTGCAATTCTGAAATTTTTTGCTTTTTCCTGCTAATCCTAGCATGATAAAGAAGATTCAAAGAGAGTGAGATGCCAGCTCCTTTCATTCAGTCAGTAGCTTCAAACATTTCTGGACGTTTTTCAATGGCAAAAATCAATGAATATTGTAAATGCACAAACAGTAATATCTCCACATTGCAAGGTGCAATTCTGAAATTTTTTGCTTTTTCCTGCTAATCCTAGCATGATAAAGAAGATTCAAAGAGAGTGAGATGCCAGCTCCTTTCATTCAGTCAGTAGCTTCAAACATTTCTGGTATATGAATAACATGATGTTTTTCAATGGCAAAAATCAATGAATATTGTAAATGCACAAACAGTAATATCTCCACATTGCAAGGTGCAATTCTGAAATTTTTTGCTTTTTCCTGCTAATCCTAGCATGATAAAGAAGATTCAAAGAGAGTGAGATGCCAGCTCCTTTCATTCAGTCAGTAGCTTCAAACATTTCTGGACGTTTTTCAATGGCAAAAATCAATGAATATTGTAAATGCACAAACAGTAATAACTCCACATTGCAAGGTGCAATTCTGAAATGTTTTGCTTTTTCCTGCTAATCCTAGCATGATAAAGAAGATTCAAAGAGAGTGAGATGCCAGCTCCTTTCATTCAGTCAGTAGCTTCAAACATTTCTGGACGTTTTTCAATGGCTAAAATCAATGAATATTGTAAATGCACAAACAATAATATCTCCACATTGCAAGGTGCAATTCTGAAATTTTTTGCTTTTTCCTGCTAATCCTAGCATGATAAAGAAGATTCAAAGAGAGTGAGATGCCAGCTCCTTTCAATCAGTCAGTAGCTTCAAACATTTCTGGTATATGAATAACATGATGTTTTTCAATGGCAAAAATCAATGAATTTTGTAAATGCACTAACAGTAATATCTCCACATTGCAGGTGCAATTCTGAATTTTTTTGCTTTTTCCTGCTAATCCTAGCATGATAAAGAAGATTCAAAGAGAGTGAGATGCCAGCTCCTTTCATTCAGTCAGTAGCTTCAAACATTTCTGGACGTTTTTCAATGGCAAAAATCAATGAATATTGTAAATGCACAAACAGTAATATCTCCACATTGCAAGGTGCAATTCTGAAATTTTTTGCTTTTTCCTGCTAATCCTAGCATGATAAAGAAGATTCAAAGAGAGTGAGATGCCAGCTCCTTTCATTCAGTCAGTAGCTTCAAACATTTCTGGATGCTTTTCAATGGCAAAAATCAATGAATATTGTAAATGCACAAACAGTAATATCTCCACATTGCAGGGTGCAATTCTGAAATTTTTTGCTTTTTCCTGCTAATCCTAGCATGATAAAGAAGATTCAAAGAGAGTGAGATGCCAGCTCCTTTCATTCAGTCAGTAGCTTCAAACATTTCTGGTATATGAATAACATGATGTTTTTCAATGGCAATAATCAATGAATATTGTAAATGCACAAACAGTAATATCTCCACATTGCAAGGTGCAATTCTGAAATTTTTTGCTTTTTCCTGCTAATCCTAGCATGATAAAGAAGATTCAAAGAGAGTGAGATGCCAGCTCCTTTCATTCAGTCAGTAGCTTCAAACATTTCTGGACTTTTTTCAATGGCAAAAATCAATGAATATTGTAAATGCACAAACAGTAATATCTCCACATTGCAAGGTGCAATTCTGAAATTTTTTGCTTTTTCCTGCTAATCCTAGCATGATAAAGAAGATTCAAAGAGAGTGAGATGCCAGCTCCTTTCATTCAGTCAGTAGCTTCAAACATTTCTGGACGTTTTTCAATGGCAAAAATCAATGAATATTGTAAATGCACAAACTGTAATATCTCCACATTGCAAGGTGCAATTCTGAAATTTTTTGCTTTTTCCTGCTAATCCTAGCATGATAAAGAAGATTCAAAGAGAGTGAGATGCAAGCTCCTTTCATTCAGTCAGTAGCTTCAAACATTTCTGGTATATGAATAACATGATGTTTTTCAATGGCAAAAATCAATGAATATTGTAAATGCACTAACAGTAATATCTCCACATTGCAAGGTGCAATTCTGAAATTTTTTGCTTTTTCCTGCTAATCCTAGCATGATAAAGAAGATTCAAAGAGAGTGAGATGCCAGCTCCTTTCATTCAGTCTGTAGCTTCAAACATTTCTATACGCTTTTCAATGGCAAAAATCAATGAATATTGTAAATGCACAAACAGTAATATCTCCACATTGCAAGGTGCAATTCTGAAATTTTTTGCTTTTCCCTGCTAATCCTAGCATGATAAAGAAGATTCAAAGAGAGTGAGATGCCAGCTCCTTTCATTCAGTCAGTAGCTTCAAACATTTCTGGACGCTTTTCAATGGCAAAAATCAATGAATATTGTAAATGCACAAACAGTAATATCTCCACATTGCAGGGTGCAATTCTGAAATTTTTTGCTTTTTCCTGCTAATCCTAGCATGATAAAGAAGATTCAAAGAGAGTGAGATGCCAGCTCCTTTCATTCAGTCAGTAGCTTTATCATGCTAAGAGGAGCAGGAAAAAGCAAAAAATTTCAGAATTGCACCTTGCAATGCGGAGAAATTACTGTTTGTGCATTTACAATATTCATTGATTTTTGCCATTGAAAAACGTCCAGAAATGATTGAAGCTACTGACTGAATGAAAGGAGCTGGCATCTCACTCTCTTTGAATCTTGTTTATCATGCTAAGAGGAGCAGGAAAAAGCAAAAAATTTCAGAATTGCACCTTGCAATGCGGAGAAATTACTGTGTGTGCATTACAATATTCATTGATTTTTGCCATTGAAAAACGTCCAGAAATGATTGAAGCTACTGACTGAACGAAAGGAGCTGGCATCTCACTCTCTTTGAATCTTCTTTATCATGCTAAGAGGAGCAGGAAAAAGCAAAAAATTTCAGAATTGCACCTTGCAATGCGGAGAAATTACTGTTTGTGCATTTACAATATTCATTGATTTTTGCCATTGAAAAACGTCCAGAAATGATTGAAGCTACTGACTGAATGAAAGGAGCTGGCATCTCACTCTCTTTGAATCTTCTTTATCATGCTAAGAGGAGCAGGAAAAAGCAAAAAATTTCAGAATTGCACCTTGCAATGCGGAGAAATTACTGTTTGTGCATTTACAATATTCATTGATTTTTGCCATTGAAAAACATCATGTTATTCATATACCAGAAATGTTTGAAGCTACTGACTGAATGAAAGGAGCTGACATCTCACTCTCTTTGAATCTTCTTTATCATGCTAAGAGGAGCAGGAAAAAGCAAAAAATTTCAGAATTGCACCTTGCAATGCGCAGAAATTACTGTTTGTGCATTTACAATATTCATTGATTTTTGCCATTGAAAAACGTCCAGAAATGATTGAAGCTACTGACTGAATGAAAGGAGCTGGCATCTCACTCTCTTTGAATCTTCTTTATCATGCTAAGAGGAGCAGGAAAAAGCAAAAAATTTCAGAATTGCACCGTGCAATGCGGAGAAATTACTGTTTGTGCATTTACAATATTCATTGATTTTTGCCATTGAAAAACATCATGTTATTCATATACCAGAAATGTTTGAAGCTACTGACTGAATGAAAGGAGCTGGCATCTCACTCTCTTTGAATCTTCTTTATCATGCTAAGAGGAGCAGGAAAAAGCAAAAAAATTCAGAATTGCACCTTGCAATGCGGAGAAATTACTGTTTGTGCATTTACAATATTCATTGATTTTTGCCATTGAAAAACATCATGTTATTCATATACCAGAAATGTTTGAAGCTACTGACTGAATGAAAGGAGCTGGCATCTCACTCTCTTTGAATCTTCTTTATCATGCTAAGAGGAGCAGGAAAAAGCAAAAAATTTCAGAATTGCACCTTGCAATGTGGAGAAATTACTGTTTGTGCATTTACAATATTCATTGATTTTTACCATTGAAAAACGTCCAGAAATGATTGAAGCTACTGACTGAATGAAAGTAGCTGGCATCTCACTCTCTTTGAATCTTCTTTATCATACTAAGAGGAGCAGGAAAAAGCAAAAAAATTCAGACTTGCACCTTGCAATGCGGAGAAATTACTGTTTGTGCATTTACAATATTCATTGATTTTTGCCATTGAAAAACATCATGTTATTCATATACCAGAAATGTTTGAAGCTACTGACTGAATGAGAGGAGCTGGCATCTCACTCTCTTTGAATCTTCTTTATCATGCTAAGAGGAGCAGGAAAAAGCAAAAAATTTCAGAATTGCACCTTGCAATGCGGAGAAATTACTGTTTGTGCATTTACAATATTCATTGATTTTTGCCATTGAAAAACGTCCAGAAATGATTGAAGCTACTGACTGAATGAAAGGAGCTGGCATCTCACTCTCTTTGAATCTTCTTTATCATGCTAAGAGGAGCAGGAAAAAGCAAAAAATTTCAGAATTGCACCTTGCAATGCGGAGAAATTACTGTTTGTGCATTTACAATATTCATTGATTTTTGCCATTGAAAAACGTCCAGAAATGATTGAAGCTACTGACTGAATGAAAGGAGCTGGCATCTCATTCTCTTTGAATCTTCTTTATCGTGCTAAGAGGAGCAGGAAAAAGCAAAAAATTTCAGAATTGCACCTTGCAATGCGGAGAAATTACTGTTTGTGCATTTACAATATTCATTGATTTTTGCCATTGAAAAACATCATGTTATTCATATACCAGAAATGTTTGAAGCTACTGACTGAATGAAAGGAGCTGGCATCTCACTCTCTTTGAATCTTCTTTATCATGCTAAGAGGAGCAGGAAAAAGCAAAAAATTTCAGAATTGCACCTTGCAATGCGGAGAAATTACTGTTTGTGCATTTACAATATTCATTGATTTTTGCCATTGAAAAACGTCCAGAAATGATTGAAGCTACTGACTGAATGAAAGGAGCTGGCATCTCACTCTCTTTGAATCTTGTTTATCATGCTAAGAGGAGCAGGAAAAAGCAAAAAATTTCAGAATTGCACCTTGCAATGCGGAGAAATTACTGTTTGTGCATTTACAATATTCATTGATTTTTGCCATTGAAAAACATCATGTTATTCATATACCAGAAATGATTGAAGCTACTGACTGAATGAAAGGAGCTGGCATCTCACTCTCTTTGAATCTTCTTTATCATGCTAAGAGGAGCAGGAAAAAGTAAAAAATTTCAGAATTGCACCTTGCAATGCGGAGAAATTACTGTTTGTGCATTTATAATATTCAATGATTTTTGCCATTGAAAAACGTCCAGAAATGATTGAAGCTACTGACTGAACGAAAGGAGCTGGCATCTCACTCTCTTTGAATCTTCTTTATCATGCTAAGAGGAGCAGGAAAAAGCAAAAAATTTCAGAATTGCACCTTGCAATGCGGAGAAATTACTGTTTGTGCATTTACAATATTCATTGATTTTTGCCATTGAAAAACGTCCAGAAATGATTGAAGCTACTGACTGAATGAAAGGAGCTGGCATCTCACTCTCTTTGAATCTTCTTTATCATGCTAAGAGGAGCAGGAAAAAGCAAAAAATTTCAGAATTGCACCTTGCAATGCGGAGAAATTACTGTTTGTGCATTTACAATATTCATTGATTTTTGCCATTGAAAAACATCATGTTATTCATATACCAGAAATGTTTGAAGCTACTGACTGAATGAAAGGAGCTGGCATCTCACTCTCTTTGAATCTTCTTTATCATGCTAAGAGGAGCAGGAAAAAGCAAAAAATTTCAGAATTGCACCTTGCAATGCGGAGAAATTACTGTTTGTGCATTTACAATATTCATTGATTTTTGCCATTGAAAAACATCATGTTATTCATATACCAGAAATGTTTGAAGCTACTGACTGAATGAAAGGAGCTGGCATCTCACTCTCTTTGAATCTTCTTTATCATGCTAAGAGGAGCAGGAAAAAGCAAAAAATTTCAGAATTGCACCTTGCAATGTGGAGAAATTACTGTTTGTGCATTTACAATATTCATTGATTTTTACCATTGAAAAACGTCCAGAAATGATTGAAGCTACTGACTGAATGAAAGTAGCTGGCATCTCACTCTCTTTGAATCTTCTTTATCATACTAAGAGGAGCAGGAAAAAGCAAAAAATTTCAGACTTGCACCTTGCAATGCGGAGAAATTACTGTTTGTGCATTTACAATATTCATTGATTTTTGCCATTGAAAAACATCATGTTATTCATATACCAGAAATGTTTGAAGCTACTGACTGAATGAAAGGAGCTGGCATCTCACTCTCTTTGAATCTTCTTTATCAT
The DNA here is from genome assembly GCF_046119375.1 of Phyllobates terribilis. Taxonomy (NCBI): domain Eukaryota; kingdom Metazoa; phylum Chordata; class Amphibia; order Anura; family Dendrobatidae; genus Phyllobates; species Phyllobates terribilis. The sequence continues at coordinate 338,350 of NW_027363747.1, forward strand.
GCTAAGAGGAGCAGGAAAAAGCAAAAAATTTCAGAATTGCACCTTGCAATGCGGAGAAATTACTGTTTGTGCATTTACAATATTCATTGATTTTTGCCATTGAAAAACATCCAGAAATGATTGAAGCTACTGACTGAATGAAAGGAGCTGGCATCTCACTCTCTTTGAATCTTCTTTATCATGCTAAGAGGAGCAGGAAAAAGCAAAAAATTTCAGAATTGCACCTTGCAATGCGGAGAAATTACTGTTTGTGCATTTACAATATTCATTGATTTTTGCCATTGAAAAACGTCCAGAAATGATTGAAGCTACTGACTGAATGAAAGGAGCTGGCATCTCATTCTCTTTGAATCTTCTTTATCATGCTAAGAGGAGCAGGAAAAAGCAAAAAATTTCAGAATTGCACCTTGCAATGCGGAGAAATTACTGTTTGTGCATTTACAATATTCATTGATTTTTGCCATTGAAAAACATCATGTTATTCATATACCAGAAATGTTTGAAGCTACTGACTGAATGAAAGGAGCTTGCATCTCACTCTCTTTGAATCTTCTTTATCATGCTAAGAGGAGCAGGAAAAAGCAAAAAATTTCAGAATTGCACCTTGCAATGCGGAGAAATTACTGTTTGTGCATTTACAATATTCATTGATTTTTGCCATTGAAAAACGTCCAGAAATGATTGAAGCTACTGACTGAATGAAAGGAGCTGGCATCTCACTCTCTTTGAATCTTGTTTATCATGCTAAGAGGAGCAGGAAAAAGCAAAAAATTTCAGAATTGCACCTTGCAATGCGGAGAAATTACTGTTTGTGCATTTACAATATTCATTGATTTTTGCCATTGAAAAACATCATGTTATTCATATACCAGAAATGATTGAAGCTACTGACTGAATGAAAGGAGCTGGCATCTCGCTCTCTTTGAATCTTCTTTATCATGCTAAGAGGAGCAGGAAAAAGTAAAAAATTTCAGAATTGCACCTTGCAATGCGGAGAAATTACTGTTTGTGCATTTATAATATTCAATGATTTTTGCCATTGAAAAACGTCCAGAAATGATTGAAGCTACTGACTGAACGAAAGGAGCTGGCATCTCACTCTCTTTGAATCTTCTTTATCATGCTAAGAGGAGCAGGAAAAAGCAAAAAATTTCAGAATTGCACCTTGCAATGCGGAGAAATTACTGTTTGTGCATTTACAATATTCATTGATTTTTGCCATTGAAAAACGTCCAGAAATGATTGAAGCTACTGACTGAATGAAAGGAGCTGGCATCTCACTCTCTTTGAATCTTCTTTATCATGCTAAGAGGAGCAGGAAAAAGCAAAAAATTTCAGAATTGCACCTTGCAATGCGGAGAAATTACTGTTTGTGCATTTACAATATTCATTGATTTTTGCCTTTGAAAAACATCATGTTATTCATATACCAGAAATGTTTGAAGCTACTGACTGAATGAAAGGAGCTGACATCTCACGCTCTTTGAATCTTCTTTATCATGCTAAGAGGAGCAGGAAAAAGCAAAACATTTCAGAATTGCACCTTGCAATGTGGAGAAATTACTGTTTGTGCATTTACAATATTCGTTGATTTTTGCCATTGAAAAACGTCCAGAAATGATTGAAGCTACTGACTGAATGAAAGGAGCTGGCATCTCACTCTCTTTGAATCTTCTTTATCATGCTAAGAGGAGCAGGAAAAAGCAAAAAATTTCAGAATTGCACCTTGCAATGCGGAGAAATTACTGTTTGTGCATTTACAATATTCATTGATTTTTGCCATTGAAAAACATCATGTTATTCATATACCAGAAATGTTTGAAGCTACTGACTGAATGAAAGGAGCTGGCATCTCACTCTCTTTGAATCTTCTTTATCATGCTAAGAGGAGCAGGAAAAAGCAAAAAATTTCAGAATTGCACCTTGCAATGCGGAGAAATTACTGTTTGTGCATTTACAATATTCATTGATTTTTGCCATTGAAAAACATCCAGAAATGATTGAAGCTACTGACTGAATGAAAGGAGCTGGCATCTCACTCTCTTTGAATCTTCTTTATCATGCTAAGAGGAGCAGGAAAAAGCAAAAAATTTCAGAATTGCACCTTGCAATGCGGAGAAATTACTGTTTGTGCATTTACAATATTCATTGATTTTTGCCATTGAAAAACGTCCAGAAATGATTGAAGCTACTGACTGAATGAAAGGAGCTGGCATCTCATTCTCTTTGAATCTTCTTTATCATGCTAAGAGGAGCAGGAAAAAGCAAAAAATTTCAGAATTGCACCTTGCAATGCGGAGAAATTACTGTTTGTGCATTTACAATATTCATTGATTTTTGCCATTGAAAAACATCATGTTATTCATATACCAGAAATGTTTGAAGCTACTGACTGAATGAAAGGAGCTGGCATCTCACTCTCTTTGAATCTTCTTTATCATGCTAAGAGGAGCAGGAAAAAGCAAAAAATTTCAGAATTGCACCTTGCAATGCGGAGAAATTACTGTTTGTGCATTTACAATATTCATTGATTTTTGCCATTGAAAAACGTCCAGAAATGATTGAAGCTACTGACTGAATGAAAGGAGCTGGCATCTCACTCTCTTTGAATCTTGTTTATCATGCTAAGAGGAGCAGGAAAAAGCAAAAAATTTCAGAATTGCACCTTGCAATGCGGAGAAATTACTGTTTGTGCATTTACAATATTCATTGATTTTTGCCATTGAAAAACATCATGTTATTCATATACCAGAAAGGATTGAAGCTACTGACTGAATGAAAGGAGCTGGCATCTCGCTCTCTTTGAATCTTCTTTATCATGCTAAGAGGAGCAGGAAAAAGTAAAAAATTTCAGAATTGCACCTTGCAATGCGGAGAAATTACTGTTTGTGCATTTATAATATTCAATGATTTTTGCCATTGAAAAACGTCCAGAAATGATTGAAGCTACTGACTGAACGAAAGGAGCTGGCATCTCACTCTCTTTGAATCTTCTTTATCATGCTAAGAGGAGCAGGAAAAAGCAAAAAATTTCAGAATTGCACCTTGCAATGCGGAGAAATTACTGTTTGTGCATTTACAATATTCATTGATTTTTGCCATTGAAAAACGTCCAGAAATGATTGAAGCTACTGACTGAATGAAAGGAGCTGGCATCTCACTCTCTTTGAATCTTCTTTATCATGCTAAGAGGAGCAGGAAAAAGCAAAAAATTTCAGAATTGCACCTTGCAATGCGGAGAAATTACTGTTTGTGCATTTACAATATTCATTGATTTTTGCCTTTGAAAAACATCATGTTATTCATATACCAGAAATGTTTGAAGCTACTGACTGAATGAAAGGAGCTGACATCTCACGCTCTTTGAATCTTCTTTATCATGCTAAGAGGAGCAGGAAAAAGCAAAACATTTCAGAATTGCACCTTGCAATGCGGAGAAATTACTGTTTGTGCATTTACAATATTCGTTGATTTTTGCCATTGAAAAACGTCCAGAAATGATTGAAGCTACTGACTGAATGAAAGGAGCTGGCATCTCACTCTCTTTGAATCTTCTTTATCATGCTAAGAGGAGCAGGAAAAAGCAAAAAATTTCAGAATTGCACCTTGCAATGCGGAGAAATTACTGTTTGTGCATTTACAATATTCATTGATTTTTGCCATTGAAAAACATCATGTTATTCATATACCAGAAATGTTTGAAGCTACTGACTGAATGAAAGGAGCTGGCATCTCACTCTCTTTGAATCTTCTTTATCATGCTAAGAGGAGCAGGAAAAAGCAAAAAATTTCAGAATTGCACCTTGCAATGCGGAGAAATTACTGTTTGTGCATTTACAATATTCATTGATTTTTGCCATTGAAAAACGTCCAGAAATGATTGAAGCTACTGACTGAATGAAAGGAGCGGGCATCTCACTCTCTTTGAATCTTCTTTATCATGCTAAGAGGAGCAGGAAAAAGCAAAAAATATCAGAATTGCACCTTGCAATGCGGAGAAATTACTGTTTGTGCATTTACAATATTCATTGATTTTTGCCATTGAAAAACATCATGTTATTCATATACCAGAAATGTTTGAAGCTACTGACTGAATGAAAGGAGCTGACATCTCACGCTCTTTGAATCTTCTTTATCATGCTAAGAGGAGCAGGAAAAAGCAAAAAATTTCAGAATTGCACCTTGCAATGCGGAGAAATTACTGTTTGTGCATTTACAATATTCATTGATTTTTGCCATTGAAAAACGTCCAGAAATGATTGAAGCTACTGACTGAATGAAAGGAGCTGGCATCTCACTCTCTTTGAATCTTCTTTATCATGCTAAGAGGAGCAGGAAAAAGCAAAAAATTTCAGAATTGCACCTTGCAATGCGGAGAAATTACTGTTTGTGCATTTACAATATTCATTGATTTTTGCCATTGAAAAACATCATGTTATTCATATACCAGAAATGTTTGAAGCTACTGACTGAATGAAAGGAGCTGGCATCTCACTCTCTTTGAATCTTCTTTATCATGCTAAGAGGAGCAGGAAAAAGCAAAAAATTTCAGAATTGCACCTTGCAATGTGGAGAAATTACTGTTTGTGCATTTACAATATTCATTGATTTTTGCCATTGAAAAACATCATGTTATTCATATACCAGAAATGTTTGAAGCTACTGACTGAATGAAAGGAGCTGGCATCTCACTCTCTTTGAATCTTCTTTATCATGCTAAGAGGAGCAGGAAAAAGCAAAAAATTTCAGAATTGCACCTTGCAATGCGGAGAAATTACTGTTTGTGCATTTACAATATTCATTGATTTTTGCCATTGAAAAACGTCCAGAAATGATTGAAGCTACTGACTGAATGAAAGGAGCTGGCATCTCACTCTCTTTGAATCTTCTTTATCATGCTAAGAGGAGCAGGAAAAAGCAAAACATTTCAGAATTGCACCTTGCAATGCGGAGAAATTACTGTTTGTGCATTTACAACATTCATTGATTTTTGCCATTGAAAAACGTCCAGAAATGATTGAAGCTACTGACTGAATGAAAGGAGCTGGCATCTCACTCTCTTTGAATCTTCTTTATCATGCTAAGAGGAGCAGGAAAAAGCAAAAAATTTCAGAATTGCACCTTGCAATGCGGAGAAATTACTGTTTGTGCATTTACAATATTCATTGATTTTTGCCATTGAAAAACGTCCAGAAATGATTGAAGCTACTGACTGAATGAAAGGAGCTGGCATCTCACTCTCTTTGAATCTTCTTTATCATGCTAAGAGGAGCAGGAAAAAGCAAAAAATTTCAGAATTGCACCTTGCAATGCGGAGAAATTACTGTTTGTGCATTTACAATATTCATTGATTTTTGCCATTGAAAAACATCATGTTATTCATATACCAGAAATGTTTGAAGCTACTGACTGAATGAAAGGAGCTGGCATCTCACTCTCTTTGAATCTTCTTTATCATGCTAAGAGGAGCAGGAAAAAGCAAAAAATTTCAGAATTGCACCTTGCAATGCGGAGAAATTACTGTTTGTGCATTTACAATATTCATTGATTTTTGCCATTGAAAAACGTCCAGAAATGATTGAAGCTACTGACTGAATGAAAGGAGCTGTCATCTCACTCTCTTTGAATCTTGTTTATCATGCTAAGAGGAGCAGGAAAAAGCAAAAAATTTCAGAATTGCACCTTGCAATGCGGAGAAATTACTGTTTGTGCATTTACAATATTCATTGATTTTTGCCATTGAAAAACATCATGTTATTCATATACTAGAAATGATTGAAGCTACTGACTGAATGAAAGGAGCTGGCATCTCACTCTCTTTGAATCTTCTTTATCATGCTAAGAGGAGCAGGAAAAAGTAAAAAATTTCAGAATTGCACCTTGCAATGCGGAGAAATTACTGTTTGTGCATTTATAATATTCAATGATTTTTGCCATTGAAAAACGTCCAGAAATGATTGAAGCTACTGACTGAACGAAAGGAGCTGGCATCTCACTCTCTTTGAATCTTCTTTATCATGCTAAGAGGAGCAGGAAAAAGCAAAAAATTTCAGAATTGCACCTTGCAATGCGGAGAAATTACTGTTTGTGCATTTACAATATTCATTGATTTTTGCCATTGAAAAACATCATGTTATTCATATACCAGAAATGTTTGAAGCTACTGACTGAATGAAAGGAGCTAACATCTCACGCTCTTTGAATCTTCTTTATCATGCTAAGAGGAGCAGGAAAAAGCAAAAAATTTCAGAATTGCACCTTGCAATGCGGAGAAATTACTGTTTGTGCATTTACAATATTCATTGATTTTTGCCATTGAAAAACGTCCAGAATTGATTGAAGCTACTGACTGAATGAAAGGAGCTGGCATCTCACTCTCTTTGAATCTTCTTTATCATGCTAAGAGGAGCAGGAAAAAGCAAAAAATTTCAGAATTGCACCTTGCAATGCGGAGAAATTACTGTTTGTGCATTTACAATATTCATTGATTTTTGCCATTGAAAAACATCATGTTATTCATATACCAGAAATGTTTGAAGCTACTGACTGAATGAAAGGAGCTGGCATCTCACTCTCTTTGAATCTTCTTTATCATGCTAAGAGGAGCAGGAAAAAGCAAAAAATTTCAGAATTGCACCTTGCAATGCGGAGAAATTACTGTTTGTGCATTTACAATATTCATTGATTTTTGCCATTGAAAAACGTCCAGAAATGATTGAAGCTACTGACTGAATGAAAGGAGCTGGCATCTCACTCTCTTTGAATCTTCTTTATCATGCTAAGAGGAGCAGGAAAAAGCAAAAAATTTCAGAATTGCACCTTGCAATGCGGAGAAATTACTGTTTGTGCATTTACAATATTCATTGATTTTTGCCTTTGAAAAACATCATGTTATTCATATACCAGAAATGATTGAAGCTACTGACTGAATGAAAGGAGCTGGCATCTCACTCTCTTTGAATCTTCTTTATCATGCTAAGAGGAGCAGGAAAAAGCAAAAAATTTCAGAATTGCACCTTGCAATGCGGAGAAATTACTGTTTGTGCATTTACAATATTCATTGATTTTTGCCATTGAAAAACGTCCAGAAATGATTGAAGCTACTGACTGAATGAAAGGAGCTGGCATCTCATTCTCTTTGAATCTTCTTTATCATGCTAAGAGGAGCAGGAAAAAGCAAAAAATTTCAGAATTGCACCTTGCAATGCGGAGAAATTACTGTTTGTGCATTTACAATATTCATTGATTTTTGCCATTGAAAAACATCATGTTATTCATATACCAGAAATGTTTGAAGCTACTGACTGAATGAAAGGAGCTGGCATCTCACTCTCTTTGAATCTTCTTTATCATGCTAAGAGGAGCAGGAAAAAGCAAAAAATTTCAGAATTGCACCTTGCAATGCGGAGAAATTACTGTTTGTGCATTTACAATATTCATTGATTTTTGCCATTGAAAAACGTCCAGAAATGATTGAAGCTACTGACTGAATGAAAGGAGCTGGCATCTCACTCTCTTTGAATCTTGTTTATCATGCTAAGAGGAGCAGGAAAAAGCAAAAAATTTCAGAATTGCACCTTGCAATGCGGAGAAATTACTGTTTGTGCATTTACAATATTCATTGATTTTTGCCATTGAAAAACATCATGTTATTCATATACCAGAAATGATTGAAGCTACTGACTGAATGAAAGGAGCTGGCATCTCGCTCTCTTTGAATCTTCTTTATCATGCTAAGAGGAGCAGGAAAAAGTAAAAAATTTCAGAATTGCACCTTGCAATGCGGAGAAATTACTGTTTGTGCATTTATAATATTCAATGATTTTTGCCATTGAAAAACGTCCAGAAATGATTGAAGCTACTGACTGAACGAAAGGAGCTGGCATCTCACTCTCTTTGAATCTTCTTTATCATGCTAAGAGGAGCAGGAAAAAGCAAAAAATTTCAGAATTGCACCTTGCAATGCGGAGAAATTACTGTTTGTGCATTTACAATATTCATTGATTTTTGCCATTGAAAAACGTCCAGAAATGATTGAAGCTACTGACTGAATGAAAGGAGCTGGCATCTCACTCTCTTTGAATCTTCTTTATCATGCTAAGAGGAGCAGGAAAAAGCAAAAAATTTCAGAATTGCACCTTGCAATGCGGAGAAATTACTGTTTGTGCATTTACAATATTCATTGATTTTTGCCTTTGAAAAACATCATGTTATTCATATACCAGAAATGTTTGAAGCTACTGACTGAATGAAAGGAGCTGACATCTCACGCTCTTTGAATCTTCTTTATCATGCTAAGAGGAGCAGGAAAAAGCAAAACATTTCAGAATTGCACCTTGCAATGCGGAGAAATTACTGTTTGTGCATTTACAATATTCGTTGATTTTTGCCATTGAAAAACGTCCAGAAATGATTGAAGCTACTGACTGAATGAAAGGAGCTGGCATCTCACTCTCTTTGAATCTTCTTTATCATGCTAAGAGGAGCAGGAAAAAGCAAAAAATTTCAGAATTGCACCTTGCAATGCGGAGAAATTACTGTTTGTGCATTTACAATATTCATTGATTTTTGCCATTGAAAAACATCATGTTATTCATATACCAGAAATGTTTGAAGCTACTGACTGAATGAAAGGAGCTGGCATCTCACTCTCTTTGAATCTTCTTTATCATGCTAAGAGGAGCAGGAAAAAGCAAAAAATTTCAGAATTGCACCTTGCAATGCGGAGAAATTACTGTTTGTGCATTTACAATATTCATTGATTTTTGCCATTGAAAAACGTCCAGAAATGATTGAAGCTACTGACTGAATGAAAGGAGCGGGCATCTCACTCTCTTTGAATCTTCTTTATCATGCTAAGAGGAGCAGGAAAAAGCAAAAAATTTCAGAATTGCACCTTGCAATGCGGAGAAATTACTGTTTGTGCATTTACAATATTCATTGATTTTTGCCATTGAAAAACATCATGTTATTCATATACCAGAAATGTTTGAAGCTACTGACTGAATGAAAGGAGCTGACATCTCACGCTCTTTGAATCTTCTTTATCATGCTAAGAGGAGCAGGAAAAAGCAAAAAATTTCAGAATTGCACCTTGCAATGCGGAGAAATTACTGTTTGTGCATTTACAATATTCATTGATTTTTGCCATTGAAAAACGTCCAGAAATGATTGAAGCTACTGACTGAATGAAAGGAGCTGGCATCTCACTCTCTTTGAATCTTCTTTATCATGCTAAGAGGAGCAGGAAAAAGCAAAAAATTTCAGAATTGCACCTTGCAATGCGGAGAAATTACTGTTTGTGCATTTACAATATTCATTGATTTTTGCCATTGAAAAACATCATGTTATTCATATACCAGAAATGTTTGAAGCTACTGACTGAATGAAAGGAGCTGGCATCTCACTCTCTTTGAATCTTCTTTATCATGCTAAGAGGAGCAGGAAAAAGCAAAAAATTTCAGAATTGCACCTTGCAATGCGGAGAAATTACTGTTTGTGCATTTACAATATTCATTGATTTTTGCCATTGAAAAACATCATGTTATTCATATACCAGAAATGTTTGAAGCTACTGACTGAATGAAAGGAGCTGGCATCTCACTCTCTTTGAATCTTCTTTATCATGCTAAGAGGAGCAGGAAAAAGCAAAAAATTTCAGAATTGCACCTTGCAATGCGGAGAAATTACTGTTTGTGCATTTACAATATTCATTGATTTTTGCCATTGAAAAACGTCCAGAAATGATTGAAGCTACTGACTGAATGAAAGGAGCTGGCATCTCACTCTCTTTGAATCTTCTTTATCATGCTAAGAGGAGCAGGAAAAAGCAAAACATTTCAGAATTGCACCTCGCAATGCGGAGAAATTACTGTTTGTGCATTTACAACATTCATTGATTTTTGCCATTGAAAAACGTCCAGAAATGATTGAAGCTACTGACTGAATGAAAGGAGCTGGCATCTCACTCTCTTTGAATCTTCTTTATCATGCTAAGAGGAGCAGGAAAAAGCAAAAAATTTCAGAATTGCACCTTGCAATGCGGAGAAATTACTGTTTGTGCATTTACAATATTCATTGATTTTTGCCATTGAAAAACGTCCAGAAATGATTGAAGCTACTGACTGAATGAAAGGAGCTGGCATCTCACTCTCTTTGAATCTTCTTTATCATGCTAAGAGGAGCAGGAAAAAGCAAAAAATTTCAGAATTGCACCTTGCAATGCGGAGAAATTACTGTTTGTGCATTTACAATATTCATTGATTTTTGCCATTGAAAAACATCATGTTATTCATATACCAGAAATGTTTGAAGCTACTGACTGAATGAAAGGAGCTGGCATCTCACTCTCTTTGAATCTTCTTTATCATGCTAAGAGGAGCAGGAAAAAGCAAAAAATTTCAGAATTGCACCTTGCAATGCGGAGAAATTACTGTTTGTGCATTTACAATATTCATTGATTTTTGCCATTGAAAAACGTCCAGAAATGATTGAAGCTACTGACTGAATGAAAGGAGCTGTCATCTCACTCTCTTTGAATCTTGTTTATCATGCTAAGAGGAGCAGGAAAAAGCAAAAAATTTCAGAATTGCACCTTGCAATGCGGAGAAATTACTGTTTGTGCATTTACAATATTCATTGATTTTTGCCATTGAAAAACATCATGTTATTCATATACTAGAAATGATTGAAGCTACTGACTGAATGAAAGGAGCTGGCATCTCACTCTCTTTGAATCTTCTTTATCATGCTAAGAGGAGCAGGAAAAAGTAAAAAATTTCAGAATTGCACCTTGCAATGCGGAGAAATTACTGTTTGTGCATTTATAATATTCAATGATTTTTGCCATTGAAAAACGTCCAGAAATGATTGAAGCTACTGACTGAACGAAAGGAGCTGGCATCTCACTCTCTTTGAATCTTCTTTATCATGCTAAGAGGAGCAGGAAAAAGCAAAAAATTTCAGAATTGCGCCTTGCAATGCGGAGAAATTACTGTTTGTGCATTTACAATATTCATTGATTTTTGCCATTGAAAAACGTCCAGAAATGATTGAAGCTACTGACTGAATGAAAGGAGCTGGCATCTCACTCTCTTTGAATCTTCTTTATCATGCTAAGAGGAGCAGGAAAAAGCAAAAAATTTCAGAATTGCACCTTGCAATGCGGAGAAATTACTGTTTGTGCATTTACAATATTCATTGATTTTTGCCATTGAAAAACATCATGTTATTCATATACCAGAAATGTTTGAAGCTACTGACTGAATGAAAGGAGCTAACATCTCACGCTCTTTGAATCTTCTTTATCATGCTAAGAGGAGCAGGAAAAAGCAAAAAATTTCAGAATTGCACCTTGCAATGCGGAGAAATTACTGTTTGTGCATTTACAATATTCATTGATTTTTGCCATTGAAAAACGTCCAGAATTGATTGAAGCTACTGACTGAATGAAAGGAGCTGGCATCTCACTCTCTTTGAATCTTCTTTATCATGCTAAGAGGAGCAGGAAAAAGCAAAAAATTTCAGAATTGCACCTTGCAATGCGGAGAAATTACTGTTTGTGCATTTACAATATTCATTGATTTTTGCCATTGAAAAACATCATGTTATTCATATACCAGAAATGTTTGAAGCTACTGACTGAATGAAAGGAGCTGGCATCTCACTCTCTTTGAATCTTCTTTATCATGCTAAGAGGAGCAGGAAAAAGCAAAAAATTTCAGAATTGCACCTTGCAATGCGGAGAAATTACTGTTTGTGCATTTACAATATTCATTGATTTTTGCCATTGAAAAACGTCCAGAAATGATTGAAGCTACTGACTGAATGAAAGGAGCTGGCATCTCACTCTCTTTGAATCTTCTTTATCATGCTAAGAGGAGCAGGAAAAAGCAAAAAATTTCAGAATTGCACCTTGCAATGCGGAGAAATTACTGTTTGTGCATTTACAATATTCATTGATTTTTGCCTTTGAAAAACATCATGTTATTCATATACCAGAAATGATTGAAGCTACTGACTGAATGAAAGGAGCTGGCATCTCACTCTCTTTGAATCTTCTTTATCATGCTAAGAGGAGCAGGAAAAAGTAAAAAATTTCAGAATTGCACCTTGCAATGCGGAGAAATTACTGTTTGTGCATTTATAATATTCAATGATTTTTGCCATTGAAAAACGTCCAGAAATGATTGAAGCTACTGACTGAACGAAAGGAGCTGGCATCTCACTCTCTTTGAATCTTCTTTATCATGCTAAGAGGAGCAGGAAAAAGCAAAAAATTTCAGAATTGCACCTTGCAATGCGGAGAAATTACTGTTTGTGCATTTACAATATTCATTGATTTTTGCCATTGAAAAACGTCCAGAAATGATTGAAGCTACTGATTGAATGAAAGGAGCTGGCATCTCACTCTCTTTGAATCTTCTTTATCATGCTAAGAGGAGCAGGAAAAAGCAAAAAATTTCAGAATTGCACCTTGCAATGCGGAGAAATTCCTGTTTGTGCATTTACAATATTCATTGATTTTTGCCATTGAAAAACATCATGTTATTCATATACCAGAAATGTTTGAAGCTACTGACTGAATGAAAGGAGCTGACATCTCACGCTCTTTGAATCTTCTTTATCATGCTAAGAGGAGCAGGAAAAAGCAAAAAATTTCAGAATTGCACCTTGCAATGCGGAGAAATTACTGTTTGTGCATTTACAATATTCATTGATTTTTGCCATTGAAAAACGTCCAGAATTGATTGAAGCTACTGACTGAATGAAAGGAGCTGGCATCTCACTCTCTTTGAATCTTCTTTATCATGCTAAGAGGAGCAGGAAAAAGCAAAAAATTTCAGAATTGCACCTTGCAATGCGGAGAAATTACTGTTTGTGCATTTACAATATTCATTGATTTTTGCCATTGAAAAACATCATGTTATTCATATACCAGAAATGTTTGAAGCTACTGACTGAATGAAAGGAGCTGGCATCTCACTCTCTTTGAATCTTCTTTATCATGCTAAGAGGAGCAGGAAAAAGCAAAAAATTTCAGAATTGCACCTTGCAATGCGGAGAAATTACTGTTTGTGCATTTACAATATTCATTGATTTTTGCCATTGAAAAACGTCCAGAAATGATTGAAGCTACTGACTGAATGAAAGGAGCTGGCATCTCACTCTCTTTGAATCTTCTTTATCATGCTAAGAGGAGCAGGAAAAAGCAAAAAATTTCAGAATTGCACCTTGCAATGCGGAGAAATTACTGTTTGTGCATTTACAATATTCATTGATTTTTGCCATTGAAAAACATCATGTTATTCATATACCAGAAATGTTTGAAGCTACTGACTGAATGAAAGGAGCTGACATCTCACGCTCTTTGAATCTTCTTTATCATGCTAAGAGGAGCGGGAAAAAGCAAAAAATTTCAGAATTGCACCTTGCAATGCGGAGAAATTACTGTTTGTGCATTTACAATATTCATTGATTTTTGCCATTGAAAAACGTCCAGAAATGATTGAAGCTACTGACTGAATGAAAGGAGCTGGCATCTCACTCTCTTTGAATCTTCTTTATCATGCTAAGAGGAGCAGGAAAAAGCAAAAAATTTCAGAATTGCACCTTGCAATGCGGAGAAATTACTGTTTGTGCATTTACAATATTCATTGATTTTTGCCATTGAAAAACATCATGTTATTCATATACCAGAAATGTTTGAAGCTACTGACTGAATGAAAGGAGCTGGCATCTCACTCTCTTTGAATCTTCTTTATCATGCTAAGAGGAGCAGGAAAAAGCAAAAAATTTCAGAATTGCACCTTGCAATGCGGAGAAATTACTGTTTGTGCATTTACAATATTCATTGATTTTTGCCATTGAAAAACGTCCAGAAATGATTGAAGCTACTGACTGAATGAAAGGAGCTGGCATCTCACTCTCTTTGAATCTTCTTTATCATGCTAAGAGGAGCAGGAAAAAGCAAAAAATTTCAGAATTGCACCTTGCAATGCGGAGAAATTACTGTTTGTGCATTTACAATATTCATTGATTTTTGCCATTGAAAAACATCATGTTATTCATATACCAGAAATGTTTGAAGCTACTGACTGAATGAAAGAAGCTGGCATCTCACTCTCTTTAAATCTTCTTTATCATGCTAAGAGGAGCAGGAAAAAGCAAAAAATTTCAGAATTGCACCTTGCAATGCGGAAAAATTACTGTTTGTGCATTTACAATATTCATTGATTTTTGCCATTGAAAAACATCATGTTATTCATATACCAGAAATGTTTGAAGCTACTGACTGAATGAAAGGAGCTGGCATCTCACTCTCTTTGAATCTTCTTTATCATGCTAAGAGGAGCAGGAAAAAGCAAAAAATTTCAGAATTGCACCTTGCAATGCGGAGAAATTACTGTTTGTGCATTTACAATATTCATTGATTTTTGCCATTGAAAAACGTCCAGAAATGATTGAAGCTACTGACTGAATGAAAGGAGCTGGCATCTCACTCTCTTTGAATCTTCTTTATCATGCTAAGAGGAGCAGGAAAAAGCAAAATATTTCAGAATTGCACCTTGCAATGCGGAGAAATTACTGTTTGTGCATTTACAACATTCATTGATTTTTGCCATTGAAAAACGTCCAGAAATGATTGAAGCTACTGACTGAATGAAAGGAGCTGGCATCTCACTCTCTTTGAATCTTCTTTATCATGCTAAGAGGAGCAGGAAAAAGCAAAAAATTTCAGAATTGCACCTTGCAATGCGGAGAAATTACTGTTTGTGCATTTACAATATTCATTGATTTTTGCCATTGAAAAACGTCCAGAAATGATTGAAGCTACTGACTGAATGAAAGGAGCTGGCATCTCACTCTCTTTGAATCTTCTTTATCATGCTAAGAGGAGCAGGAAAAAGCAAAAAATTTCAGAATTGCACCTTGCAATGCGGAGAAATTACTGTTTGTGCATTTACAATATTCATTGATTTTTGCCATTGAAAAACATCATGTTATTCATATACCAGAAATGTTTGAAGCTACTGACTGAATGAAAGGAGCTGGCATCTCACTCTCTTTGAATCTTCTTTATCATGCTAAGAGGAGCAGGAAAAAGCAAAAAATTTCAGAATTGCACCTTGCAATGCGGAGAAATTACTGTTTGTGCATTTACAATATTCATTGATTTTTGCCATTGAAAAACGTCCAGAAATGATTGAAGCTACTGACTGAATGAAAGGAGCTGGCATCTCACTCTCTTTGAATCTTCTTTATCATGCTAAGAGGAGCAGGAAAAAGCAAAAAATTTCAGAATTGCACCTTGCAATGCGGAGAAATTACTGTTTGTGCATTTACAATATTCATTGATTTTTGCCATTGAAAAACATCATGTAATTCATATACCAGAAATGATTGAAGCTACTGACTGAATGAAAGGAGCTGGCATCTCACTCTCTTTGAATCTTCTTTATCATGCTAAGAGGAGCAGGAAAAAGCAAAAAATTTCAGAATTGCACCTTGCAATGCGGAGAAATTACTGTTTGTGCATTTACAATATTCATTGATTTTTGCCATTGAAAAACGTCCAGAAATGATTGAAGCTACTGACTGAATGAAAGGAGCTGGCATCTCACTCTCTTTGAATCTTCTTTATCATGCTAAGAGGAGCAGGAAAAAGCAAAACATTTCAGAATTGCACCTTGCAATGCGGAGAAATTACTGTTTGTGCATTTACAACATTCATTGATTTTTGCCATTGAAAAACGTCCAGAAATGATTGAAGCTACTGACTGAATGAAAGGAGCTGGCATCTCACTCTCTTTGAATCTTCTTTATCATGCTAAGAGGAGCAGGAAAAAGCAAAAAATTTCAGAATTGCACCTTGCAATGCGGAGAAATTACTGTTTGTGCATTTACAATATTCATTGATTTTTGCCATTGAAAAACGTCCAGAAATGATTGAAGCTACTGACTGAATGAAAGGAGCTGGCATCTCACTCTCTTTGAATCTTGTTTATCATGCTAAGAGGAGCAGGAAAAAGCAAAAAATTTCAGAATTGCACCTTGCAATGCGGAGAAATTACTGTTTGTGCATTTACAATATTCATTGATTTTTGCCATTGAAAAACATCATGTTATTCATATACCAGAAATGTTTGAAGCTACTGACTGAATGAAAGGAGCTGGCATCTCACTCTCTTTGAATCTTCTTTATCATGCTAAGAGGAGCAGGAAAAAGCAAAAAATTTCAGAATTGCACCTTGCAATGCGGAGAAATTACTGTTTGTGCATTTACAATATTCATTGATTTTTGCCATTGAAAAACGTCCAGAAATGATTGAAGCTACTGACTGAATGAAAGGAGCTGGCATCTCACTCTCTTTGAATCTTGTTTATCATGCTAAGAGGAGCAGGAAAAAGCAAAAAATTTCAGAATTGCACCTTGCAATGCGGAGAAATTACTGTTTGTGCATTTACAATATTCATTGATTTTTGCCATTGAAAAACATCATGTTATTCATATACCAGAAATGATTGAAGCTACTGACTGAATGAAAGGAGCTGGCATCTCACTCTCTTTGAATCTTCTTTATCATGCTAAGAGGAGCAGGAAAAAGTAAAAAATTTCAGAATTGCACCTTGCAATGCGGAGAAATTACTGTTTGTGCATTTACAATATTCATTGATTTTTGCCATTGAAAAACGTCCAGAAATGATTGAAGCTACTGACTGAATGAAAGGAGCTGGCATCTCACTCTCTTTGAATCTTCTTTATCATGCTAAGAGGAGCAGGAAAAAGCAAAAAATTTCAGAATTGCACCTTGCAATGCGGAGAAATTACTGTTTGTGCATTTACAATATTCATTGATTTTTGCCATTGAAAAACATCATGTTATTCATATACCAGAAATGTTTGAAGCTACTGACTGAATGAAAGGAGCTGACATCTCACGCTCTTTGAATCTTCTTTATCATGCTAAGAGGAGCAGGAAAAAGCAAAAAATTTCAGAATTGCACCTTGCAATGCGGAGAAATTACTGTTTGTGCATTTACAATATTCATTGATTTTTGCCATTGAAAAACGTCCAGAATTGATTGAAGCTACTAACTGAATGAAAGGAGCTGGCATCTCACTCTCTTTGAATCTTCTTTATCATGCTAAGAGGAGCAGGAAAAAGCAAAAAATTTCAGAATTGCACCTTGCAATGCGGAGAAATTACTGTTTGTGCATTTACAATATTCATTGATTTTTGCCATTGAAAAACATCATGTTATTCATATACCAGAAATGTTTGAAGCTACTGACTGAATGAAAGGAGCTGGCATCTCACTCTCTTTGAATCTTCTTTATCATGCTAAGAGGAGCAGGAAAAAGCAAAAAATTTCAGAATTGCACCTTGCAATGTGGAGAAATTACTGTTTGTGCATTTACAATATTCATTGATTTTTGCCATTGAAAAACATCATGTTATTCATATACCAGAAATGTTTGAAGCTACTGATTGAATGAAAGGAGCTGGCATCTCACTCTCTTTGAATCTTCTTTATCATGCTAAGAGGAGCAGGGAAAAGCAAAAAATTTCAGAATTGCACCTTGCAATGTGGAGAAATTACTGTTTGTGCATTTACAATATTCATTGATTTTTACCATTAAAAACGTCCAGAAATGATTGAAGCTACTGACTGAATGAAAGTAGCTGGCATCTCACTCTCTTTGAATCTTCTTTATCATGCTAAGACGAGCAGGAAAAAGCAAAAAATTTCAGACTTGCACCTTGCAATGCGGAGAAATTACTGTTTGTGCATTTACAAAATTCATTGATTTTTGCCATTGAAAAACATCATGTTATTCATATACCAGAAATGTTTGAAGCTACTGACTGAATGAAAGGAGCTGGCATCTCACTCTCTTTGAATCTTCTTTATCATGCTAAGAGGAGCAGGAAAAAGCAAAAAATTTCAGAATTGCACCTTGCAATGCGGAGAAATTACTGTTTGTGCATTTACAATATTCATTGATTTTTGCCATTGAAAAACGTCCAGAAATGATTGAAGCTACTGACTGAATGAAAGGAGCTGGCATCTCACTCTCTTTGAATCTTGTTTATCATGCTAAGAGGAGCAGGAAAAAGCAAAAAATTTCAGAATTGCACCTTGCAATGCGGAGAAATTACTGTTTGTGCATTTACAATATTCATTGATTTTTGCCATTGAAAAACATCATGTTATTCATATACCAGAAATGATTGAAGCTACTGACTGAATGAAAGGAGCTGGCATCTCACTCTCTTTGAATCTTCTTTATCATGCTAAGAGGAGCAGGAAAAAGTAAAAAATTTCAGAATTGCACCTTGCAATGCGGAGAAATTACTGTTTGTGCATTTATAATATTCAATGATTTTTGCCATTGAAAAACGTCCAGAAATGATTGAAGCTACTAACTGAACGAAAGGAGCTGGCATCTCACTCTCTTTGAATCTTCTTTATCATGCTAAGAGGAGCAGGAAAAAGCAAAAAATTTCAGAATTGCACCTTGCAATGCGGAGAAATTACTGTTTGTGCATTTACAATATTCATTGATTTTTGCCATTGAAAAACATCATGTTATTCATATACCAGAAATGTTTGAAGCTACTGACTGAATGAAAGGAGCTGGCATCTCACTCTCTTTGAATCTTCTTTATCATGCTAAGAGGAGCAGGAAAAAGCAAAAAATTTCAGAATTGCACCTTGCAATGCGGAGAAATTACTGTTTGTGCATTTACAATATTCATTGATTTTTGCCATTGAAAAACGTCCAGAAATGATTGAAGCTACTGACTGAATGAAAGGAGCTGGCATCTCACTCTCTTTGAATCTTGTTTATCATGCTAAGAGGAGCAGGAAAAAGCAAAAAATTTCAGAATTGCACCTTGCAATGCGGAGAAATTACTGTTTGTGCATTTACAATATTCATTGATTTTTGCCATTGAAAAACATCATGTTATTCATATACCAGAAATGATTGAAGCTACTGACTGAATGAAAGGAGCTGGCATCTCACTCTCTTTGAATCTTCTTTATCATGCTAAGAGGAGCAGGAAAAAGTAAAAAATTTCAGAATTGCACCTTGCAATGCGGAGAAATTACTGTTTGTGCATTTACAATATTCATTGATTTTTGCCATTGAAAAACGTCCAGAAATGATTGAAGCTACTGACTGAATGAAAGGAGCTGGCATCTCACTCTCTTTGAATCTTCTTTATCATGCTAAGAGGAGCAGGAAAAAGCAAAAAATTTCAGAATTGCACCTTGCAATGCGGAGAAATTACTGTTTGTGCATTTACAATATTCATTGATTTTTGCCATTGAAAAACATCATGTTATTCATATACCAGAAATGTTTGAAGCTACTGACTGAATGAAAGGAGCTGACATCTCACGCTCTTTGAATCTTCTTTATCATGCTAAGAGGAGCAGGAAAAAGCAAAAAATTTCAGAATTGCACCTTGCAATGCGGAGAAATTACTGTTTGTGCATTTACAATATTCATTGATTTTTGCCATTGAAAAACGTCCAGAATTGATTGAAGCTACTAACTGAATGAAAGGAGCTGGCATCTCACTCTCTTTGAATCTTCTTTATCATGCTAAGAGGAGCAGGAAAAAGCAAAAAATTTCAGAATTGCACCTTGCAATGCGGAGAAATTACTGTTTGTGCATTTACAATATTCATTGATTTTTGCCATTGAAAAACATCATGTTATTCATATACCAGAAATGTTTGAAGCTACTGACTGAATGAAAGGAGCTGGCATCTCACTCTCTTTGAATCTTCTTTATCATGCTAAGAGGAGCAGGAAAAAGCAAAAAATTTCAGAATTGCACCTTGCAATGCGGAGAAATTACTGTTTGTGCATTTACAATATTCATTGATTTTTGCCATTGAAAAACATCATGTTATTCATATACCAGAAATGTTTGAAGCTACTGACTGAATGAAAGGAGCTGGCATCTCACTCTCTTTGAATCTTCTTTATCATGCTAAGAGGAGCAGGGAAAAGCAAAAAATTTCAGAATTGCACCTTGCAATGTGGAGAAATTACTGTTTGTGCATTTACAATATTCATTGATTTTTACCATTAAAAACGTCCAGAAATGATTGAAGCTACTGACTGAATGAAAGTAGCTGGCATCTCACTCTCTTTGAATCTTCTTTATCATGCTAAGAGGAGCAGGAAAAAGCAAAAAATTTCAGAATTGCACCTTGCAATGCGGAGAAATTACTGTTTGTGCATTTACAATATTCATTGATTTTTGCCATTGAAAAACGTCCAGAAATGATTGAAGCTACTGACTGAATGAAAGGAGCTGGCATCTCACTCTCTTTGAATCTTGTTTATCATGCTAAGAGGAGCAGGAAAAAGCAAAAAATTTCAGAATTGCACCTTGCAATGCGGAGAAATTACTGTTTGTGCATTTACAATATTCATTGATTTTTGCCATTGAAAAACATCATGTTATTCATATACCAGAAATGATTGAAGCTACTGACTGAATGAAAGGAGCTGGCATCTCACTCTCTTTGAATCTTCTTTATCATGCTAAGAGGAGCAGGAAAAAGTAAAAAATTTCAGAATTGCACCTTGCAATGCGGAGAAATTACTGTTTGTGCATTTATAATATTCAATGATTTTTGCCATTGAAAAACGTCCAGAAATGATTGAAGCTACTGACTGAATGAAAGGAGCTGGCATCTCACTCTCTTTGAATCTTCTTTATCATGCTAAGAGGAGCAGGAAAAAGCAAAAAATTTCAGAATTGCACCTTGCAATGCGGAGAAATTACTGTTTGTGCATTTACAATATTCATTGATTTTTGCCATTGAAAAACATCATGTTATTCATATACCAGAAATGTTTGAAGCTACTGACTGAATGAAAGGAGCTGACATCTCACGCTCTTTGAATCTTCTTTATCATGCTAAGAGGAGCAGGAAAAAGCAAAAAATTTCAGAATTGCACCTTGCAATGCGGAGAAATTACTGTTTGTGCATTTACAATATTCATTGATTTTTGCCATTGAAAAACGTCCAGAATTGATTGAAGCTACTGACTGAATGAAAGGAGCTGGCATCTCACTCTCTTTGAATCTTCTTTATCATGCTAAGAGGAGCAGGAAAAAGCAAAAAATTTCAGAATTGCACCTTGCAATGCGGAGAAATTACTGTTTGTGCATTTACAATATTCATTGATTTTTGCCATTGAAAAACATCATGTTATTCATATACCAGAAATGTTTGAAGCTACTGACTGAATGAAAGGAGCTGGCATCTCACTCTCTTTGAATCTTCTTTATCATGCTAAGAGGAGCAGGAAAAAGCAAAAAATTTCAGAATTGCACCTTGCAATGCGGAGAAATTACTGTTTGTGCATTTACAATATTCATTGATTTTTGCCATTGAAAAACATCATGTTATTCATATACCAGAAATGTTTGAAGCTACTGACTGAATGAAAGGAGCTGGCATCTCACTCTCTTTGAATCTTCTTTATCATGCTAAGAGGAGCAGGGAAAAGCAAAAAATTTCAGAATTGCACCTTGCAATGTGGAGAAATTACTGTTTGTGCATTTACAATATTCATTGATTTTTACCATTGAAAAACGTCCAGAAATGATTGAAGCTACTGACTGAATGAAAGTAGCTGGCATCTCACTCTCTTTGAATCTTCTTTATCATGCTAAGACGAGCAGGAAAAAGCAAAAAATTTCAGACTTGCACCTTGCAATGCGGAGAAATTACTGTTTGTGCATTTACAATATTCATTGATTTTTGCCATTGAAAAACATCATGTTATTCATATACCAGAAATGTTTGAAGCTACTGACTGAATGAAAGGAGCTGGCATCTCACTCTCTTTGAATCTTCTTTATCATGCTAAGAGGAGCAGGAAAAAGCAAAAAATTTCAGAATTGCACCTTGCAATGCGGAGACATTACTGTTTGTGCATTTACAATATTCATTGATTTTTGCCATTGAAAAACGTCCAGAAATGATTGAAGCTACTGACTGAATGAAAGGAGCTGGCATCTCACTCTCTTTGAACCTTCTTTATCATGCTAAGAGGAGCAGGAAAAAGCAAAAAATTTCAGAATTGCACCTTGCAATGCGGAGAAATTACTGTTTGTGCATGTACAATATTCATTGATTTTTGCCATTGAAAAACGTCCAGAAATTATTGAAGCTACTGACTGAATGAAGAGCTGGCATCTCACTCTCTTTGAATCTTCTTTATCATGCTAAGAGGAGCAGGAAAAAGCAAAAAATTTCAGAATTGCACCTTGCAATGCGGAGAAATTACTGTTTGTGCATTTACAATATTCATTGATTTTTGCCATTGAAAAACATGTTATTCATATACCAGAAATGTTTGAAGCTACTGACTGAATGAAAGGAGCTGGCACCTCACTCTCTTTGAATCTTCTTTATCATGCTAAGAGGAGCAGGAAAAATCAAAAAATTTCAGAATTGCACCTTGCAATGTGGAGAAATTACTGTTTGTGCATTTACAATATTCATTGATTTTTACCATTGAAAAACGTCCAGAAATGATTGAAGCTACTGACTGAATGAAAGTAGCTGGCATCTCACTCTCTTTGAATCTTCTTTATCATGCTAAGACGAGCAGGAAAAAGCAAAAAATTTCAGACTTGCACCTTGCAATGCGGAGAAATTACTGTTTGTGCATTTACAATATTCATTGATTTTTGCCATTGAAAAACATCATGTTATTCATATACCAGAAATGTTTGAAGCTACTGACTGAATGAAAGGAGCTGGCATCTCACTCTCTTTGAATCTTCTTTATCATGCTAAGAGGAGCAGGAAAAAGCAAAAAATTTCAGAATTGCACCTTGCAATGCGGAGAAATTACTGTTTGTGCATTTACAATATTCATTGATTTTTGCCATTGAAAAACGTCCAGAAATGATTGAAGCTACTGACTGAATGAAAGGAGCTGGCATCTCACTCTCTTTGAATCTTCTTTATCATGCTAAGAGGAGCAGGAAAAAGCAAAAAATTTCAGAATTGCACCTTGCAATGCGGAGAAATTACTGTTTGTGCATTTACAATATTCATTGATTTTTGCCATTGAAAAACGTCCAGAAATGATTGAAGCTACTGACTGAATGAAAGGAGCTGGCATCTCACTCTCTTTGAATCTTCTTTATCATGCTAAGAGGAGCAGGAAAAAGCAAAAAATTTCAGAATTGCACCTTGCAATGCGGAGAAATTACTGTTTGTGCATTTACAATATTCATTGATTTTTGCCATTGAAAAACATGTTATTCATATACCAGAAATGTTTGAAGCTACTGACTGAATGAAAGGAGCTGGCACCTCACTCTCTTTGAATCTTCTTTATCATGCTAAGAGGAGCGGGAAAAAGCAAAAAATTTCAGAATTGCACCTTGCAATGCGGAGAAATTACTGTTTGTGCATTTACAATATTCATTGATTTTTGCCATTGAAAAACGTCCAGAAATGATTGAAGGTACTGACTGAATGAAAGGAGCTGGCATCTCACTCTCTTTGAATCTTCTTTATCATGCTAAGAGGAGCAGGAAAAAGCAAAAAATTTCAGAATTGCACCTTGCAATGCGGAGAAATTACTGTTTGTGCATTTACAAAATTCATTGATTTTTGCCATTGAAAAACGTCCAGAAATGATTGAAGCTACTGACTGAATGAAAGGAGCTGGCATCTCACTCTCTTTGAATCTTCTTTATCATGCTAAGAGGAGCAGGAAAAAGCAAAAAATTTCAGAATTGCACCTTGCAATGCGGAGAAATTACAGTTTGTGCATTTACAATATTCATTGATTTTTGCCATTGAGAAACGTCCAGAAATGATTGAAGCTACTGACTGAATGAAAGGAGCTGGCATCTCACTCTCTTTGAATCTTTATCATGCTAAGAGGAGCAGGAAAAAGCAAAAAATTTCAGAATTGCACCTTGCAATGCGGAGAAATTACTGTTTGTGCATTTACAATATTCATTGATTTTTGCCATTGAAAAACATCATGTTATTCATATACCAGAAATGTTTGAAGCTACTGACTGAATGAAAGGAGCTGGCATCTCACTCTCTTTGAATCTTCTTTATCATGCTAAGAGGAGCAGGAAAAAGCAAAAAATTTCAGAATTGCACCTTGCAATGTGGAGAAATTACTGTTTGTGCATTTACAATATTCATTGATTTTTACCATTGAAAAACGTCCAGAAATGATTGAAGCTACTGACTGAATGAAAGTAGCTGGCATCTCACTCTCTTTGAATCTTCTTTATCATGCTAAGAGGAGCAGGAAAAAGCAAAAAATTTCAGACTTGCACCTTGCAATGCGGAGAAATTACTGTTTGTGCATTTACAATATTCATTGATTTTTGCCATTGAAAAACATCATGTTATTGATATACCAGAAATGTTTGAAGCTACTGACTGAATGAAAGGAGCTGGCATCTCACTCTCTTTGAATCTTCTTTATCATGCTAAGAGGAGCAGGAAAAAGCAAAAAATTTCAGAATTGCACCTTGCAATGCGGAGAAATTACTGTTTGTGCATTTACAATATTCATTGATTTTTTCCATTGAAAAACATCATGTTATTCATATACCAGAAATGTTTGAAGCTACTGACTGAATGAAAGGAGCTGGCATCTCAATCTCTTTGAATCTTCTTTATCATGCTAAGAGGAGCAGGAAAAAGCAAAAAACTTCAGAATTGCACCTTGCAATGTGGAGAAATTACTGTTTGTGCATTTACAATATTCATTGATTTTTACCATTGAAAAACGTCCAGAAATGATTGAAGCTACTGACTGAATGAAAGTAGCTGACATCTCACTCTCTTTGAATCTTCTTTATCATGCTAAGAGGAGCAGGAAAAAGCAAAAAATTTCAGACTTGCACCTTGCAATGCGGAGAAATTACTGTTTGTGCATTTACAATATTCATTGATTTTTGCCATTGAAAAACATCATGTTATTCATATACCAGAAATGTTTGAAGCTACTGACTGAATGAAAGGAGCTGGCATCTCACTCTCTTTGAATCTTCTTTATCATGCTAAGAGGAGCAGGAAAAAGCAAAAAATTTCAGAATTGCACCTTGCAATGCGGAGAAATTACTGTTTGTGCATTTACAATATTCATTGATTTTTGCCATTGAAAAACATCATGTTATTCATATACCAGAAATGTTTGAAGCTACTGACTGAATGAAAGGAGCTGACATCTCACTCTCTTTGAATCTTCTTTATCATGCTAAGAGGAGCAGGAAAAAGCAAAAAATTTCAGAATTGCACCTTGCAATGCGGAGAAATTACTGTTTGTGCATTTACAATATTCATTGATTTTTGCCATTGAAAAACGTCCAGAAATGATTGAAGCTACTGACTGAATGAAAGGAGCTGGCATCTCACTCTCTTTGAATCATGCTAAGAGGAGCAGGAAAAAGCAAAAAATTTCAGAATTGCACCTTGCAATGCGGAGAAATTACTGTTTGTGCATTTACAATATTCATTGATTTTTGCCATTGAAAAACATCATGTTATTCATATACCAGAAATGTTTGAAGCTACTGACTGAATGAAAGGAGCTGGCATCTCACTCTCTTTGAATCTTCTTTATCATGCTAAGAGGAGCAGGAAAAAGCAAAAAATTTTAGAATTGCACCTTGCAATGTGGAGAAATTACTGTTTGTGCATTTACAATATTCATTGATTTTTACCATTGAAAAACGTCCAGAAATGATTGAAGCTACTGACTGAATGAAAGTAGCTGGCATCTCACTCTCTTTGAATCTTCTTTATCATGCTAAGAGGAGCAGGAAAAAGAAAAAATTTCAGACTTGCACCTTGCAATGCGGAGAAATTACTGTTTGTGCATTTACAATATTCATTGATTTTTGCCATTGAAAAACATCATGTTATTCATATACCAGAAATGTTTGAAGCTACTGACTGAATGAAAGGAGCTGGCATCTCACTCTCTTTGAATCTTCTTTATCATGCTAAGAGGAGCAGGAAAAAGCAAAAAATTTCAGAATTTCACCTTGCAATGCGGAGAAATTACTGTTTGTGCATTTACAATATTCATTGATTTTTGCCATTGAAAAACGTCCAGAAATGATTGAAGCTACTGACTGAATGAAAGGAACTGGCATCTCACTCTCTTTGAATCTTCTTTATCATGCTAAGAGGAGCAGGAAAAAGCAAAAAATTTCAGAATTGCACCTTGCAATGCGGAGAAATTACTGTTTGTGCATTTACAATATTCATTGATTTTTGCCATTGAAAAACGTCCAGAAATGATTGAAGCTACTGACTGAATGAAAGGAGCTGGCATCTCACTCTCTTTGAATCTTCTTTATCATGCTAAGAGGAGCAGGAAAAAGCAAAAAATTTCAGAATTGCACCTTGCAATGCGGAGAAATTACTGTTTGTGCATTTACAATATTCATTGATTTTTGCCATTGAAAAACATATTCATAAACCAGAAATGTTTGAAGCTACTGACTGAATGAAAGGAGCTGGCACCTCAATCTCTTTGAATCTTCTTTATCATGCTAAGAGGAGCGGGAAAAAGCAAAAAATTTCAGAATTGCACCTTGCAATGCGGAGAAATTACTGTTTGTGCATTTACAATATTCATTGATTTTTGCCATTGAAAAACGTCCAGAAATGATTGAAGGTACTGACTGAATGAAAGGAGCTGGCATCTCACTCTCTTTGAATCTTCTTTATCATGCTAAGAGGAGCAGGAAAAAGCAAAAAATTTCAGAATTGCACCTTGCAATGCGGAGAAATTACTGTTTGTGCATTTACAATATTCATTGATTTTTGCCATTGAAAAACGTCCAGAAATGATTGAAGCTACTGACTGAATGAAAGGAGCTGGCATCTCACTCTCTTTGAATCTTCTTTATCATGCTAAGAGGAGCAGGAAAAAGCAAAAAATTTCAGAATTGCACCTTGCAATGCGGAGAAATTACTGTTTGTGCATTTACAATATTCATTGATTTTTGCCATTGAAAAACATCCAGAAATGATTGAAGCTACTGACTGAATGAAAGGAGCTGGCATCTCACTCTCTTTGAATCTTCTTTATCATGCTAAGAGGAGCAGGAAAAAGCAAAAAATTTCAGAATTGCACCTTGCAATGCGGAGAAATTACTGTTTGTGCATTTACAATATTCATTGATTTTTGCCATTGAAAAACATCATGTTATTCATATACCAGAAATGTTTGAAGCTACTGACTGAATGAAAGGAGCTGGCATCTCACTCTCTTTGAATCTTCTTTATCATGCTAAGAGGAGCAGGAAAAAGCAAAAAATTTCAGAATTGCACCTTGCAATGTGGAGAAATTACTGTTTGTGCATTTACAATATTCATTGATTTTTACCATTGAAAAACGTCCAGAAATGATTGAAGCTACTGACTGAATGAAAGTAGCTGGCATCTCACTCTCTTTGAATCTTCTTTATCATGCTAAGAGGAGCAGGAAAAAGCAAAAAATTTCAGACTTGCACCTTGCAATGCGGAGAAATTACTGTTTGTGCATTTACAATATTCATTGATTTTTGCCATTGAAAAACATCATGTTATTCATATACCAGAAATGTTTGAAGCTACTGACTGAATGAAAGGAGCTGGCATCTCACTCTCTTTGAATCTTCTTTATCATGCTAAGAGGAGCAGGAAAAAGCAAAAAATTTCAGAATTGCACCTTGCAATGCGGAGAAATTACTGTTTGTGCATTTACAATATTCATTGATTTTTGCCATTGAAAAACATAATGTTATTCATATACCAGAAATGTTTGAAGCTACTGACTGAATGAAAGGAGCTGGCATCTCAATCTCTTTGAATCTTCTTTATCATGCTAAGAGGAGCATGAAAAAGCAAAAAATTTCAGAATTGCACCTTGCAATGTGGAGAAATTACTGTTTGTGCATTTACAATATTCATTGATTTTTACCATTGAAAAACGTCCAGAAATGATTGAAGCTACTGACTGAATGAAAGTAGCTGGCATCTCACTCTCTTTGAATCTTCTTTATCATGCTAAGAGGAGCAGGAAAAAGGAAAAATTTCAGACTTGCACCTTGCAATGCGGAGAAATTACTGTTTGTGCATTTACAATATTCATTGATTTTTGCCATTGAAAAACATCATGTTATTCATATACCAGAAATGTTTGAAGCTACTGACTGAATGAAAGGAGCTGGCATCTCACTCTCTTTGAATCTTCTTTATCATGCTAAGAGGAGCAGAAAAAAGCAAAAAATTTCAGACTTGCACCTTGCAATGCGGAGAAATTACTGTTTGTGCATTTACAATATTCATTGATTTTTGCCATTGAAAAACATCATGTTATTCATATACCAGAAATGTTTGAAGCTACTGACTGAATGAAAGGAGCTGGCATCTCACTCTCTTTGAATCTTCTTTATCATGCTAAGAGGAGCAGGAAAAAGCAAAAAATTTCAGAATTGCACCTTGCAATGTGGAGAAATTACTGTTTGTGCATTTACAATATTCATTGATTTTTACCATTGAAAAACGTCCAGAAATGATTGAAGCTACTGACTGAATGAAAGTAGCTGGCATCTCACTCTCTTTGAATCTTCTTTATCATGCTAAGAGGAGCAGGAAAAAGCAAAAAATTTCAGACTTGCACCTTGCAATGCGGAGAAATTACTGTTTGTGCATTTACAATATTCATTGATTTTTGCCATTGAAAAACATCATGTTATTCATATACCAGAAATGTTTGAAGCTACTGACTGAATGAAAGGAGCTGGCATCTCACTCTCTTTGAATCTTCTTTATCATGCTAAGAGGAGCAGGAAAAAGCAAAAAATTTCAGAATTGCACCTTGCAATGCGGAGAAATTACTGTTTGTGCATTTACAATATTCATTGATTTTTGCCATTGAAAAACATAATGTTATTCATATACCAGAAATGTTTGAAGCTACTGACTGAATGAAAGGAGCTGGCATCTCAATCTCTTTGAATCTTCTTTATCATGCTAAGAGGAGCATGAAAAAGCAAAAAATTTCAGAATTGCACCTTGCAATGTGGAGAAATTACTGTTTGTGCATTTACAATATTCATTGATTTTTACCATTGAAAAACGTCCAGAAATGATTGAAGCTACTGACTGAATGAAAGTAGCTGGCATCTCACTCTCTTTGAATCTTCTTTATCATGCTAAGAGGAGCAGGAAAAAGGAAAAATTTCAGACTTGCACCTTGCAATGCGGAGAAATTACTGTTTGTGCATTTACAATATTCATTGATTTTTGCCATTGAAAAACATGATGTTATTCATATACCAGAAATGTTTGAAGCTACTGACTGAATGAAAGGAGCTGGCATCTCACTCTCTTTGAATCTTCTTTATCATGCTAAGAGGAGCAGAAAAAAGCAAAAAATTTCAGACTTGCACCTTGCAATGCGGAGAAATTACTGTTTGTGCATTTACAATATTCATTGATTTTTGCCATTGAAAAACATCATGTTATTCATATACCAGAAATGTTTGAAGCTACTGACTGAATGAAAGGAGCTGGCATCTCACTCTCTTTGAATCTTCTTTATCATGCTAAGAGGAGCAGGAAAAAGCAAAAAATTTCAGAATTGCACCTTGCAATGCGGAGAAATTACTGTTTGTGCATTTACAATATTCATTGATTTTTGCCATTGAAAAACGTCCAGAAATGATTGAAGGTACTGACTGAATGAAAGGAGCTGGCATCTCACTCTCTTTGAATCTTCTTTATCATGCTAAGAGGAGCAGGAAAAAGCAAAAAATTTCAGAATTGCAACTTGCAATGCGGAG
The DNA here is from genome assembly GCF_046119375.1 of Phyllobates terribilis. Lineage (NCBI taxonomy): Eukaryota > Metazoa > Chordata > Amphibia > Anura > Dendrobatidae > Phyllobates > Phyllobates terribilis. Next base: position 368,226 of record NW_027363747.1, read on the forward strand.
AAATTACTGTTTGTGCATTTACAATATTCATTGATTTTTGCCATTGAAAAACGTCCAGAAATGATTGAAGCTACTGACTGAATGAAAGGAGCTGGCATCTCACTCTCTTTGAATCTTCTTTATCATGCTAAGTGGAGCAGGAAAAAGCAAAAAATTTCAGAATTGCACCTTGCAATGCGGAGAAATTACAGTTTGTGCATTTACAATATTCATTGATTTTTGCCATTGAAAAACGTCCAGAAATGATTGAAGCTACTGACTGAATGAAAGGAGCTGGCATCTCACTCTCTTTGAATCTTCTTTATCATGCTAAGAGGAGCAGGAAAAAGCAAAAAATTTCAGAATTGCACCTTGCAATGCGGAGAAATTACTGTTTGTGCATTTACAATATTCGTTGATTTTTGCCATTGAAAAACGTCCAGAAATGATTGAAGCTACTGACTGCATGAAAGGAGCTGGCATCTCACTCTCTTTGAATCTTCTTTATCATGCTAAGAGGAGCAGGAAAAAGCAAAAAATTTCAGAATTGCACCTTGCAATGCGGGGAAATTACAGTTTGTGCATTTACAATATTCATTGATTTTTGCCATTGAAAAACGTCCAGAAATGATTGAAGCTACTGACTGAATGAAAGGAGCTGGCATCTCACTCTCTTTGAATCTTCTTTATCATGCTAAGAGGAGCAGGAAAAAGCAAAAAATTTCAGACTTGCACCTTGCAATGCGGAGAAATTACTGTTTGTGCATTTACAATATTCATTGATGTTTGCCATTGAAAAACATCATGTTATTCATATACCAGAAATGTTTGAAGCTACTGACTGAATGAAAGGAGCTGGCATCTCACTCTCTTTGTATCTTCTTTATCATGCTAAGAGGAGCAGGAAAAAGCAAAAAATTTCAGAATTGCACCTTGCAATGCGGAGAAATTACTGTTTGTGCATTTACAATATTCATTGATTTTTGCCATTGAAAAACATGTTATTCATATACCAGAAATGTTTGAAGCTACTGACTGAATGAAAGGAGCTGGCATCTCAATCTCTTTGAATCTTCTTTATCATGCTAAGAGGAGCATGAAAAAGCAAAAAATTTCAGAATTGCACCTTGCAATGTGGAGAAATTACTGTTTGTGCATTTACAATATTCATTGATTTTTACCATTGAAAAACGTCCAGAAATGATTGAAGCTACTGACTGAATGAAAGTAGCTGGCATCTCACTCTCTTTGAATCTTCTTTATCATGCTAAGAGGAGCAGAAAAAAGCAAAAAATTTCAGACTTGCACCTTGCAATGCGGAGAAATTACTGTTTGTGCATTTACAATATTCATTGATTTTTGCCATTGAAAAACATCATGTTATTCATATACCAGAAATGTTTGAAGCTACTGACTGAATGAAAGGAGCTGGCATCTCACTCTCTTTGAATCTTCTTTATCATGCTAAGAGGAGCAGAAAAAAGCAAAAAATTTCAGACTTGCACCTTGCAATGCGGAGAAATTACTGTTTGTGCATTTACAATATTCATTGATTTTTGCCATTGAAAAACATCATGTTATTCATATACCAGAAATGTTTGAAGCTACTGACTGAATGAAAGGAGCTGGCATCTCACTCTCTTTGAATCTTCTTTATCATGCTAAGAGGAGCAGGAAAAAGCAAAAAATTTCAGAATTGCACCTTGCAATGCGGAGAAATTACTGTTTGTGCATTTACAATATTCATTGATTTTTGCCATTGAAAAACGTCCAGAAATGATTGAAGGTACTGACTGAATGAAAGGAGCTGGCATCTCACTCTCTTTGAATCTTCTTTATCATGCTAAGAGGAGCAGGAAAAAGCAAAAAATTTCAGAATTGCAACTTGCAATGCGGAGAAATTACTGTTTGTGCATTTACAATATTCATTGATTTTTGCCATTGAAAAACGTCCAGAAATGATTGAAGCTACTGACTGAATGAAAGGAGCTGGCATCTCACTCTCTTTGAATCTTCTTTATCATGCTAAGTGGAGCAGGAAAAAGCAAAAAATTTCAGAATTGCACCTTGCAATGCGGAGAAATTACAGTTTGTGCATTTACAATATTCATTGATTTTTGCCATTGAAAAACGTCCAGAAATGATTGAAGCTACTGACTGAATGAAAGGAGCTGGCATCTCACTCTCTTTGAATCTTCTTTATCATGCTAAGAGGAGCAGGAAAAAGCAAAAAATTTCAGAATTGCACCTTGCAATGCGGAGAAATTACTGTTTGTGCATTTACAATATTCGTTGATTTTTGCCATTGAAAAACGTCCAGAAATGATTGAAGCTACTGACTGAATGAAAGGAGCTGGCATCTCACTCTCTTTGAATCTTCTTTATCATGCTAAGAGGAGCAGGAAAAAGCAAAAAATTTCAGAATTGCACCTTGCAATGCGGGGAAATTACAGTTTGTGCATTTACAATATTCATTGATTTTTGCCATTGAAAAACGTCCAGAAATGATTGAAGCTACTGACTGAATGAAAGGAGCTGGCATCTCACTCTCTTTGAATCTTCTTTATCATGCTAAGAGGAGCAGGAAAAAGCAAAAAATTTCAAAATTGCACCTTGCAATGCGGAGAATTTACTGTTTGTGCATTTACAATATTCATTGATTTTTGCCATTGAAAAACATGTTATTCATATACCAGAAATGTTTGAAGCTCCTGACTGAATGAAAGGAGCTGGCACCTCACTCTCTTTGAATCTTCTTTATCATGCTAAGAGGAGCAGGAAAAAGCAAAAAATTTCAGAATTGCACCTTGCAATGCGGAGAAATTACTGTTTGTGCATTTACAATATTCATTGATTTTTGCCATTGAAAAACATCATGTTATTCATATACCAGAAATGTTTGAAGCTACTGACTGAATGAAAGGAGCTGGCATCTCACTCTCTTTGAATCTTCTTTATCATGCTAAGAGGAGCAGGAAAAAGCAAAAAATTTCAGAATTGCACCTTGCAATGCGGAGAAATTACTGTTTGTGCATTTACAATATTCATTGATTTTTGCCATTGAAAAACATAATGTTATTCATATACCAGAAATGTTTGAAGCTACTGACTGAATGAAAGGAGCTGGCATCTCAATCTCTTTGAATCTTCTTTATCATGCTAAGAGGAGCATGAAAAAGCAAAAAATTTCAGAATTGCACCTTGCAATGTGGAGAAATTACTGTTTGTGCATTTACAATATTCATTGATTTTTACCATTGAAAAACGTCCAGAAATGATTGAAGCTACTGACTGAATGAAAGTAGCTGGCATCTCACTCTCTTTGAATCTTCTTTATCATGCTAAGAGGAGCAGGAAAAAGCAAAAAATTTCAGACTTGCACCTTGCAATGCGGAGAAATTACTGTTTGTGCATTTACAATATTCATTGATTTTTGCCATTGAAAAACATCATGTTATTCATATACCAGAAATGTTTGAAGCTACTGACTGAATGAAAGGAGCTGGCATCTCACTCTCTTTGAATCTTCTTTATCATGCTAAGAGGAGCAGAAAAAAGCAAAAAATTTCATACTTGCACCTTGCAATGCGGAGAAATTACTGTTTGTGCATTTACAATATTCATTGATTTTTGCCATTGAAAAACATCATGTTATTCATATACCAGAAATGTTTGAAGCTACTGACTGAATGAAAGGAGCTGGCATCTCACTCTCTTTGAATCTTCTTTATCATGCTAAGAGGAGCAGGAAAAAGCAAAAAATTTCAGAATTGCACCTTGCAATGCGGAGAAATTACTGTTTGTGCATTTACAATATTCATTGATTTTTGCCATTGAAAAACGTCCAGAAATGATTGAAGGTACTGACTGAATGAAAGGAGCTGGCATCTCACTCTCTTTGAATCTTCTTTATCATGCTAAGAGGAGCAGGAAAAAGCAAAAAATTTCAGAATTGCAACTTGCAATGCGGAGAAATTACTGTTTGTGCATTTACAATATTCATTGATTTTTGCCATTGAAAAACGTCCAGAAATGATTGAAGCTACTGACTGAATGAAAGGAGCTGGCATCTCACTCTCTTTGAATCTTCTTTATCATGCTAAGTGGAGCAGGAAAAAGCAAAAAATTTCAGAATTGCACCTTGCAATGCGGAGAAATTACAGTTTGTGCATTTACAATATTCATTGATTTTTGCCATTGAAAAACGTCCAGAAATGATTGAAGCTACTGACTGAATGAAAGGAGCTGGCATCTCACTCTCTTTGAATCTTCTTTATCATGCTAAGAGGAGCAGGAAAAAGCAAAAAATTTCAGAATTGCACCTTGCAATGCGGAGAAATTACTGTTTGTGCATTTACAATATTCGTTGATTTTTGCCATTGAAAAACGTCCAGAAATGATTGAAGCTACTGACTGAATGAAAGGAGCTGGCATCTCACTCTCTTTGAATCTTCTTTATCATGCTAAGAGGAGCAGGAAAAAGCAAAAAATTTCAGAATTGCACCTTGCAATGCGGGGAAATTACAGTTTGTGCATTTACAATATTCATTGATTTTTGCCATTGAAAAACGTCCAGAAATGATTGAAGCTACTGACTGAATGAAAGGAGCTGGCATCTCACTCTTTGAATCTTCTTTATCATGCTAAGAGGAGCAGGAAAAAGCAAAAAATTTCAAAATTGCACCTCGCAATGCGGAGAATTTACTGTTTGTGCATTTACAATATTCATTGATTTTTGCCATTGAAAAACATGTTATTCATATACCAGAAATGTTTGAAGCTCCTGACTGAATGAAAGGAGCTGGCACCTCACTCTCTTTGAATCTTCTTTATCATGCTAAGAGGAGCAGGAAAAAGCAAAAAATTTCAGAATTGCACCTTGCAATGCGGAGAAATTACTGTTTGTGCATTTACAATATTCATTGATTTTTGCCATTGAAAAACGTCCAGAAATGATTGAAGCTACTGACTGAATGAAAGGAGCTGGCATCTCACTCTCTTTGAATCTTCTTTATCATGCTAAGAGGAGCAGGAAAAAGCAAAAAATTTCAGAATTGCACCTTGCAATGCGGAGAAATTACTGTTTGTGCATTTACAATATTCATTGATTTTTGCCATTGAAAAATGTCCAGAAATGATTGAAGCTACTGACTGAATGAAAGGAGCTGGCATCTCACTCTCTTTGAATCTTCTTTATCATGCTAAGAGGAGCAGGAAAAAGCAAAAAATTTCAGAATTGCGCCTTGCAATGCGGAGAAATTACTGTTTGTGCATTTACAAAATTCATTGATTTTTGCCATTGAAAAACATCATGTTATTCATATACCAGAAATGATTGAAGCTACTGACTGAAGGAAAGGAGCTGGCATCTCACTCTCTTTGAATCTTCTTTATCATGCTAAGAGGAGCAGGAAAAAGCAAAAATTTTCAGAATTGCACCTTGCAATGCGGAGAATTTACTGTTTGTGCATTTACAATATTCATTGATTTTTGCCATTGAAAAATGTCCAGAAATGATTGAAGCTACTGACTGAATGAAAGGAGCTGGCATCTCACTCTCTTTGAATCTTCTTTATCATGCTAAGAGGAGCAGGAAAAAGCAAAAAATTTCAGAATTGCACCTTGCAATGCGGAGAAATTACAGTTTGTGCATTTACAATATTCATTGATTTTTGCCATTGAAAAACGTCCAGAAATGATTGAAGCTACTGACTGAATGAAAGGAGCTGGCATCTCACTCTCTTTGAATCTTCTTTATCATGCTAAGAGGAGCAGGAAAAAGCAAAAAATTTCAGAATTGCACCTTGCAATGCGGAGAAATTACTGTTTGTGCATTTACAATATTCGTTGATTTTTGCCATTGAAAAACGTCCAGAAATGATTTAAGCTACTGACTGAATGAAAGGAGCTGGCATCTCACTCTCTTTGAATCTTCTTTATCATGCTAAGAGGAGCAGGAAAAAGCAAAAAATTTCAGAATTGCACCTTGCAATGCGGAGAAATTACTGTTTGTGCATTTACAATATTCATTGATTTTTGCCATTGAAAAACATCATGTTATTCATATACCAGAAATGTTTGAAGCTACTGACTGAATGAAAGGAGCTGGCATCTCACTCTCTTTGAATCTTCTTTATCATGCTAAGAGGAGCAGGAAAAAGCAAAAAATTTCAGAATTGCACCTTGCAATGCGGAGAAATTACTGTTTGTGCATTTACAATATTCATTGATTTTTGCCATTGAAAAACATAATGTTATTCATATACCAGAAATGTTTGAAGCTACTGACTGAATGAAAGGAGCTGGCATCTCAATCTCTTTGAATCTTCTTTATCATGCTAAGAGGAGCATGAAAAAGCAAAAAATTTCAGAATTGCACCTTGCAATGTGGAGAAATTACTGTTTGTGCATTTACAATATTCATTGATTTTTACCATTGAAAAACGTCCAGAAATGATTGAAGCTACTGACTGAATGAAAGTAGCTGGCATCTCACTCTCTTTGAATCTTCTTTATCATGCTAAGAGGAGCAGGAAAAAGCAAAAAATTTCAGACTTGCACCTTGCAATGCGGAGAAATTACTGTTTGTGCATTTACAATATTCATTGATTTTTGCCATTGAAAAACATCATGTTATTCATATACCAGAAATGTTTGAAGCTACTGACTGAATGAAAGGAGCTGGCATCTCACTCTCTTTGAATCTTCTTTATCATGCTAAGAGGAGCAGAAAAAAGCAAAAAATTTCAGACTTGCACCTTGCAATGCGGAGAAATTACTGTTTGTGCATTTACAATATTCATTGATTTTTGCCATTGAAAAACATCATGTTATTCATATACCAGAAATGTTTGAAGCTACTGACTGAATGAAAGGAGCTGGCATCTCACTCTCTTTGAATCTTCTTTATCATGCTAAGAGGAGCAGGAAAAAGCAAAAAATTTCAGAATTGCACCTTGCAATGCGGAGAAATTACTGTTTGTGCATTTACAATATTCATTGATTTTTGCCATTGAAAAACGTACAGAAATGATTGAAGGTACTGACTGAATGAAAGGAGCTGGCATCTCACTCTCTTTGAATCTTCTTTATCATGCTAAGAGGAGCAGGAAAAAGCAAAAAATTTCAGAATTGCAACTTGCAATGCGGAGAAATTACTGTTTGTGCATTTACAATATTCATTGATTTTTGCCATTGAAAAACGTCCAGAAATGATTGAAGCTACTGACTGAATGAAAGGAGCTGGCATCTCACTCTCTTTGAATCTTCTTTATCATGCTAAGTGGAGCAGGAAAAAGCAAAAAATTTCAGAATTGCAGCTTGCAATGCGGAGAAATTACAGTTTGTGCATTTACAATATTCATTGATTTTTGCCATTGAAAAACGTCCAGAAATGATTGAAGCTACTGACTGAATGAAAGGAGCTGGCATCTCACTCTCTTTGAATCTTCTTTATCATGCTAAGAGGAGCAGGAAAAAGCAAAAAATTTCAGAATTGCACCTTGCAATGCGGAGAAATTACTGTTTGTGCATTTACAATATTCGTTGATTTTTGCCATTGAAAAACGTCCAGAAATGATTGAAGCTACTGACTGAATGAAAGGAGCTGGCATCTCACTCTCTTTGAATCTTCTTTATCATGCTAAGAGGAGCAGGAAAAAGCAAAAAATTTCAGAATTGCACCTTGCAATGCGGAGAAATTACAGTTTGTGCATTTACAATATTCATTGATTTTTGCCATTGAAAAACGTCCAGAAATGATTGAAGCTACTGACTGAATGAAAGGAGCTGGCATCTCACTCTCTTTGAATCTTCTTTATCATGCTAAGAGGAGCAGGAAAAAGCAAAACATTTCAGAATTGCACCTTGCAATGCGGAGAATTTACTGTTTGTGCATTTACAATATTCATTGATTTTTGCCATTGAAAAACATGTTATTCATATACCAGAAATGTTTGAAGCTCCTGACTGAATGAAAGGAGCTGGCACCTCACTCTCTTTGAATCTTCTTTATCATGCTAAGAGGAGCAGGAAAAAGCAAAAAATTTCAGAATTGCACCTTGCAATGCGGAGAAATTACTGTTTGTGCATTTACAATATTCATTGATTTTTGCCATTGAAAAACGTCCAGAAATGATTGAAGCTACTGACTGAATGAAAGGAGCTGGCATCTCACTCTCTTTGAATCTTCTTTATCATGCTAAGAGGAGCATGAAAAAGCAAAAAATTTCAGAATTGCACCTTGCAATGCGGAGAAATTACTGTTTGTGCATTTACAATATTCATTGATTTTTGCCATTGAAAAATGTCCAGAAATGATTGAAGCTACTGACTGAATGAAAGGAGCTGGCATCTCACTCTCTTTGAATCTTCTTTAACATGCTAAGAGGAGCAGGAAAAAGCAAAAAATTTCAGAATTGCGCCTTGCAATGCGGAGAAATTACTGTTTGTGCATTTACAAAATTCATTGATTTTTGCCATTGAAAAACATCATGTTATTCATATACCAGAAATGATTGAAGCTACTGACTGAAGGAAAGGAGCTGGCATCTCACTCTCTTTGAATCTTCTTTATCATGCTAAGAGGAGCAGGAAAAAGCAAAAAATTTCAGAATTGCACCTTGCAATGCGGAGAATTTACTGTTTGTGCATTTACAATATTCATTGATTTTTGCCATTGAAAAACGTCCAGAAATGATTGAAGCTACTGACTGAATGAAAGGAGCTGGCATCTCACTCTCTTTGAATCTTCTTTATCATGCTAAGAGGAGCAGGAAAAAGCAAAAAATTTCAGAATTGCACCTTGCAATGCGGAGAAATTACAGTTTGTGCATTTACAATATTCATTGATTTTTGCCATTGAAAAACGTCCAGAAATGATTGAAGCTACTGACTGAATGAAAGGAGCTGGCATCTCACTCTCTTTGAATCTTCTTTATCATGCTAAGAGGAGCAGGAAAAAGCAAAAAATTTCAGAATTGCACCTTGCAATGCGGAGAAATTACTGTTTGTGCATTTACAATATTCGTTGATTTTTGCCATTGAAAAACGTCCAGAAATGATTGAAGCTACTGACTGAATGAAAGGAGCTGGCATCTCACTCTCTTTGAATCTTCTTTATCATGCTAAGAGGAGCAGGAAAAAGCAAAAAATTTCAGAATTGCACCTTGCAATGCGGAGAAATTACAGTTTGTGCATTTACAATATTCATTGATTTTTGCCATTGAAAAACGTCCAGAAATGATTGAAGCTACTGACTGAATGAAAGGAGCTGGCATCTCACTCTCTTTGAATCTTCTTTATCATGCTAAGAGGAGCAGGAAAAAGCAAAAAATTTCAGAATTGCACCTTGCAATGCGGAGAAATTACTGTTTGTGCATTTACAATATTCATTGATTTTTGCCATTGAAAAACATGTTATTCATATACCAGAAATGTTTGAAGCTCCTGACTGAATGAAAGGAGCTGGCACCTCACTCTCTTTGAATCTTCTTTATCATGCTAAGAGGAGCAGGAAAAAGCAAAAAATTTCAGAATTGCACCTTGCAATGCGGAGAAATTACTGTTTGTGCATTTACAATATTCATTGATTTTTGCCATTGAAAAACATCCAGAAATGATTGTAGCTACTGACTGAATGAAAGGAGCTGGCATCTCACTCTCTTTGAATCTTCTTTATCATGCTAAGAGGAGCAGGAAAAAGCAAAAAATTTCAGAATTGCACCTTGCAATGCGGAGAAATTACTGTTTGTGCATTTACAATATTCATTGATTTTTGCCATTGAAAAATGTCCAGAAATGATTGAAGCTACTGACTGAATGAAAGGAGCTGGCATCTCACTCTCTTTGAATCTTCTTTATCATGCTAAGAGGAGCAGGAAAAAGCAAAAAATTTCAGAATTGCGCCTTGCAATGCGGAGAAATTACTGTTTGTGCATTTACAAAATTCATTGATTTTTGCCATTGAAAAACATCATGTTATTCATATACCAGAAATGATTGAAGCTACTGACTGAAGGAAAGGAGCTGGCATCTCACTCTCTTTGAATCTTCTTTATCATGCTAAGAGGAGCAGGAAAAAGCAAAAAATTTCAGAATTGCACCTTGCAATGCGGAGAAATTACTGTTTGTGCATTTACAATATTCATTGATTTTTGCGATTGAAAAACATCATGTTATTCATATACCAGAAATGATTGAAGCTACTGACTGAATGAAAGGAGCTGGCATCTCACTCTCTTTGAATCTTCTTTATCATGCTAAGAGGAGCAGGAAAAAGCAAAAAATTTCAGAATTGCACCTTGCAATGCGGAGAAATTACAGTTTGTGCATTTACAATATTCATTGATTTTTGCCATTGAAAAACGTCCAGAAATGATTGAAGCTACTGACTGAATGAAAGGAGCTGGCATCTCACTCTCTTTGAATCTTCTTTATCATGCTAAGAGGAGCAGGAAAAAGCAAAAAATTTCAGAATTGCACCTTGCAATGCGGAGAAATTACTGTTTGTGCATTTACAATATTCATTGATTTTTGCCATTGAAAAACGTCCAGAAATGATTGAAGGTACTGACTGAATGAAAGGAGCTGGCATCTCACTCTCTTTGAATCTTCTTTATCATGCTAAGAGGAGCAGGAAAAAGCAAAAAATTTCAGAATTGCACCTTGCAATGCGGAGAAATTACTGTTTGTGCATTTACAATATTCATTGATTTTTGCCATTGAAAAACGTCCAGAAATGATTGAAGCTACTGACTGAATGAAAGGAGCTGGCATCTCACTCTCTTTGAATCTTCTTTATCATGCTAAGAGGAGCAGGAAAAAGCAAAAAATTTCAGAATTGCACCTTGCAATGCGGAGAAATTACTGTTTGTGCATTTACAATATTCATTGATTTTTGCCATTGAAAAATGTCCAGAAATGATTGAAGCTACTGACTGAATGAAAGGAGCTGGCATCTCACTCTCTTTGAATCTTCTTTATCATGCTAAGAGGAGCAGGAAAAAGCAAAAAATTTCAGAATTGCGCCTTGCAATGCGGAGAAATTACTGTTTGTGCATTTACAAAATTCATTGATTTTTGCCATTGAAAAACATCATGTTATTCATATACCAGAAATGATTGAAGCTACTGACTGAAGGAAAGGATCTGGCATCTCACTCTCTTTGAATCTTCTTTATCATGCTTAGAGGAGCAGGAAAAAGCAAAAAATTTCAGAATTGCACCTTGCAATGCGGAGAAATTACTGTTTGTGCATTTACAATATTCATTGATTTTTGCCATTGAAAAACGTCCAGAAATGATTGAAGCTACTGACTGAATGAAAGGAGCTGGCATCTCACTCTCTTTGAATCTTCTTTATCATGCTAAGAGGAGCAGGAAAAAGCAAAAAATTTCAGAATTGCACCTTGCAATGCGGAGAAATTACTGTTTGTGCATTTACAATATTCATTGATTTTTGCGATTGAAAAACATCATGTTATTCATATACCAGAAATGATTGAAGCTACTGACTGAATGAAAGGAGCTGGCATCTCACTCTCTTTGAATCTTCTTTATCATGCTAAGAGGAGCAGGAAAAAGCAAAAAATTTCAGAATTGCACCTTGCAATGCGGAGAAATTACTGTTTGTGCATTTACAATATTCATTGATTTTTGCCATTGAAAAACATCCAGAAATGATTGAAGCTACTGACTGAATGAAAGGAGCTGGCATCTCACTCTCTTTGAATCTTCTTTATCATGCTAAGAGGAGCAGGAAAAAGCAAAAAATTTCAGAATTGCACCTTGCAATGCGGAGAAATTACTGTTTGTGCATTTACAATATTCATTGATTTTTGCTATTGAAAAACATCATGTTATTCATATACCAGAAATGATTGAAGCTACTGACTGAATGAAAGGAGCTGGCATCTCACTCTCTTTGAATCTTCTTTATCATGCTAAGAGGAGCAGGAAAAAGCAAAAAATTTCAGAATTGCACCTTGCAATGCGGAGAAATTACAGTTTGTGCATTTACAATATTCATTGATTTTTGCCATTGAAAAACGTCCAGAAATGATTGAAGCTACTGACTGAATGAAAGGAGCTGGCATCTCACTCTCTTTGAATCTTCTTTATCATGCTAAGAGGAGCAGGAAAAAGCAAAAAATTTCAGAATTGCACCTTGCAATGCGGAGAAATTACTGTTTGTGCATTTACAATATTCATTGATTTTTGCCATTGAAAAATGTCCAGAAATGATTGAAGCTACTGACTGAATGAAAGGAGCTGGCATCTCACTCTCTTTGAATCTTCTTTATCATGCTAAGAGGAGCAGGAAAAAGCAAAAAATTTCAGAATTGCGCCTTGCAATGCGGAGAAATTACTGTTTGTGCATTTACAAAATTCATTGATTTTTGCCATTGAAAAACATCATGTTATTCATATACCAGAAATGATTGAAGCTACTGACTGAAGGAAAGGATCTGGCATCTCACTCTCTTTGAATCTTCTTTATCATGCTTAGAGGAGCAGGAAAAAGCAAAAAATTTCAGAATTGCACCTTGCAATGCGGAGAAATTACTGTTTGTGCATTTACAATATTCATTGATTTTTGCCATTGAAAAACGTCCAGAAATGATTGAAGCTACTGACTGAATGAAAGGAGCTGGCATCTCACTCTCTTTGAATCTTCTTTATCATGCTAAGAGGAGCAGGAAAAAGCAAAAAATTTCAGAATTGCACCTTGCAATGCGGAGAAATTACTGTTTGTGCATTTACAATATTCATTGATTTTTGCCATTGAAAAACGTCCAGAAATGATTGAAGCTACTGACTGAATGAAAGGAGCTGGCATCTCACTCTCTTTGAATCTTCTTTATCATGCTAAGAGGAGCAGGAAAAAGCAAAAAATTTCAGAATTGCACCTTGCAATGCGGAGAAATTACTGTTTGTGCATTTACAATATTCATTGATTTTTGTCATTGAAAAACATCATGTTATTCATATACCAGAAATGATTGAAGCTACTGACTGAATGAAAGGAGCTGGCATCTCACTCTCTTTGAATCTTCTTTATCATGCTAAGAGGAGCAGGAAAAAGTAAAAAATTTCAGAATTGCACCTTGCAATGCGGAGAAATTACTGTTTGTGAATTTATAATATTCAATGATTTTTGCCATTGAAAAACGTCCAGAAATGATTGAAGCTACTGACTGAACGAAAGGAGCTGGCATCTCACTCTCTTTGAATCTTCTTTATCATGCTAAGAGGAGCAGGAAAAAGCAAAAAATTTCAGAATTGCACCTTGCAATGCGGAGAAATTACTGTTTGTGCATTTACAATATTCATTGATTTTTGCCATTGAAAAACATCATGTTATTCATGTACCAGAAATGTTTGAAGCTACTGACTGAATGAAAGGAGCTGGCATCTCACTCTCTTTGAATCTTCTTTATCATGCTAAGAGGAGCAGGAAAAAGCAAAAAATTTCAGAATTGCACATTGCAATGCGGAGAAATTACTGTTTGTGCATTTACAATATTCATTGATTTTTGCCATTGAAAAACGTCCAGAAATGATTGAAGCTACTGACTGAATGAAAGGAGCTGGCATCTCACTCTCTTTGAATCTTCTTTATCATGCTAAGAGGAGCAGGAAAAAGCAAAAAATTTCAGAATTGCACCTTGCAATGCGGAGAAATTACTGTTTGTGCATTTACAATATTCATTGATTTTTGCCATTGAAAAACGTCCAGAAATGATTGAAGCTACTGACTGAATGAAAGGAGCTGGCATCTCACTCTATTTGAATCTTCTTTATCATGCTAAGAGGAGCAGGAAAAAGCAAAAAATTTCAGAATTGCACCTTGCAATGCGGAGAAATTACTGTTTGTGCATTTACAATATTCATTGATTTTTGCCATTGAAAAATGTCCAGAACTGATTGAAGCTACTGACTGAATGAAAGGAGCTGGCATCTCACTCTCTTTGAATCTTCTTTATCATGCTAAGAGGAGCAGGAAAAAGCAAAAAATTTCAGAATTGCGCCTTGCAATGCGGAGAAATTACTGTTTGTGCATTTACAAAATTCATTGATTTTTGCCATTGAAAAACATGTTATTCATATACCAGAAATGATTGAAGCTACTGACTGAAGGAAAGGATCTGGCATCTCACTCTCTTTGAATCTTCTTTATCATGCTAAGAGGAGCAGGAAAAAGCAAAAAATTTCAGAATTGCACCTTGCAATGCGGAGAAATTACTGTTTGTGCATTTACAATATTCATTGATTTTTGCCATTGAAAAACGTCCAGAAATGATTGAAGCTACTGACTGAATGAAAGGAGCTGGCATCTCACTCTCTTTGAATCTTCTTTATCATGCTAAGAGGAGCAGGAAAAAGCAAAAAATTTCAGAATTGCACCTTGCAATGCGGAGAAATTACTGTTTGTGCATTTACAATATTCATTGATTTTTGCCATTGAAAAATGTCCAGAAATGATTGAAGCTACTGACTGAATGAAAGGAGCTGGCATCTCACTCTCTTTGAATCTTCTTTATCATGCTAAGAGGAGCAGGAAAAAGCAAAAAATTTCAGAATTGCGCCTTGCAATGCGGAGAAATTACTGTTTGTGCATTTACAAAATTCATTGATTTTTGCCATTGAAAAACATCATGTTATTCATATACCAGAAATGATTGAAGCTACTGACTGAAGGAAAGGATCTGGCATCTCACTCTCTTTGAATCTTCTTTATCATGCTAAGAGGAGCAGGAAAAAGCAAAAAATTTCAGAATTGCACCTTGCAATGCAGAGAAATTACTGTTTGTGCATTTACAATATTCATTGATTTTTGTCATTGAAAAACGTCCAGAAATGATTGAAGCTACTGACTGAATGAAAGGAGCTGGCATCTCACTCTCTTTGAATCTTCTTTATCATGCTAAGAGGAGCAGGAAAAAGCAAAAAATTTCAGAATTGCACCTTGCAATGCGGAGAAATTACTGTTTGTGCATTTACAATATTCATTGATTTTTGCCATTGAAAAATGTCCAGAAATGATTGAAGCTACTGACTGAATGAAAGGAGCTGGCATCTCACTCTCTTTGAATCTTCTTTATCATGCTAAGAGGAGCAGGAAAAAGCAAAAAATTTCAGAATTGCACATTGCAATGCGGAGAAATTACTGTTTGTGCATTTACAATATTCATTGATTTTTGCCATTGAAAAACGTCCAGAAATGATTGAAGCTACTGACTGAATGAAAGGAGCTGGCATCTCACTCTCTTTGAATCTTCTTTATCATGCTAAGAGGAGCAGGAAAAAGCAAAAAATTTCAGAATTGCACCTTGCAATGCGGAGAAATTACTGTTTGTGCATTTACAATATTCATTGATTTTTGCCATTGAAAAACGTCCAGAAATGATTGAAGCTACTGACTGAATGAAAGGAGCTGGCATCTCACTCTCTTTGAATCTTCTTTATCATGCTAAGAGGAGCAGGAAAAAGCAAAAAATTTCAGAATTGCACCTTGCAATGCGGAGAAATTACTGTTTGTGCATTTACAATATTCATTGATTTTTGCCATTGAAAAATGTCCAGAAATGATTGAAGCTACTGACTGAATGAAAGGAGCTGGCATCTCACTCTCTTTGAATCTTCTTTATCATGCTAAGAGGAGCAGGAAAAAGCAAAAAATTTCAGAATTGCGCCTTGCAATGCGGAGAAATTACTGTTTGTGCATTTACAAAATTCATTGATTTTTGCCATTGAAAAACATCATGTTATTCATATACCAGAAATGATTGAAGCTACTGACTGAAGGAAAGGATCTGGCATCTCACTCTCTTTGAATCTTCTTTATCATGCTAAGAGGAGCAGGAAAAAGCAAAAAATTTCAGAATTGCACCTTGCAATGCGGAGAAATTACTGTTTGTGCATTTACAATATTCATTGATTTTTGCCATTGAAAAACGTCCAGAAATGATTGAAGCTACTGACTGAATGAAAGGAGCTGGCATCTCACTCTCTTTGAATCTTCTTTATCATGCTAAGAGGAGCAGGAAAAAGCAAAAAATTTCAGAATTGCACCTTGCAATGCGGAGAAATTACTGTTTGTGCATTTACCATATTCATTGATTTTTGCCATTGAAAAACGTCCAGAAATGATTGAAGCTACTGACTGAATGAAAGGAGCTGGCATCTCACTCTCTTTGAATCTTCTTTATCATGCGAAGAGGAGCAGGAAAAAGCAAAAAATTTCAGAATTGCACCTTGCAATGCGGAGAAATTACTGTTTGTGCATTTACAATATTCATTGATTTTTGCCATTGAAAAATGTCCAGAAATGATTGAAGCTACTGACTGAATGAAAGGAGCTGGCATCTCACTCTCTTTGAATCTTCTTTATCATGCTAAGAGGAGCAGGAAAAAGCAAAAAATTTCAGAATTGCGCCTTGCAATGCGGAGAAATTACTGTTTGTGCATTTACAAAATTCATTGATTTTTGCCATTGAAAAACATCATGTTATTCATATACCAGAAATGATTGAAGCTACTGACTGAAGGAAAGGATCTGGCATCTCACTCTCTTTGAATCTTCTTTATCATGCTAAGAGGAGCAGGAAAAAGCAAAAAATTTCAGAATTGCACCTTGCAATGCGGAGAAATTACTGTTTGTGCATTTACAATATTCATTGATTTTTGCCATTGAAAAACGTCCAGAAATGATTGAAGCTACTGACTGAATGAAAGGAGCTGGCATCTCACTCTCTTTGAATCTTCTTTATCATGCTAAGAGGAGCAGGAAAAAGCAAAAAATTTCAGAATTGCACCTTGCAATGCGGAGAAATTACTGTTTGTGCATTTACAATATTCATTGATTTTTGCGATTGAAAAACATCATGTTATTCATATACCAGAAATGATTGAAGCTACTGACTGAATGAAAGGAGCTGGCATCTCACTCTCTTTGAATCTTCTTTATCATGCTAAGAGGAGCAGGAAAAAGTAAAAAATTTCAGAATTGCACCTTGCAATGCGGAGAAATTACTGTTTGTGCATTTACAATATTCAATGATTTTTGCCATTGAAAAACGTCCAGAAATGATTGAAGCTACTGACTGAATGAAAGGAGCTGGCATCTCACTCTCTTTGAATCTTGTTTATCATGCTAAGAGGAGCAGGAAAAAGCAAAAAATTTCAGAATTGCACCTTGCAATGCGGAGAAATTACTGTTTGTGCATTTACAATATTCATTGATTTTTGCCATTGAAAAACGTCCAGAAATGATTGAAGCTACTGACTGAATGAAAGGAGCTGGCATCTCACTCTCTTTGAATCTTCTTTATCATGCTAAGAGGAGCAGGAAAAAGCAAAAAATTTCAGAATTGCACCTTGCAATGCGGAGAAATTACTGTTTGTGCATTTACAATATTCATTGATTTTTGCTATTGAAAAACATCATGTTATTCATATACCAGAAATGATTGAAGCTACTGACTGAATGAAAGGAGCTGGCATCTCACTCTCTTTGAATCTTCTTTATCATGCGAAGAGGAGCAGGAAAAAGCAAAAAATTTCAGAATTGCACCTTGCAATGCGGAGAAATTACAGTTTGTGCATTTACAATATTCATTGATTTTTGCCATTGAAAAACGTCCAGAAATGATTGAAGCTACTGACTGAATGAAAGGAGCTGGCATCTCACTCTCTTTGAATCTTCTTTATCATGCTAAGAGGAGCAGGAAAAAGCAAAAAATTTCAGAATTGCACCTTGCAATGCGGAGAAATTACTGTTTGTGCATTTACAATATTCATTGATTTTTGCCATTGAAAAACGTCCAGAAATGATTGAAGGTACTGACTGAATGAAAGGAGCTGGCATCTCACTCTCTTTGAATCTTCTTTATCATGCTAAGAGGAGCAGGAAAAAGCAAAAAATTTCAGAATTGCACCTTGCAATGCGGAGAAATTACTGTTTGTGCATTTACAATATTCATTGATTTTTGCCATTGAAAAACGTCCAGAAATGATTGAAGCTACTGACTGAATGAAAGGAGCTGGCATCTCACTCTCTTTGAATCTTCTTCATCATGCTAAGAGGAGCAGGAAAAAGCAAAAAATTTCAGAATTGCACCTTGCAATGCGGAGAAATTACTGTTTGTGCATTTACAATATTCATTGATTTTTGCCATTGAAAAATGTCCAGAAATGATTGAAGCTACTGACTGAATGAAAGGAGCTGGCATCTCACTCTCTTTGAATCTTCTTTATCATGCTAAGAGGAGCAGGAAAAAGCAAAAAATTTCAGAATTGCGCCTTGCAATGCGGAGAAATTACTGTTTGTGCATTTACAAAATTCATTGATTTTTGCCATTGAAAAACATCATGTTATTCATATACCAGAAATGATTGAAGCTACTGACTGAAGGAAAGGATATGGCATCTCACTCTCTTTGAATCTTCTTTATCATGCTTAGAGGAGCAGGAAAAAGCAAAAAATTTCAGAATTGCACCTTGCAATGCGGAGAAATTACTGTTTGTGCATTTACAATATTCATTGATTTTTGCCATTGAAAAACGTCCAGAAATGATTGAAGCTACTGACTGAATGAAAGGAGCTGGCATCTCACTCTCTTTGAATCTTCTTTATCATGCTAAGAGGAGCAGGAAAAAGCAAAAAATTTCAGAATTGCACCTTGCAATGCGGAGAAATTACTGTTTGTGCATTTACAATATTCATTGATTTTTGCGATTGAAAAACATCATGTTATTCATATACCAGAAATGATTGAAGCTACTGACTGAATGAAAGGAGCTGGCATCTCACTCTCTTTGAATCTTCTTTATCATGCTAAGAGGAGCAGGAAAAAGTAAAAAATTTCAGAATTGCACCTTGCAATGCGGAGAAATTACTGTTTGTGCATTTACAATATTCATTGATTTTTGCCATTGAAAAACGTCCAGAAATGATTGAAGCTACTGACTGAATGAAAGGAGCTGGCATCTCACTCTCTTTGAATCTTCTTTATCATGCTAAGAGGAGCAGGAAAAAGCAAAAAATTTCAGAATTGCACCTTGCAATGCGGAGAAATTACTGTTTGTGCATTTACAATATTCATTGATTTTTGCTATTGAAAAACATCATGTTATTCATATACCAGAAATGATTGAAGCTACTGACTGAATGAAAGGAGCTGGCATCTCACTCTCTTTGAATCTTCTTTATCATGCTAAGAGGAGCAGGAAAAAGCAAAAAATTTCAGAATTGCACCTTGCAATGCGGAGAAATTACAGTTTGTGCATTTACAATATTCATTGATTTTTGCCATTGAAAAACGTCCAGAAATGATTGAAGCTACTGACTGAATGAAAGGAGCTGGCATCTCACTCTCTTTGAATCTTCTTTATCATGCTAAGAGGAGCAGGAAAAAGCAAAAAATTTCAGAATTGCACCTTGCAATGCGGAGAAATTACTGTTTGTGCATTTACAATATTCATTGATTTTTGCCATTGAAAAAGGTCCAGAAATAATTGAAGGTACTGACTGAATGAAAGGAGCTGGCATCTCACTCTCTTTGAATCTTCTTTATCATGCTAAGAGGAGCAGGAAAAAGCAAAAAATTTCAGAATTGCACCTTGCAATGCGGAGAAATTACTGTTTGTGCATTTACAATATTCATTGATTTTTGCCATTGAAAAACGTCCAGAAATGATTGAAGCTACTGACTGAATGAAAGGAGCTGGCATCTCACTCTCTTTGAATCTTCTTTATCATGCTAAGAGGAGCAGGAAAAAGCAAAAAATTTCAGAATTGCACCTTGCAATGCGGAGAAATTACTGTTTGTGCATTTACAATATTCATTGATTTTTGCCATTGAAAAATGTCCAGAAATGATTGAAGCTACTGACTGAATGAAAGGAGCTGGCATCTCACTCTCTTTGAATCTTCTTTATCATGCTAAGAGGAGCAGGAAAAAGCAAAAAATTTCAGAATTGCGCCTTGCAATGCGGAGAAATTACTGTTTGTGCATTTACAAAATTCATTGATTTTTGCCATTGAAAAACATCATGTTATTCATATACCAGAAATGATTGAAGCTACTGACTGAATGAAAGGAGCTGGCATCTCACTCTCTT
Source organism: Phyllobates terribilis (assembly GCF_046119375.1). NCBI lineage: Eukaryota > Metazoa > Chordata > Amphibia > Anura > Dendrobatidae > Phyllobates > Phyllobates terribilis. Next base: position 388,329 of record NW_027363747.1, read on the forward strand.
TGAATCTTCTTTATCATGCTAAGAGGAGCAGGAAAAAGTAAAAAATTTCAGAATTGCACCTTGCAATGCGGAGAAATTACTGTTTGTGCATTTACAATATTCAATGATTTTTGCCATTGAAAAACGTCCAGAAATGATTGAAGCTACTGACTGAATGAAAGGAGCTGGCATCTCACTCTCTTTGAATCTTGTTTATCATGCTAAGAGGAGCAGGAAAAAGCAAAAAATTTCAGAATTGCACCTTGCAATGCGGAGAAATTACTGTTTGTGCATTTACAATATTCATTGATTTTTGCCATTGAAAAACGTCCAGAAATGATTGAAGCTACTGACTGAATGAAAGGAGCTGGCATCTCACTCTCTTTGAATCTTCTTTATCATGCTAAGAGGAGCAGGAAAAAGCAAAAAATTTCAGAATTGCACCTTGCAATGCGGAGAAATTACTGTTTGTGCATTTACAATATTCATTGATTTTTGCTATTGAAAAACATCATGTTATTCATATACCAGAAATGATTGAAGCTACTGACTGAATGAAAGGAGCTGGCATCTCACTCTCTTTGAATCTTCTTTATCATGCGAAGAGGAGCAGGAAAAAGCAAAAAATTTCAGAATTGCACCTTGCAATGCGGAGAAATTACAGTTTGTGCATTTACAATATTCATTGATTTTTGCCATTGAAAAACGTCCAGAAATGATTGAAGCTACTGACTGAATGAAAGGAGCTGGCATCTCACTCTCTTTGAATCTTCTTTATCATGCTAAGAGGAGCAGGAAAAAGCAAAAAATTTCAGAATTGCACCTTGCAATGCGGAGAAATTACTGTTTGTGCATTTACAATATTCATTGATTTTTGCCATTGAAAAACGTCCAGAAATGATTGAAGGTACTGACTGAATGAAAGGAGCTGGCATCTCACTCTCTTTGAATCTTCTTTATCATGCTAAGAGGAGCAGGAAAAAGCAAAAAATTTCAGAATTGCACCTTGCAATGCGGAGAAATTACTGTTTGTGCATTTACAATATTCATTGATTTTTGCCATTGAAAAACGTCCAGAAATGATTGAAGCTACTGACTGAATGAAAGGAGCTGGCATCTCACTCTCTTTGAATCTTCTTCATCATGCTAAGAGGAGCAGGAAAAAGCAAAAAATTTCAGAATTGCACCTTGCAATGCGGAGAAATTACTGTTTGTGCATTTACAATATTCATTGATTTTTGCCATTGAAAAATGTCCAGAAATGATTGAAGCTACTGACTGAATGAAAGGAGCTGGCATCTCACTCTCTTTGAATCTTCTTTATCATGCTAAGAGGAGCAGGAAAAAGCAAAAAATTTCAGAATTGCGCCTTGCAATGCGGAGAAATTACTGTTTGTGCATTTACAAAATTCATTGATTTTTGCCATTGAAAAACATCATGTTATTCATATACCAGAAATGATTGAAGCTACTGACTGAAGGAAAGGATATGGCATCTCACTCTCTTTGAATCTTCTTTATCATGCTTAGAGGAGCAGGAAAAAGCAAAAAATTTCAGAATTGCACCTTGCAATGCGGAGAAATTACTGTTTGTGCATTTACAATATTCATTGATTTTTGCCATTGAAAAACGTCCAGAAATGATTGAAGCTACTGACTGAATGAAAGGAGCTGGCATCTCACTCTCTTTGAATCTTCTTTATCATGCTAAGAGGAGCAGGAAAAAGCAAAAAATTTCAGAATTGCACCTTGCAATGCGGAGAAATTACTGTTTGTGCATTTACAATATTCATTGATTTTTGCGATTGAAAAACATCATGTTATTCATATACCAGAAATGATTGAAGCTACTGACTGAATGAAAGGAGCTGGCATCTCACTCTCTTTGAATCTTCTTTATCATGCTAAGAGGAGCAGGAAAAAGTAAAAAATTTCAGAATTGCACCTTGCAATGCGGAGAAATTACTGTTTGTGCATTTACAATATTCATTGATTTTTGCCATTGAAAAACGTCCAGAAATGATTGAAGCTACTGACTGAATGAAAGGAGCTGGCATCTCACTCTCTTTGAATCTTCTTTATCATGCTAAGAGGAGCAGGAAAAAGCAAAAAATTTCAGAATTGCACCTTGCAATGCGGAGAAATTACTGTTTGTGCATTTACAATATTCATTGATTTTTGCTATTGAAAAACATCATGTTATTCATATACCAGAAATGATTGAAGCTACTGACTGAATGAAAGGAGCTGGCATCTCACTCTCTTTGAATCTTCTTTATCATGCTAAGAGGAGCAGGAAAAAGCAAAAAATTTCAGAATTGCACCTTGCAATGCGGAGAAATTACAGTTTGTGCATTTACAATATTCATTGATTTTTGCCATTGAAAAACGTCCAGAAATGATTGAAGCTACTGACTGAATGAAAGGAGCTGGCATCTCACTCTCTTTGAATCTTCTTTATCATGCTAAGAGGAGCAGGAAAAAGCAAAAAATTTCAGAATTGCACCTTGCAATGCGGAGAAATTACTGTTTGTGCATTTACAATATTCATTGATTTTTGCCATTGAAAAAGGTCCAGAAATAATTGAAGGTACTGACTGAATGAAAGGAGCTGGCATCTCACTCTCTTTGAATCTTCTTTATCATGCTAAGAGGAGCAGGAAAAAGCAAAAAATTTCAGAATTGCACCTTGCAATGCGGAGAAATTACTGTTTGTGCATTTACAATATTCATTGATTTTTGCCATTGAAAAACGTCCAGAAATGATTGAAGCTACTGACTGAATGAAAGGAGCTGGCATCTCACTCTCTTTGAATCTTCTTTATCATGCTAAGAGGAGCAGGAAAAAGCAAAAAATTTCAGAATTGCACCTTGCAATGCGGAGAAATTACTGTTTGTGCATTTACAATATTCATTGATTTTTGCCATTGAAAAATGTCCAGAAATGATTGAAGCTACTGACTGAATGAAAGGAGCTGGCATCTCACTCTCTTTGAATCTTCTTTATCATGCTAAGAGGAGCAGGAAAAAGCAAAAAATTTCAGAATTGCGCCTTGCAATGCGGAGAAATTACTGTTTGTGCATTTACAAAATTCATTGATTTTTGCCATTGAAAAACATCATGTTATTCATATACCAGAAATGATTGAAGCTACTGACTGAAGGAAAGGATCTGGCATCTCACTCTCTTTGAATCTTCTTTATCATGCTTAGAGGAGCAGGAAAAAGCAAAAAATTTCAGAATTGCACCTTGCAATGCGGAGAAATTACTGTTTGTGCATTTACAATATTCATTGATTTTTGCCATTGAAAAACGTCCAGAAATGATTGAAGCTACTGACTGAATGAAAGGAGCTGGCATCTCACTCTCTTTGAATCTTCTTTATCATGCTAAGAGGAGCAGGAAAAAGCAAAAAATTTCAGAATTGCACCTTGCAATGCGGAGAAATTACTGTTTGTGCATTTACAATATTCATTGATTTTTGCGATTGAAAAACATCATGTTATTCATATACCAGAAATGATTGAAGCTACTGACTGAATGAAAGGAGCTGGCATCTCACTCTCTTTGAATCTTCTTTATCATGCTAAGAGGAGCAGGAAAAAGTAAAAAATTTCAGAATTGCACCTTGCAATGCGGAGAAATTACTGTTTGTGCATTTACAATATTCAATGATTTTTGCCATTGAAAAACGTCCAGAAATGATTGAAGCTACTGACTGAATGAAAGGAGCTGGCATCTCACTCTCTTTGAATCTTGTTTATCATGCTAAGAGGAGCAGGAAAAAGCAAAAAATTTCAGAATTGCACCTTGCAATGCGGAGAAATTACTGTTTGTGCATTTACAATATTCATTGATTTTTGCCATTGAAAAACGTCCAGAAATGATTGAAGCTACTGACTGAATGAAAGGAGCTGGCATCTCACTCTCTTTGAATCTTCTTTATCATGCTAAGAGGAGCAGGAAAAAGCAAAAAATTTCAGAATTGCACCTTGCAATGCGGAGAAATTACTGTTTGTGCATTTACAATATTCATTGATTTTTGCCATTGAAAAACATCATGTTATTCATATACCAGAAATGATTGAAGCTACTGACTGAATGAAAGGAGCTGGCATCTCACTCTCTTTGAATCTTCTTTATCATGCTAAGAGGAGCAGGAAAAAGTAAAAAATTTCAGAATTGCACCTTGCAATGCGGAGAAATTACTGTTTGTGCATTTATAATATTCAATGATTTTTGCCATTGAAAAACGTCCAGAAATGATTGAAGCTACTGACTGAACGAAAGGAGCTGGCATCTCACTCTCTTTGAATCTTCTTTATCATGCTAAGAGGAGCAGGAAAAAGCAAAAAATTTCAGAATTGCACATTGCAATGCGGAGAAATTACTGTTTGTGCATTTACAAAATTCATTGATTTTTGCCATTGAAAAACGTCCAGGAATGATTGAAGCTACTGACTGAATGAAAGGAGCTGGCATCTCACTCTCTTTGAATCTTCTTTATCATGCTAAGAGGAGCAGGAAAAAGCAAAAAATTTCAGAATTGCACCTTGCAATGCGGAGAAATTACTGTTTGTGCATTTACAATATTCATTGATTTTTGCCATTGAAAAACGTCCAGAAATGATTGAAGCTACTGACTGAATGAAAGGAGCTGGCATCTCACTCTCTTTGAATCTTCTTTATCATGCTAAGAGGAGCAGGAAAAAGCAAAAAATTTCAGAATTGCACCTTGCAATGCGGAGAAATTACTGTTTGTGCATTTACAATATTCATTGATTTTTGCCATTGAAAAACGTCCAGAAATGATTGAAGCTACTGACTGAATGAAAGGAGCTGGCATCTCACTCTCTTTGAATCTTCTTTATCATGCTAAGAGGAGCAGGAAAAAGCAAAAAATTTCAGAATTGCACCTTGCAATGCGGAGAAATTACTGTTTGTGCATTTACAATATTCATTGATTTTTGCCATTGAAAAATGTCCAGAAATGATTGAAGCTACTGACTGAATGAAAGGAGCTGGCATCTCACTCTCTTTGAATCTTCTTTATCATGCTAAGAGGAGCAGGAAAAAGCAAAAAATTTCAGAATTGCGCCTTGCAATGCGGAGAAATTACTGTTTGTGCATTTACAAAATTCATTGATTTTTGCCATTGAAAAACATCATGTTATTCATATACCAGAAATGATTGAAGCTACTGACTGAAGGAAAGGATCTGGCATCTCACTCTCTTTGAATCTTCTTTATCATGCTAAGAGGAGCAGGAAAAAGCAAAAAATTTCAGAATTGCACCTTGCAATGCGGAGAAATTACTGTTTGTGCATTTACAATATTCATTGATTTTTGCCATTGAAAAACGTCCAGAAATGATTGAAGCTACTGACTGAATGAAAGGAGCTGGCATCTCACTCTCTTTGAATCTTCTTTATCATGCTAAGAGGAGCAGGAAAAAGCAAAAAATTTCAGAATTGCACATTGCAATGCGGAGAAATTACTGTTTGTGCATTTACAATATTCATTGATTTTTGCCATTGAAAAACGTCCAGAAATGATTGAAGCTACTGACTGAATGAAAGGAGCTGGCATCTCACCCTCTTTGAATCTTCTTTATCATGCTAAGAGGAGCAGGAAAAAGCAAAAAATTTCAGAATTGCACCTTGCAATGCGGAGAAATTACTGTTTGTGCATTTACAATATTCATTGATTTTTGCCATTGAAAAATGTCCAGAAATGATTGAAGCTACTGACTGAATGAAAGGAGCTGGCATCTCACTCTCTTTGAATCTTCTTTATCATGCTAAGAGGAGCAGGAAAAAGCAAAAAATTTCAGAATTGCGCCTTGCAATGCGGAGAAATTACTGTTTGTGCATTTACAAAATTCATTGATTTTTGCCATTGAAAAACATCATGTTATTCATATACCAGAAATGATTGAAGCTACTGACTGAAGGAAAGGATCTGGCATCTCACTCTCTTTGAATCTTCTTTATCATGCTTAGAGGAGCAGGAAAAATTAAAAAATTTCAGAATTGCGCCTTGCAATGCGGAGAAATTACTGTTTGTGCATTTACAAAATTCATTGATTTTTGCCATTGAAAAACATCATGTTATTCATATACCAGAAATGATTGAAGCTACTGACTGAAGGAAAGGATCTGGCATCTCACTCTCTTTGAATCTTCTTTATCATGCTTAGAGGAGCAGGAAAAAGCAAAGTATTTCAGAATTGCACCTTGCAATGCGGAGAAATTACTGTTTGTGCATTTACAATATTCATTGATTTTTGCCATTGAAAAACGTCCAGAAATGATTGAAGCTACTGACTGAATGAAAGGAGCTGGCATCTCACTCTCTTTGAATCTTCTTTATCATGCTAAGAGGAGCAGGAAAAAGCAAAAAATTTCAGAATTGCACCTTGCAATGCGGAGAAATCACTGTTTGTGCATTTACAATATTCATTGATTTTTGCGATTGAAAAACATCATGTTATTCATATACCAGAAATGATTGAAGCTACTGACTGAATGAAAGGAGCTGGCATCTCACTCTCTTTGAATCTTCTTTATCATGCTAAGAGGAGCAGGAAAAAGTAAAAAATTTCAGAATTGCACCTTGCAATGCGGAGAAATTACTGTTTGTGCATTTACAATATTCATTGATTTTTGCCATTGAAAAACGTCCAGAAATGATTGAAGCTACTGACTGAATGAAAGGAGCTGGCATCTCACTCTCTTTGAATCTTCTTTATCATGCTAAGAGGAGCAGGAAAAAGCAAAAATTTTCAGAATTGCACCTTGCAATGCGGAGAAATTACTGTTTGTGCATTTACAATATTCATTGATTTTTGCTATTGAAAAACATCATGTTATTCATATACCAGAAATGATTGAAGCTACTGACTGAATGAAAGGAGCTGGCATCTCACTCTCTTTGAATCTTCTTTATCATGCTAAGAGGAGCAGGAAAAAGCAAAAAATTTCAGAATTGCACCTTGCAATGCGGAGAAATTACAGTTTGTGCATTTACAATATTCATTGATTTTTGCCATTGAAAAACGTCCAGAATTGATTGAAGCTACTGACTGAATGAAAGGAGCTGGCATCTCACTCTCTTTGAATCTTCTTTATCATGCTAAGAGGAGCAGGAAAAAGCAAAAAATTTCAGAATTGCACCTTGCAATGCGGAGAAATTACTGTTTGTGCATTTACAATATTCATTGATTTTTGCCATTGAAAAAGGTCCAGAAATAATTGAAGGTACTGACTGAATGAAAGGAGCTGGCATCTCACTCTCTTTGAATCTTCTTTATCATGCTAAGAGGAGCAGGAAAAAGCAAAAAATTTCAGAATTGCACCTTGCAATGCGGAGAAATTACTGTTTGTGCATTTACAATATTCATTGATTTTTGCCATTGAAAAACGTCCAGAAATGATTGAAGCTACTGACTGAATGAAAGGAGCTGGCATCTCACTCTCTTTGAATCTTCTTTATCATGCTAAGAGGAGCAGGAAAAAGCAAAAAATTTCAGAATTGCACCTTGCAATGCGGAGAAATTACTGTTTGTGCATTTACAATATTCATTGATTTTTGCCATTGAAAAATGTCCAGAAATGATTGAAGCTACTGACTGAATGAAAGGAGCTGGCATCTCACTCTCTTTGAATCTTCTTTATCATGCTAAGAGGAGCAGGAAAAAGCAAAAAATTTCAGAATTGCGCCTTGCAATGCGGAGAAATTACTGTTTGTGCATTTACAAAATTCATTGATTTTTGCCATTGAAAAACATCATGTTATTCATATACCAGAAATGATTGAAGCTACTGACTGAAGGAAAGGATCTGGCATCTCACTCTCTTTGAATCTTCTTTATCATGCTTAGAGGAGCAGGAAAAAGCAAAAAATTTCAGAATTGCACCTTGCAATGCGGAGAAATTACTGTTTGTGCATTTACAATATTCATTGATTTTTGCCATTGAAAAACGTCCAGAAATGATTGAAGCTACTGACTGAATGAAAGGAGCTGGCATCTCACTCTCTTTGAATCTTCTTTATCATGCTAAGAGGAGCAGGAAAAAGCAAAAAATTTCAGAATTGCACCTTGCAATGCGGAGAAATTACTGTTTGTGCATTTACAATATTCATTGATTTTTGCGATTGAAAAACATCATGTTATTCATATACCAGAAATGATTGAAGCTACTGACTGAATGAAAGGAGCTGGCATCTCACTCTCTTTGAATCTTCTTTATCATGCTAAGAGGAGCAGGAAAAAGTAAAAAATTTCAGAATTGCACCTTGCAATGCGGAGAAATTACTGTTTGTGCATTTACAATATTCAATGATTTTTGCCATTGAAAAACGTCCAGAAATGATTGAAGCTACTGACTGAATGAAAGGAGCTGGCATCTCACTCTCTTTGAATCTTGTTTATCATGCTAAGAGGAGCAGGAAAAAGCAAAAAATTTCAGAATTGCACCTTGCAATGCGGAGAAATTACTGTTTGTGCATTTACAATATTCATTGATTTTTGCCATTGAAAAACGTCCAGAAATGATTGAAGCTACTGACTGAATGAAAGGAGCTGGCATCTCACTCTCTTTGAATCTTCTTTATCATGCTAAGAGGAGCAGGAAAAAGCAAAAAATTTCAGAATTGCACCTTGCAATGCGGAGAAATTACTGTTTGTGCATTTACAATATTCATTGATTTTTGCGATTGAAAAACATCATGTTATTCATATACCAGAAATGATTGAAGCTACTGACTGAATGAAAGGAGCTGGCATCTCACTCTCTTTGAATCTTCTTTATCATGCTAAGAGGAGCAGGAAAAAGTAAAAAATTTCAGAATTGCACCTTGCAATGCGGAGAAATTACTGTTTGTGCATTTATAATATTCAATGATTTTTGCCATTGAAAAACGTCCAGAAATGATTGAAGCTACTGACTGAACGAAAGGAGCTGGCATCTCACTCTCTTTGAATCTTCTTTATCTTGCTAAGAGGAGCAGGAAAAAGCAAAAAATTTCAGAATTGCACATTGCAATGCGGAGAAATTACTGTTTGTGCATTTACAAAATTCATTGATTTTTGCCATTGAAAAACGTCCAGGAATGATTGAAGCTACTGACTGAATGAAAGGAGCTGGCATCTCACTCTCTTTGAATCTTCTTTATCATGCTAAGAGGAGCAGGAAAAAGCAAAAAATTTCAGAATTGCACCTTGCAATGCGGAGAAATTACTGTTTGTGCATTTACAATATTCATTGATTTTTGCCATTGAAAAACGTCCAGAAATGATTGAAGCTACTGACTGAATGAAAGGAGCTGGCATCTCACTCTCTTTGAATCTTCTTTATCATGCTAAGAGGAGCAGGAAAAAGTAAAAAATTTCAGAATTGCACCTTGCAATGCGGAGAAATTACTGTTTGTGCATTTACAATATTCATTGATTTTTGCCATTGAAAAACATCCAAAAATGATTGAAGCTACTGACTGAATGAAAGGAGCTGGCATCTCACTCTCTTTGAATCTTCTTTATCATGCTAAGAGGAGCAGGAAAAAGCAAAAAATTTCAGAATTGCACCTTGCAATGCGGAGAAATTACTGTTTGTCCATTTACAATATTCATTGATTTTTGCCATTGAAAAATGTCCAGAAATGATTGAAGCTACTGACTGAATGAAAGGAGCTGGCATCTCACTCTCTTTGAATCTTCTTTATCATGCTAAGAGGAGCAGGAAAAAGCAAAAAATTTCAGAATTGCGCCTTGCAATGCGGAGAAATTACTGTTTGTGCATTTACAAAATTCATTGATTTTTGCCATTGAAAAACATCATGTTATTCATATACCAGAAATGATTGAAGCTACTGACTGAAGGAAAGGATCTGGCATCTCACTCTCTTTGAATCTTCTTTATCATGCTAAGAGGAGCAGGAAAAAGCAAAAAATTTCAGAATTGCACCTTGCAATGCGGAGAAATTACTGTTTGTGCATTTACAATATTCATTGATTTTTGCCATTGAAAAACGTCCAGAAATGATTGAAGCTACTGACTGAATGAAAGGAGCTGGCATCTCACTCTCTTTGAATCTTCTTTATCATGCTAAGAGGAGCAGGAAAAAGCAAAAAATTTCAGAATTGCACATTGCAATGCGGAGAAATTACTGTTTGTGCATTTACAATATTCATTGATTTTTGCCATTGAAAAACGTCCAGAAATGATTGAAGCTACTGACTGAATGAAAGGAGCTGGCATCTCACTCTCTTTGAATCTTCTTTATCATGCTAAGAGGAGCAGGAAAAAGCAAAAAAATTCAGAATTGCACCTTGCAATGCGGAGAAATTACTGTTTGTGCATTTACAATATTCATTGATTTTTGCCATTGAAAAATGTCCAGAAATGATTGAAGCTACTGACTGAATGAAAGGAGCTGGCATCTCACTCTCTTTGAATCTTCTTTATCATGCTAAGAGGAGCAGGAAAAAGCAAAAAATTTCAGAATTGCGCCTTGCAATGCGGAGAAATTACTGTTTGTGCATTTACAAAATTCATTGATTTTTGCCATTGAAAAACATCATGTTATTCATATACCAGAAATGATTGAAGCTACTGACTGAAGGAAAGGATCTGGCATCTCACTCTCTTTGAATCTTCTTTATCATGCTAAGAGGAGCAGGAAAAAGTAAAAAATTTCAGAATTGCGCCTTGCAATGCGGAGAAATTACTGTTTGTGCATTTACAAAATTCATTGATTTTTGCCATTGAAAAACATCATGTTATTCATATACCAGAAATGATTGAAGCTACTGACTGAAGGAAAGGATCTGGCATCTCACTCTCTTTGAATCTTCTTTATCATGCTTAGAGGAGCAGGAAAAAGCAAAGAATTTCAGAATTGCACCTTGCAATGCGGAGAAATTACTGTTTGTGCATTTACAATATTCATTGATTTTTGCCATTGAAAAACGTCCAGAAATGATTGAAGCTACTGACTGAATGAAAGGAGCTGGCATCTCACTCTCTTTGAATCTTCTTTATCATGCTAAGAGGAGCAGGAAAAAGCAAAAAATTTCAGAATTGCACCTTGCAATGCGGAGAAATTACTGTTTGTGCATTTACAATATTCATTGATTTTTGCGATTGAAAAACATCATGTTATTCATATACCAGAAATGATTGAAGCTACTGACTGAATGAAAGGAGCTGGCATCTCACTCTCTTTGAATCTTCTTTATCATGCTAAGAGGAGCAGGAAAAAGTAAAAAATTTCAGAATTGCACCTTGCAATGCGGAGAAATTACTGTTTGTGCATTTACAATATTCATTGATTTTTGCCATTGAAAAACGTCCAGAAATGATTGAAGCTACTGACTGAATGAAAGGAGCTGGCATCTCACTCTCTTTGAATCTTCTTTATCATGCTAAGAGGAGCAGGAAAAAGCAAAAATTTTCAGAATTGCACCTTGCAATGCGGAGAAATTACTGTTTGTGCATTTACAATATTCATTGATTTTTGCTATTGAAAAACATCATGTTATTCATATACCAGAAATGATTGAAGCTACTGACTGAATGAAAGGAGCTGGCATCTCACTCTCTTTGAATCTTCTTTATCATGCTAAGAGGAGCAGGAAAAAGCAAAAAATTTCAGAATTGCACCTTGCAATGCGGAGAAATTACTGTTTGTGCATTTACAATATTCATTGATTTTTGCCATTGAAAAACGTCCAGAAATGATTGAAGCTACTGACTGAATGAAAGGAGCTGGCATCTCACTCTCTTTGAATCTTCTTTATCATGCTAAGAGGAGCAGGAAAAAGCAAAAAATTTCAGAATTGCACCTTGCAATGCGGAGAAATTACTGTTTGTGCATTTACAATATTCATTGATTTTTGCCATTGAAAAATGTCCAGAAATGATTGAAGCTACTGACTGAATGAAAGGAGCTGGCATCTCACTCTCTTTGAATCTTCTTTATCATGCTAAGAGGAGCAGGAAAAAGCAAAAAATTTCAGAATTGCGCCTTGCAATGCGGAGAAATTACTGTTTGTGCATTTACAAAATTCATTGATTTTTGCCATTGAAAAACATCATGTTATTCATATACCAGAAATGATTGAAGCTACTGACTGAAGGAAAGGATCTGGCATCTCACTCTCTTTGAATCTTCTTTATCATGCTTAGAGGAGCAGGAAAAAGCAAAAAATTTCAGAATTGCACCTTGCAATGCGGAGAAATTACTGTTTGTGCATTTACAATATTCATTGATTTTTGCCATTGAAAAACGTCCAGAAATGATTGAAGCTACTGACTGAATGAAAGGAGCTGGCATCTCACTCTCTTTGAATCTTCTTTATCATGCTAAGAGGAGCAGGAAAAAGCAAAAAATTTCAGAATTGCACCTTGCAATGCGGAGAAATTACTGTTTGTGCATTTACAATATTCATTGATTTTTGCGATTGAAAAACATCATGTTATTCATATACCAGAAATGATTGAAGCTACTGACTGAATGAAAGGAGCTGGCATCTCACTCTCTTTGAATCTTCTTTATCATGCTAAGAGGAGCAGGAAAAAGTAAAAAATTTCAGAATTGCACCTTGCAATGCGGAGAAATTACTGTTTGTGCATTTACAATATTCAATGATTTTTGCCATTGAAAAACGTCCAGAAATGATTGAAGCTACTGACTGAATGAAAGGAGCTGGCATCTCACTCTCTTTGAATCTTGTTTATCATGCTAAGAGGAGCAGGAAAAAGCAAAAAATTTCAGAATTGCACCTTGCAATGCGGAGAAATTACTGTTTGTGCATGTACAATATTCATTGATTTTTGCCATTGAAAAACGTCCAGAAATGATTGAAGCTACTGACTGAATGAAAGGAGCTGGCATCTCACTCTCTTTGAATCTTCTTTATCATGCTAAGAGGAGCAGGAAAAAGCAAAAAATTTCAGAATTGCACCTTGCAATGCGGAGAAATTACTGTTTGTGCATTTACAATATTCATTGATTTTTGCCATTGAAAAACATCATGTTATTCATATACCAGAAATGATTGAAGCTACTGACTGAATGAAAGGAGCTGGCATCTCACTCTCTTTGAATCTTCTTTATCATGCTAAGAGGAGCAGGAAAAAGTAAAAAATTTCAGAATTGCACCTTGCAATGCGGAGAAATTACTGTTTGTGCATTTATAATATTCAATGATTTTTGCCATTGAAAAACGTCCAGAAATGATTGAAGCTACTGACTGAACGAAAGGAGCTGGCATCTCACTCTCTTTGAATCTTCTTTATCATGCTAAGAGGAGCAGGAAAAAGCAAAAAATTTCAGAATTGCACCTTGCAATGCGGAGAAATTACTGTTTGTGCATTTACAATATTCATTGATTTTTGCCATTGAAAAACATCATGTTATTCATGTACCAGAAATGTTTGAAGCTACTGACTGAATGAAAGGAGCTGGCATCTCACTCTCTTTGAATCTTCTTTATCATGCTAAGAGGAGCAGGAAAAAGCAAAAAATTTCAGAATTGCACATTGCAATGCGGAGAAATTACTGTTTGTGCATTTACAATATTCATTGATTTTTGCCATTGAAAAACGTCCAGAAATGATTGAAGCTACTGACTGAATGAAAGGAGCTGGCATCTCACTCTCTTTGAATCTTCTTTATCATGCTAAGAGGAGCAGGAAAAAGCAAAAAATTTCAGAATTGCACCTTGCAATGCGGAGAAATTACTGTTTGTGCATTTACAATATTCATTAATTTTTGCCATTGAAAAACGTCCAGAAATGATTGAAGCTACTGACTGAATGAAAGGAGCTGGCATCTCACTCTCTTTGAATCTTCTTTATCATGCTAAGAGGAGCAGGAAAAAGCAAAAAATTTCAGAATTGCACCTTGCAATGCGGAGAAATTACTGTTTGTGCATTTACAATATTCATTGATTTTTGCCATTGAAAAATGTCCAGAAATGATTGAAGCTACTGACTGAATGAAAGGAGCTGGCATCTCACTCTCTTTGAATCTTCTTTACCATGCTAAGAGGAGCAGGAAAAAGCAAAAAATTTCAGAATTGCGCCTTGCAATGCGGAGAAATTACTGTTTGTGCATTTACAAAATTCATTGATTTTTGCCATTGAAAAACATCATGTTATTCATATACCAGAAATGATTGAAGCTACTGACTGAAGGAAAGGATCTGGCATCTCACTCTCTTTGAATCTTCTTTATCATGCTAAGAGGAGCAGGAAAAAGCAAAAAATTTCAGAATTGCACCTTGCAATGCGGAGAAATTACTGTTTGTGCATTTACAATATTCATTGATTTTTGCCATTGAAAAACGTCCAGAAATGATTGAAGCTACTGACTGAATGAAAGGAGCTGGCATCTCACTCTCTTTGAATCTTCTTTATCATGCTAAGAGGAGCAGGAAAAAGCAAAAAATTTCAGAATTGCACATTGCAATGCGGAGAAATTACTGTTTGTGCATTTACAATATTCATTGATTTTTGCCATTGAAAAACGTCCAGAAATGATTGAAGCTACTGACTGAATGAAAGGAGCTGGCATCTCACTCTCTTTGAATCTTCTTTATCATGCTAAGAGGAGCAGGAAAAAGCAAAAAATTTCAGAATTGCACCTTGCAATGCGGAGAAATTACTGTTTGTGCATTTACAATATTCATTGATTTTTGCCATTGAAAAATGTCCAGAAATGATTGAAGCTACTGACTGAATGAAAGGAGCTGGCATCTCACTCTCTTTGAATCTTCTTTATCATGCTAAGAGGAGCAGGAAAAAGCAAAAAATTTCAGAATTGCGCCTTGCAATGCGGAGAAATTACTGTTTGTGCATTTACAAAATTCATTGATTTTTGCCATTGAAAAACATCATGTTATTCATATACCAGAAATGATTGAAGCTACTGACTGAAGGAAAGGATCTGGCATCTCACTCTCTTTGAATCTTCTTTATCATGCTAAGAGGAGCAGGAAAAAGCAAAAAGTTTCAGAATTGCACCTTGCAATGCGGAGAAATTACTGTTTGTGCATTTACAATATTCATTGGTTTTTGCCATTGAAAAACGTCCAGAAATGATTGAAGCTACTGACTGAATGAAAGGAGCTGGCATCTCACTCTCTTTGAATCTTCTTTATCATGCTAAGAGGAGCAGGAAAAAGCAAAAAATTTCAGAATTGCACCTTGCAATGCGGAGAAATTACTGTTTGTGCATTTACAATATTCATTGATTTTTGCGATTGAAAAACATCATGTTATTCATATACCAGAAATGATTGAAGCTACTGACTGAATGAAAGGAGCTGGCATCTCACTCTCTTTGAATCTTCTTTATCATGCTAAGAGGAGCAGGAAAAAGTAAAAAATTTCAGAATTGCACCTTGCAATGCGGAGAAATTACTGATTGTGCATTTACAATATTCAATGATTTTTGCCATTGAAAAACGTCCAGAAATGATTAAAGCTACTGACTGAATGAAAGGAGCTGGCATCTCACTCTCTTTGAATCTTCTTTATCATGCTAAGAGGAGCAGGAAAAAGCAAAAAATTTCAGAATTGCACCTTGCAATGCGGAGAAATTACTGTTTGTGCATTTACAATATTCATTGATTTTTGCCATTGAAAAACGTCCAGAAATGATTGAAGCTACTGACTGAATGAAAGGAGCTGGCATCTCACTCTCTTTGAATCTTCTTTATCATGCTAAGAGGAGCAGGAAAAAGCAAAAAATTTCAGAATTGCACCTTGCAATGCGGAGAAATTACTGTTTGTGCATTTACAATATTCATTGATTTTTGCCATTGAAAAACATCATGTTATTCATATACCAGAAATGATTGAAGCTACTGACTGAATGAAAGGAGCTGGCATCTCACTCTCTTTGAATCTTCTTTATCATGCTAAGAGGAGCAGGAAAAAGTAAAAAATTTCAGAATTGCGCCTTGCAATGCGGAGAAATTACTGTTTGTGCATTTACAAAATTCATTGATTTTTGCCATTGAAAAACATCATGTTATTCATATACCAGAAATGATTGAAGCTACTGACTGAAGGAAAGGATCTGGCATCTCACTCTCTTTGAATCTTCTTTATCATGCTTAGAGGAGCAGGAAAAAGCAAAGAATTTCAGAATTGCACCTTGCAATGCGGAGAAATTACTGTTTGTGCATTTACAATATTCATTGATTTTTGCCATTGAAAAACGTCCAGAAATGATTGAAGCTACTGACTGAATGAAAGGAGCTGGCATCTCACTCTCTTTGAATCTTCTTTATCATGCTAAGAGGAGCAGGAAAAAGCAAAAAATTTCAGAATTGCACCTTGCAATGCGGAGAAATTACTGTTTGTGCATTTACAATATTCATTGATTTTTGCGATTGAAAAACATCATGTTATTCATATACCAGAAATGATTGAAGCTACTGACTGAATGAAAGGAGCTGGCATCTCACTCTCTTTGAATCTTCTTTATCATGCTAAGAGGAGCAGGAAAAAGTAAAAAATTTCAGAATTGCACCTTGCAATGCGGAGAAATTACTGTTTGTGCATTTACAATATTCATTGATTTTTGCCATTGAAAAACGTCCAGAAATGATTGAAGCTACTGACTGAATGAAAGGAGCTGGCATCTCACTCTCTTTGAATCTTCTTTATCATGCTAAGAGGAGCAGGAAAAAGCAAAAATTATCAGAATTGCACCTTGCAATGCGGAGAAATTACTGTTTGTGCATTTACAATATTCATTGATTTTTGCTATTGAAAAACATCATGTTATTCATATACCAGAAATGATTGAAGCTACTGACTGAATGAAAGGAGCTGGCATCTCACTCTCTTTGAATCTTCTTTATCATGCTAAGAGGAGCAGGAAAAAGCAAAAAATTTCAGAATTGCACCTTGCAATGCGGAGAAATTACAGTTTGTGCATTTACAATATTCATTGATTTTTGCCATTGAAAAACGTCCAGAAATGATTGAAGCTACTGACTGAATGAAAGGAGCTGGCATCTCACTCTCTTTGAATCTTCTTTATCATGCTAAGAGGAGCAGGAAAAAGCAAAAAATTTCAGAATTGCACCTTGCAATGCGGAGAAATTACTGTTTGTGCATTTACAATATTCATTGATTTTTGCCATTGAAAAACGTCCAGAAATGATTGAAGGTACTGACTGAATGAAAGGAGCTGGCATCTCACTCTCTTTGAATCTTCTTTATCATGCTAAGAGGAGCAGGAAAAAGCAAAAAATTTCAGAATTGCACCTTGCAATGCGGAGAAATTACTGTTTGTGCATTTACAATATTCATTGATTTTTGCGATTGAAAAACATCATGTTATTCATATACCAGAAATGATTGAAGCTACTGACTGAATGAAAGGAGCTGGCATCTCACTCTCTTTGAATCTTCTTTATCATGCTTAGAGGAGCAGGAAAAAGCAAAGAATTTCAGAATTGCACCTTGCAATGCGGAGAAATTACTGTTTGTGCATTTACAATATTCATTGATTTTTGCCATTGAAAAACGTCCAGAAATGATTGAAGCTACTGACTGAATGAAAGGAGCTGGCATCTCACTCTCTTTGAATCTTCTTTATCATGCTAAGAGGAGCAGGAAAAAGCAAAAAATTTCAGAATTGCACCTTGCAATGCGGAGAAATTACTGTTTGTGCATTTACAATATTCATTGATTTTTGCGATTGAAAAACATCATGTTATTCATATACCAGAAATGATTGAAGCTACTGACTGAATGAAAGGAGCTGGCATCTCACTCTCTTTGAATCTTCTTTATCATGCTAAGAGGAGCAGGAAAAAGTAAAAAATTTCAGAATTGCACCTTGCAATGCGGAGAAATTACAGTTTGTGCATTTACAATATTCATTGATTTTTGCCATTGAAAAACGTCCAGAAATGATTGAAGCTACTGACTGAATGAAAGGAGCTGGCATCTCACTCTCTTTGAATCTTCTTTATCATGCTAAGAGGAGCAGGAAAAAGCAAAAAATTTCAGAATTGCACCTTGCAATGCGGAGAAATTACTGTTTGTGCATTTACAATATTCATTGATTTTTGCTATTGAAAAACATCATGTTATTCATATACCAGAAATGATTGAAGCTACTGACTGAATGAAAGGAGCTGGCATCTCACTCTCTTTGAATCTTCTTTATCATGCTAAGAGGAGCAGGAAAAAGCAAAAAATTTCAGAATTGCACCTTGCAATGCGGAGAAATTACAGTTTGTGCATTTACAATATTCATTGATTTTTGCCATTGAAAAACGTCCAGAAATGATTGAAGCTACTGACTGAATGAAAGGAGCTGGCATCTCACTCTCTTTGAATCTTCTTTATCATGCTAAGAGGAGCAGGAAAAAGCAAAAAATTTCAGAATTGCACCTTGCAATGCGGAGAAATTACTGTTTGTGCATTTACAATATTCATTGATTTTTGCCATTGAAAAACGTCCAGAAATGATTGAAGGTACTGACTGAATGAAAGGAGCTGGCATCTCACTCTCTTTGAATCTTCTTTATCATGCTAAGAGGAGCAGGAAAAAGCAAAAAATTTCAGAATTGCACCTTGCAATGCGGAGAAATTACTGTTTGTGCATTTACAATATTCATTGATTTTTGCGATTGAAAAACATCATGTTATTCATATACCAGAAATGATTGAAGCTACTGACTGAATGAAAGGAGCTGGCATCTCACTCTCTTTGAATCTTCTTTATCATGCTAAGAGGAGCAGGAAAAAGCAAAAAATTTCAGAATTGCACCTTGCAATGCGGAGAAATTACTGTTTGTGCATTTACAATATTCATTGATTTTTGCCATTGAAAAACGTCCAGAAATGATTGAAGGTACTGACTGAATGAAAGGAGCTGGCATCTCACTCTCTTTGAATCTTCTTTATCATGCTAAGAGGAGCAGGAAAAAGCAAAAAATTTCAGAATTGCACCTTGCAATGCGGAGAAATTACTGTTTGTGCATTTACAATATTCATTGATTTTTGCGATTGAAAAACATCATGTTATTCATATACCAGAAATGATTGAAGCTACTGACTGAATGAAAGGAGCTGGCATCTCACTCTCTTTGAATCTTCTTTATCATGCTAAGAGGAGCAGGAAAAAGTAAAAAATTTCAGAATTGCACCTTGCAATGCGGAGAAATTACTGTTTGTGCATTTACAATATTCAATGATTTTTGCCATTGAAAAACGTCCAGAAATGATTGAAGCTACTGACTGTATGAAAGGAGCTGGCATCTCACTCTCTTTGAATCTTGTTTATCATGCTAAGAGGAGCAGGAAAAAGCAAAAAATTTCAGAATTGCACCTTGCAATGCGGAGAAATTACTGTTTGTGCATGTACAATATTCATTGATTTTTGCCATTGAAAAACGTCCAGAAATGATTGAAGCTACTGACTGAATGAAAGGAGCTGGCATCTCACTCTCTTTGAATCTTCTTTATCATGCTAAGAGGAGCAGGAAAAAGCAAAAAATTTCAGAATTGCACCTTGCAATGCGGAGAAATTACTGTTTGTGCATTTACAATATTCATTGATTTTTGCCATTGAAAAACATCATGTTATTCATATACCAGAAATGATTGAAGCTACTGACTGAATGAAAGGAGCTGGCATCTCACTCTCTTTGAATCTTCTTTATCATGCTAAGAGGAGCAGGAAAAAGTAAAAAATTTCAGAATTGCACCTTGCAATGCGGAGAAATTACTGTTTGTGCATTTATAATATTCAATGATTTTTGCCATTGAAAAACGTCCAGAAATGATTGAAGCTACTGACTGAACGAAAGGAGCTGGCATCTCACTCTCTTTGAATCTTCTTTATCATGCTAAGAGGAGCAGGAAAAAGCAAAAAATTTCAGAATTGCACCTTGCAATGCGGAGAAATTACTGTTTGTGCATTTACAATATTCATTGATTTTTGCCATTGAAAAACATCATGTTATTCATGTACCAGAAATGTTTGAAGCTACTGACTGAATGAAAGGAGCTGGCATCTCACTCTCTTTGAATCTTCTTTATCATGCTAAGAGGAGCAGGAAAAAGCAAAAAATTTCAGAATTGCACATTGCAATGCGGAGAAATTACTGTTTGTGCATTTACAATATTCATTGATTTTTGCCATTGAAAAACGTCCAGAAATGATTGAAGCTACTGACTGAATGAAAGGAGCTGGCATCTCACTCTCTTTGAATCTTCTTTATCATGCTAAGAGGAGCAGGAAAAAGCAAAAAATTTCAGAATTGCACCTTGCAATGCGGAGAAATTACTGTTTGTGCATTTACAATATTCATTAATTTTTGCCATTGAAAAACGTCCAGAAATGATTGAAGCTACTGACTGAATGAAAGGAGCTGGCATCTCACTCTCTTTGAATCTTCTTTATCATGCTAAGAGGAGCAGGAAAAAGCAAAAAATTTCAGAATTGCACCTTGCAATGCGGAGAAATTACTGTTTGTGCATTTACAATATTCATTGATTTTTGCCATTGAAAAATGTCCAGAAATGATTGAAGCTACTGACTGAATGAAAGGAGCTGGCATCTCACTCTCTTTGAATCTTCTTTATCATGCTAAGAGGAGCAGGAAAAAGCAAAAAATTTCAGAATTGCGCCTTGCAATGCGGAGAAATTACTGTTTGTGCATTTACAAAATTCATTGATTTTTGCCATTGAAAAACATCATGTTATTCATATACCAGAAATGATTGAAGCTACTGACTGAAGGAAAGGATCTGGCATCTCACTCTCTTTGAATCTTCTTTATCATGCTAAGAGGAGCAGGAAAAAGCAAAAAATTTCAGAATTGCACCTTGCAATGCGGAGAAATTACTGTTTGTGCATTTACAATATTCATTGATTTTTGCCATTGAAAAACGTCCAGAAATGATTGAAGCTACTGACTGAATGAAAGGAGCTGGCATCTCACTCTCTTTGAATCTTCTTTATCATGCTAAGAGGAGCAGGAAAAAGCAAAAAATTTCAGAATTGCACATTGCAATGCGGAGAAATTACTGTTTGTGCATTTACAATATTCATTGATTTTTGCCATTGAAAAACGTCCAGAAATGATTGAAGCTACTGACTGAATGAAAGGAGCTGGCATCTCACTCTCTTTGAATCTTCTTTATCATGCTAAGAGGAGCAGGAAAAAGCAAAAAATTTCAGAATTGCACCTTGCAATGCGGAGAAATTACTGTTTGTGCATTTACAATATTCATTGATTTTTGCCATTGAAAAATGTCCAGAAATGATTGAAGCTACTGACTGAATGAAAGGAGCTGGCATCTCACTCTCTTTGAATCTTCTTTATCATGCTAAGAGGAGCAGGAAAAAGCAAAAAATTTCAGAATTGCGCCTTGCAATGCGGAGAAATTACTGTTTGTGCATTTACAAAATTCATTGATTTTTGCCATTGAAAAACATCATGTTATTCATATACCAGAAATGATTGAAGCTACTGACTGAAGGAAAGGATCTGGCATCTCACTCTCTTTGAATCTTCTTTATCATGCTAAGAGGAGCAGGAAAAAGCAAAAAGTTTCAGAATTGCACCTTGCAATGCGGAGAAATTACTGTTTGTGCATTTACAATATTCATTGGTTTTTGCCATTGAAAAACGTCCAGAAATGATTGAAGCTACTGACTGAATGAAAGGAGCTGGCATCTCACTCTCTTTGAATCTTCTTTATCATGCTAAGAGGAGCAGGAAAGAGCAAAAAATTTCAGAATTGCACCTTGCAATGCGGAGAAATTACTGTTTGTGCATTTACAATATTCATTGATTTTTGCGATTGAAAAACATCATGTTATTCATATACCAGAAATGATTGAAGCTACTGACTGAATGAAAGGAGCTGGCATCTCACTCTCTTTGAATCTTCTTTATCATGCTAAGAGGAGCAGGAAAAAGTAAAAAATTTCAGAATTGCACCTTGCAATGCGGAGAAATTACTGTTTGTGCATTTACAATATTCATTGATTTTTGCCATTGAAAAACGTCCAGAAATGATTGAAGCTACTGACTGAATGAAAGGAGCTGGCATCTCACTCTCTTTGAATCTTCTTTATCATGCTAAGAGGAGCAGGAAAAAGCAAAAAATTTCAGAATTGCACCTTGCAATGCGGAGAAATTACTGTTTGTGCATTTACAATATTCATTGATTTTTGCCATTGAAAAACATCATGTTATTCATATACCAGAAATGATTGAAGCTACTGACTGAATGAAAGGAGCTGGCATCTCACTCTCTTTGAATCTTCTTTATCATGCTAAGAGGAGCAGGAAAAAGTAAAAAATTTCAGAATTGCGCCTTGCAATGCGGAGAAATTACTGTTTGTGCATTTACAAAATTCATTGATTTTTGCCATTGAAAAACATCATGTTATTCATATACCAGAAATGATTGAAGCTACTGACTGAAGGAAAGGATCTGGCATCTCACTCTCTTTGAATCTTCTTTATCATGCTTAGAGGAGCAGGAAAAAGCAAAGAATTTCAGAATTGCACCTTGCAATGCGGAGAAATTACTGTTTGTGCATTTACAATATTCATTGATTTTTGCCATTGAAAAACGTCCAGAAATGATTGAAGCTACTGACTGAATGAAAGGAGCTGGCATCTCACTCTCTTTGAATCTTCTTTATCATGCTAAGAGGAGCAGGAAAAAGCAAAAAATTTCAGAATTGCACCTTGCAATGCGGAGAAATTACTGTTTGTGCATTTACAATATTCATTGATTTTTGCGATTGAAAAACATCATGTTATTCATATACCAGAAATGATTGAAGCTACTGACTGAATGAAAGGAGCTGGCATCTCACTCTCTTTGAATCTTCTTTATCATGCTAAGAGGAGCAGGAAAAAGTAAAAAATTTCAGAATTGCACCTTGCAATGCGGAGAAATTACTGTTTGTGCATTTACAATATTCATTGATTTTTGCCATTGAAAAACGTCCAGAAATGATTGAAGCTACTGACTGAATGAAAGGAGCTGGCATCTCACTCTCTTTGAATCTTCTTTATCATGCTAAGAGGAGCAGGAAAAAGCAAAAATTTTCAGAATTGCACCTTGCAATGCGGAGAAATTACTGTTTGTGCATTTACAATATTCATTGATTTTTGCTATTGAAAAACATCATGTTATTCATATACCAGAAATGATTGAAGCTACTGACTGAATGAAAGGAGCTGGCATCTCACTCTCTTTGAATCTTCTTTATCATGCTAAGAGGAGCAGGAAAAAGCAAAAAATTTCAGAATTGCACCTTGCAATGCGGAGAAATTACAGTTTGTGCATTTACAATATTCATTGATTTTTGCCATTGAAAAACGTCCAGAAATGATTGAAGCTACTGACTGAATGAAAGGAGCTGGCATCTCACTCTCTTTGAATCTTCTTTATCATGCTAAGAGGAGCAGGAAAAAGCAAAAAATTTCAGAATTGCACCTTGCAATGCGGAGAAATTACTGTTTGTGCATTTACAATATTCATTGATTTTTGCCATTGAAAAACGTCCAGAAATGATTGAAGGTACTGACTGAATGAAAGGAGCTGGCATCTCACTCTCTTTGAATCTTCTTTATCATGCTAAGAGGAGCAGGAAAAAGCAAAAAATTTCAGAATTGCACCTTGCAATGCGGAGAAATTACTGTTTGTGCATTTACAATATTCATTGATTTTTGCGATTGAAAAACATCATGTTATTCATATACCAGAAATGATTGAAGCTACTGACTGAATGAAAGGAGCTGGCATCTCACTCTCTTTGAATCTTCTTTATCATGCTTAGAGGAGCAGGAAAAAGCAAAGAATTTCAGAATTGCACCTTGCAATGCGGAGAAATTACTGTTTGTGCATTTACAATATTCATTGATTTTTGCCATTGAAAAACGTCCAGAAATGATTGAAGCTACTGACTGAATGAAAGGAGCTGGCATCTCACTCTCTTTGAATCTTCTTTATCATGCTAAGAGGAGAAGGAAAAAGCAAAAAATTTCAGAATTGCACCTTGCAATGCGGAGAAATTACTGTTTGTGCATTTACAATATTCATTGATTTTTGCGATTGAAAAACATCATGTTATTCATATACCAGAAATGATTGAAGCTACTGACTGAATGAAAGGAGCTGGCATCTCACTCTCTTTGAATCTTCTTTATCATGCTAAGAGGAGCAGGAAAAAGTAAAAAATTTCAGAATTGCACCTTGCAATGCGGAGAAATTACTGTTTGTGCATTTACAATATTCATTGATTTTTGCCATTGAAAAACGTCCAGAAATGATTGAAGCTACTGACTGAATGAAAGGAGCTGGCATCTCACTCTCTTTGAATCTTCTTTATCATGCTAAGAGGAGCAGGAAAAAGCAAAAAATTTCAGAATTGCACCTTGCAATGCGGAGAAATTACTGTTTGTGCATTTACAATATTCATTGATTTTTGCTATTGAAAAACATCATGTTATTCATATACCAGAAATGATTGAAGCTACTGACTGAATGAAAGGAGCTGGCATCTCACTCTCTTTGAATCTTCTTTATCATGCTAAGAGGAGCAGGAAAAAGCAAAAAATTTCAGAATTGCACCTTGCAATGCGGAGAAATTACAGTTTGTGCATTTACAATATTCATTGATTTTTGCCATTGAAAAACGTCCAGAAATGATTGAAGCTACTGACTGAATGAAAGGAGCTGGCATCTCACTCTCTTTGAATCTTCTTTATCATGCTAAGAGGAGCAGGAAAAAGCAAAAAATTTCAGAATTGCACCTTGCAATGCGGAGAAATTACTGTTTGTGCATTTACAATATTCATTGATTTTTGCCATTGAAAAACGTCCAGAAATGATTGAAGGTACTGACTGAATGAAAGGAGCTGGCATCTCACTCTCTTTGAATCTTCTTTATCATGCTAAGAGGAGCAGGAAAAAGCAAAAAATTTCAGAATTGCACCTTGCAATGCGGAGAAATTACTGTTTGTGCATTTACAATATTCATTGATTTTTGCCATTGAAAAACATCATGTTATTCATATACCAGAAATGATTGAAGCTACTGACTGAATGAAAGGAGCTGGCATCTCACTCTCTTTGAATCTTCTTTATCATGCTAAGAGGAGCAGGAAAAAGTAAAAAATTTCAGAATTGCGCCTTGCAATGCGGAGAAATTACTGTTTGTGCATTTACAAAATTCATTGATTTTTGCCATTGAAAAACATCATGTTATTCATATACCAGAAATGATTGAAGCTACTGACTGAAGGAAAGGATCTGGCATCTCACTCTCTTTGAATCTTCTTTATCATGCTTAGAGGAGCAGGAAAAAGCAAAGAATTTCAGAATTGCACCTTGCAATGCGGAGAAATTACTGTTTGTGCATTTACAATATTCATTGATTTTTGCCATTGAAAAACGTCCAGAAATGATTGAAGCTACTGACTGAATGAAAGGAGCTGGCATCTCACTCTCTTTGAATCTTCTTTATCATGCTAAGAGGAGCAGGAAAAAGCAAAAAATTTCAGAATTGCACCTTGCAATGCGGAGAAATTACTGTTTGTGCATTTACAATATTCATTGATTTTTGCGATTGAAAAACATCATGTTATTCATATACCAGAAATGATTGAAGCTACTGACTGAATGAAAGGAGCTGGCATCTCACTCTCTTTGAATCTTCTTTATCATGCTAAGAGGAGCAGGAAAAAGTAAAAAATTTTAGAATTGCACC
The DNA here is from genome assembly GCF_046119375.1 of Phyllobates terribilis. Classification (NCBI taxonomy): domain Eukaryota; kingdom Metazoa; phylum Chordata; class Amphibia; order Anura; family Dendrobatidae; genus Phyllobates; species Phyllobates terribilis. Next base: position 414,088 of record NW_027363747.1, read on the forward strand.
TTGCAATGCGGAGAAATTACTGTTTGTGCATTTACAATATTCATTGATTTTTGCCATTGAAAAACGTCCAGAAATGATTGAAGCTACTGACTGAATGAAAGGAGCTGGCATCTCACTCTCTTTGAATCTTCTTTATCATGCTAAGAGGAGCAGGAAAAAGCAAAAATTTTCAGAATTGCACCTTGCAATGCGGAGAAATTACTGTTTGTGCATTTACAATATTCATTGATTTTTGCTATTGAAAAACATCATGTTATTCATATACCAGAAATGATTGAAGCTACTGACTGAATGAAAAGAGCTGGCATCTCACTCTCTTTGAATCTTCTTTATCATGCTAAGAGGAGCAGGAAAAAGCAAAAAATTTCAGAATTGCACCTTGCAATGCGGAGAAATTACAGTTTGTGCATTTACAATATTCATTGATTTTTGCCATTGAAAAACGTTCAGAAATGATTGAAGCTACTGACTGAATGAAAGGAGCTGGCATCTCACTCTCTTTGAATCTTCTTTATCATGCTAAGAGGAGCAGGAAAAAGCAAAAAATTTCAGAATTGCACCTTGCAATGCGGAGAAATTACTGTTTGTGCATTTACAATATTCATTGATTTTTGCCATTGAAAAACGTCCAGAAATGATTGAAGGTACTGACTGAATGAAAGGAGCTGGCATCTCACTCTCTTTGAATCTTCTTTATCATGCTAAGAGGAGCAGGAAAAAGCAAAAAATTTCAGAATTGCACCTTGCAATGCGGAGAAATTACTGTTTGTGCATTTACAATATTCATTGATTTTTGCGATTGAAAAACATCATGTTATTCATATACCAGAAATGATTGAAGCTACTGACTGAATGAAAGGAGCTGGCATCTCACTCTCTTTGAATCTTCTTTATCATGCTTAGAGGAGCAGGAAAAAGCAAAGAATTTCAGAATTGCACCTTGCAATGCGGAGAAATTACTGTTTGTGCATTTACAATATTCATTGATTTTTGCCATTGAAAAATGTCCAGAAATGATTGAAGCTACTGACTGAATGAAAGGAGCTGGCATCTCACTCTCTTTGAATCTTCTTTATCATGCTAAGAGGAGCAGGAAAAAGCAAAAAATTTCAGAATTGCACCTTGCAATGCGGAGAAATTACTGTTTGTGCATTTACAATATTCATTGATTTTTGCGATTGAAAAACATCATGTTATTCATATACCAGAAATGATTGAAGCTACTGACTGAATGAAAGGAGCTGGCATCTCACTCTCTTTGAATCTTCTTTATCATGCTAAGAGGAGCAGGAAAAAGTAAAAAATTTCAGAATTGCACCTTGCAATGCGGAGAAATTACTGTTTGTGCATTTACAATATTCATTGATTTTTGCCATTGAAAAACGTCCAGAAATGATTGAAGCTACTGACTGAATGAAAGGAGCTGGCATCTCACTCTCTTTGAATCTTCTTTATCATGCTAAGAGGAGCAGGAAAAAGCAAAAAATTTCAGAATTGCACTTTGCAATGCGGAGAAATTACTGTTTGTGCATTTACAATATTCATTGATTTTTGCTATTGAAAAACATCATGTTATTCATATACCAGAAATGATTGAAGCTACTGACTGAATGAAAGGAGCTGGCATCTCACTCTCTTTGAATCTTCTTTATCATGCTAAGAGGAGCAGGAAAAAGCAAAAAATTTCAGAATTGCACCTTGCAATGCGGAGAAATTACAGTTTGTGCATTTACAATATTCATTGATTTTTGCCATTGAAAAACGTCCAGAAATGATTGAAGCTACTGACTGAATGAAAGGAGCTGGCATCTCACTCTCTTTGAATCTTCTTTATCATGCTAAGAGGAGCAGGAAAAAGCAAAAAATTTCAGAATTGCACCTTGCAATGCGGAGAAATTACTGTTTGTGCATTTACAATATTCATTGATTTTTGCCATTGAAAAACGTCCAGAAATGATTGAAGGTACTGACTGAATGAAAGGAGCTGGCATCTCACTCTCTTTGAATCTTCTTTATCATGCTAAGAGGAGCAGGAAAAAGCAAAAAATTTCAGAATTGCACCTTGCAATGCGGAGAAATTACTGTTTGTGCATTTACAATATTCATTGATTTTTGCGATTGAAAAACATCATGTTATTCATATACCAGAAATGATTGAAGCTACTGACTGAATGAAAGGAGCTGGCATCTCACTCTCTTTGAATCTTCTTTATCATGCTAAGAGGAGCAGGAAAAAGTAAAAAATTTCAGAATTGCACCTTGCAATGCGGAGAAATTACTGTTTGTGCATTTACAATATTCAATGATTTTTGCCATTGAAAAACGTCCAGAAATGATTGAAGCTACTGACTGAATGAAAGGAGCTGGCATCTCACTCTCTTTGAATCTTCTTTATCATGCTAAGAGGAGCAGGAAAAAGTAAAAAATTTCAGAATTGCACCTTGCAATGCGGAGAAATTACTGTTTGTGCATTTATAATATTCAATGATTTTTGCCATTGTAAAACGTCCAGAAATGATTGAAGCTACTGACTGAACGAAAGGAGCTGGCATCTCACTCTCTTTGAATCTTCTTTATCATGCTAAGAGGAGCAGGAAAAAGCAAAAAATTTCAGAATTGCACCTTGCAATGCGGAGAAATTACTGTTTGTGCATTTACAATATTCATTGATTTTTGCCATTGAAAAACATCATGTTATTCATGTACCAGAAATGTTTGAAGCTACTGACTGAATGAAAGGAGCTGGCATCTCACTCTCTTTGAATCTTCTTTATCATGCTAAGAGGAGCAGGAAAAAGCAAAAAATTTCAGAATTGCACATTGCAATGCGGAGAAATTACTGTTTGTGCATTTACAATATTCATTGATTTTTGCCATTGAAAAACGTCCAGAAATGATTGAAGCTACTGACTGAATGAAAGGAGCTGGCATCTCACTCTCTTTGAATCTTCTTTATCATGCTAAGAGGAGCAGGAAAAAGCAAAAAATTTCAGAATTGCACCTTGCAATGCGGAGAAATTACTGTTTGTGCATTTACAATATTCATTGATTTTTGCCATTGAAAAATGTCCAGAAATGATTGAAGCTACTGACTGAATGAAAGGAGCTGGCATCTCACTCTCTTTGAATCTTCTTTATCATGCTAAGAGGAGCAGGAAAAAGCAAAAAATTTCAGAATTGCGCCTTGCAATGCGGAGAAATTACTGTTTGTGCATTTACAAAATTCATTGATTTTTGCCCTTGAAAAACATCATGTTATTCATATACCAGAAATGATTGAAGCTACTGACTGAAGGAAAGGATCTGGCATCTCACTCTCTTTGAATCTTCTTTATCATGCTAAGAGGAGCAGGAAAAAGCAAAAAATTTCAGAATTGCACCTTGCAATGTGGAGAAATTACTGTTTGTGCATTTACAATATTCATTGATTTTTGCCATTGAAAAACGTCCAGAAATGATTGAAGCTACTGACTGAATGAAAGGAGCTGGCATCTCACTCTCTTTGAATCTTCTTTATCATGCTAAGAGGAGCAGGAAAAAGCAAAAAATTTCAGAATTGCATATTGCAATGCGGAGAAATTACTGTTTGTGCATTTACAATATTCATTGATTTTTGCCATTGAAAAACGTCCAGAAATGATTGAAGCTACTGACTGAATGAAAGGAGCTGGCATCTCACTCTCTTTGAATCTTCTTTATCATGCTAAGAGGAGCAGGAAAAAGCAAAAAATTTCAGAATTGCACCTTGCAATGCAGAGAAATTACTGTTTGTGCATTTACAATATTCATTGATTTTTGCCATTGAAAAATGTCCAGAAATGATTGAAGCTACTGACTGAATGAAAGGAGCTGGCATCTCACTCTCTTTGAATCTTCTTTATCATGCTAAGAGGAGCAGGAAAAAGCAAAAAATTTCAGAATTGCGCCTTGCAATGCGGAGAAATTACTGTTTGTGCATTTACAATATTCATTGATTTTTGCGATTGAAAAACATCATGTTATTCATATACCAGAAATGATTGAAGCTACTGACTGAATGAAAGGAGCTGGCATCTCACTCTCTTTGAATCTTCTTTATCATGCTAAGAGGAGCAGGAAAAAGTAAAAAATTTCAGAATTGCACCTTGCAATGCGGAGAAATTACTGATTGTGCATTTACAATATTCAATGATTTTTGCCATTGAAAAACGTCCAGAAATGATTAAAGCTACTGACTGAATGAAAGGAGCTGGCATCTCACTCTCTTTGAATCTTCTTTATCATGCTAAGAGGAGCAGGAAAAAGCAAAAAATTTCAGAATTGCACCTTGCAATGCGGAGAAATTACTGTTTGTGCATTTACAATATTCATTGATTTTTGCCATTGAAAAACGTCCAGAAATGATTGAAGCTACTGACTGAATGAAAGGAGCTGGCATCTCACTCTCTTTGAATCTTCTTTATCATGCTAAGAGGAGCAGGAAAAAGCAAAAAATTTCAGAATTGCACTTTGCAATGCGGAGAAATTACTGTTTGTGCATTTACAATATTCATTGATTTTTGCCATTGAAAAACATCATGTTATTCATATACCAGAAATGATTGAAGCTACTGACTGAATGAAAGGAGCTGGCATCTCACTCTCTTTGAATCTTCTTTATCATGCTAAGAGGAGCAGGAAAAAGTAAAAAATTTCAGAATTGCGCCTTGCAATGCGGAGAAATTACTGTTTGTGCATTTACAAAATTCATTGATTTTTGCCATTGAAAAACATCATGTTATTCATATACCAGAAATGATTGAAGCTACTGACTGAAGGAAAGGATCTGGCATCTCACTCTCTTTGAATCTTCTTTATCATGCTTAGAGGAGCAGGAAAAAGCAAAGAATTTCAGAATTGCACCTTGCAATGCGGAGAAATTACTGTTTGTGCATTTACAATATTCATTGATTTTTGCCATTGAAAAACGTCCAGAAATGATTGAAGCTACTGACTGAATGAAAGGAGCTGGCATCTCACTCTCTTTGAATCTTCTTTATCATGCTAAGAGGAGCAGGAAAAAGCAAAAAATTTCAGAATTGCACCTTGCAATGCGGAGAAATTACTGTTTGTGCATTTACAATATTCATTGATTTTTGCGATTGAAAAACATCATGTTATTCATATACCAGAAATGATTGAAGCTACTGACTGAATGAAAGGAGCTGGCATCTCACTCTCTTTGAATCTTCTTTATCATGCTAAGAGGAGCAGGAAAAAGTAAAAAATTTCAGAATTGCACCTTGCAATGCGGAGAAATTACTGTTTGTGCATTTACAATATTCATTGATTTTTGCCATTGAAAAACGTCCAGAAATGATTGAAGCTACTGACTGAATGAAAGGAGCTGGCATCTCACTCTCTTTGAATCTTCTTTATCATGCTAAGAGGAGCAGGAAAAAGCAAAAAATTTCAGAATTGCACCTTGCAATGCGGAGAAATTACTGTTTGTGCATTTACAATATTCATTGATTTTTGCTATTGAAAAACATCATGTTATTCATATACCAGAAATGATTGAAGCTACTGACTGAATGAAAGGAGCTGGCATCTCACTCTCTTTGAATCTTCTTTATCATGCTAAGAGGAGCAGGAAAAAGCAAAAAATTTCAGAATTGCACCTTGCAATGCGGAGAAATTACAGTTTGTGCATTTACAATATTCATTGATTTTTGCCATTGAAAAACGTCCAGAAATGATTGAAGCTACTGACTGAATGAAAGGAGCTGGCATCTCACTCTCTTTGAATCTTCTTTATCATGCTAAGAGGAGCAGGAAAAAGCAAAAAATTTCAGAATTGCACCTTGCAATGCGGAGAAATTACTGTTTGTGCATTTACAATATTCATTGATTTTTGCCATTGAAAAACGTCCAGAAATGATTGAAGGTACTGACTGAATGAAAGGAGCTGGCATCTCACTCTCTTTGAATCTTCTTTATCATGCTAAGAGGAGCAGGAAAAAGCAAAAAATTTCAGAATTGCACCTTGCAATGCGGAGAAATTACTGTTTGTGCATTTACAATATTCATTGATTTTTGCGATTGAAAAACATCATGTTATTCATATACCAGAAATGATTGAAGCTACTGACTGAATGAAAGGAGCTGGCATCTCACTCTCTTTGAATCTTCTTTATCATGCTTAGAGGAGCAGGAAAAAGCAAAGAATTTCAGAATTGCACCTTGCAATGCGGAGAAATTACTGTTTGTGCATTTACAATATTCATTGATTTTTGCCATTGAAAAACGTCCAGAAATGATTGAAGCTACTGACTGAATGAAAGGAGCTGGCATCTCACTCTCTTTGAATCTTCTTTATCATGCTAAGAGGAGCAGGAAAAAGCAAAAAAATTCAGAATTGCACCTTGCAATGCGGAGAAATTACTGTTTGTGCATTTACAATATTCATTGATTTTTGCGATTGAAAAACATCATGTTATTCATATACCAGAAATGATTGAAGCTACTGACTGAATGAAAGGAGCTGGCATCTCACTCTCTTTGAATCTTCTTTATCATGCTAAGAGGAGCAGGAAAAAGTAAAAAATTTCAGAATTGCACCTTGCAATGCGGAGAAATTACTGTTTGTGCATTTACAATATTCATTGATTTTTGCCATTGAAAAACGTCCAGAAATGATTGAAGCTACTGACTGAATGAAAGGAGCTGGCATCTCACTCTCTTTGAATCTTCTTTATCATGCTAAGAGGAGCAGGAAAAAGCAAAAAATTTCAGAATTGCACCTTGCAATGCGGAGAAATTACTGTTTGTGCATTTACAATATTCATTGATTTTTGCTATTGAAAAACATCATGTTATTCATATACCAGAAATGATTGAAGCTACTGACTGAATGAAAGGAGCTGGCATCTCACTCTCTTTGAATCTTCTTTATCATGCTAAGAGGAGCAGGAAAAAGCAAAAAATTTCAGAATTGCACCTTGCAATGCGGAGAAATTACAGTTTGTGCATTTACAATATTCATTGATTTTTGCCATTGAAAAACGTCCAGAAATGATTGAAGCTACTGACTGAATGAAAGGAGCTGGCATCTCACTCTCTTTGAATCTTCTTTATCATGCTAAGAGGAGCAGGAAAAAGCAAAAAATTTCAGAATTGCACCTTGCAATGCGGAGAAATTACTGTTTGTGCATTTACAATATTCATTGATTTTTGCCATTGAAAAACGTCCAGAAATGATTGAAGGTACTGACTGAATGAAAGGAGCTGGCATCTCACTCTCTTTGAATCTTCTTTATCATGCTAAGAGGAGCAGGAAAAAGCAAAAAATTTCAGAATTGCACCTTGCAGTGCGGAGAAATTACTGTTTGTGCATTTACAATATTCATTAATTTTTGCGATTGAAAAACATGTTATTCATATACCAGAAATGATTGAAGCTACTGACTGAATGAAAGGAGCTGGCATCTCACTCTCTTTGAATCTTCTTTATCATGCTAAGAGGAGCAGGAAAAAGTAAAAAATTTCAGAATTGCACCTTGCAATGCGGAGAAATTACTGTTTGTGCATTTACAATATTCAATGATTTTTGCCATTGAAAAACGTCCAGAAATGATTGAAGCTACTGACTGAATGAAAGGAGCTGGCATCTCACTCTCTTTGAATCTTGTTTATCATGCTAAGAGGAGCAGGAAAAAGCAAAAAATTTCAGAATTGCACCTTGCAATGCGGAGAAATTACTGTTTGTGCATTTACAATATTCATTGATTTTTGCCATTGAAAAACGTCCAGAAATGATTGAAGCTACTGACTGAATGAAAGGAGCTGGCATCTCACTCTCTTTGAATCTTCTTTATCATGCTAAGAGGAGCAGGAAAAAGCAAAAAATTTCAGAATTGCACCTTGCAATGCGGAGAAATTACTGTTTGTGCATTTACAATATTCATTGATTTTTGCCATTGAAAAACATCATGTTATTCATATACCAGAAATGATTGAAGCTACTGACTGAATGAAAGGAGCTGGCATCTCACTCTCTTTGAATCTTCTTTATCATGCTAAGAGGAGCAGGAAAAAGTAAAAAATTTCAGAATTGCACCTTGCAATGCGGAGAAATTACTGTTTGTGCATTTATAATATTCAATGATTTTTGCCATTGAAAAACGTCCAGAAATGATTGAAGCTACTGACTGAACGAAAGGAGCTGGCATCTCACTCTCTTTGAATCTTCTTTATCATGCTAAGAGGAGCAGGAAAAAGCAAAAAATTTCAGAATTGCACCTTGCAATGCGGAGAAATTACTGTTTGTGCATTTACAATATTCATTGATTTTTGCCATTGAAAAACATCATGTTATTCATGTACCAGAAATGTTTGAAGCTACTGACTGAATGAAAGGAGCTGGCATCTCACTCTCTTTGAATCTTCTTTATCATGCTAAGAGGAGCAGGAAAAAGCAAAAAATTTCAGAATTGCACATTGCAATGCGGAGAAATTACTGTTTGTGCATTTACAATATTCATTGATTTTTGCCATTGAAAAACGTCCAGAAATGATTGAAGCTACTGACTGAATGAAAGGAGCTGGCATCTCACTCTCTTTGAATCTTCTTTATCATGCTAAGAGGAGCAGGAAAAAGCAAAAAATTTCAGAATTGCACCTTGCAATGCGGAGAAATTACTGTTTGTGCACTTACAATATTCATTGATTTTTGCCATTGAAAAACGTCCAGAAATGATTGAAGCTACTGACTGAATGAAAGGAGCTGGCATCTCACTCTCTTTGAATCTTCTTTATCATGCTAAGAGGAGCAGGAAAAAGCAAAAAATTTCAGAATTGCACCTTGCAATGCGGAGAAATTACTGTTTGTGCATTTACAATATTCATTGATTTTTGCCATTGAAAAATGTCCAGAAATGATTGAAGCTACTGACTGAATGAAAGGAGCTGGCATCTCACTCTCTTTGAATCTTCTTTATCATGCTAAGAGGAGCAGGAAAAAGCAAAAAATTTCAGAATTGCGCCTTGCAATGCGGAGAAATTACTGTTTGTGCATTTACAAAATTCATTGATTTTTGCCATTGAAAAACATCATGTTATTCATATACCAGAAATGATTGAAGCTACTGACTGAAGGAAAGGATCTGGCATCTCACTCTCTTTGAATCTTCTTTATCATGCTAAGAGGAGCAGGAAAAAGCAAAAAATTTCAGAATTGCACCTTGCAATGCGGAGAAATTACTGTTTGTGCATTTACAATATTCATTGATTTTTGCCATTGAAAAACGTCCAGAAATGATTGAAGCTACTGACTGAATGAAAGGAACTGGCATCTCACTCTCTTTGAATCTTCTTTATCATGCTAAGAGGAGCAGGAAAAAGCAAAAAATTTCAGAATTGCACATTGCAATGCGGAGAAATTACTGTTTGTGCATTTACAATATTCATTGATTTTTGCCATTGAAAAACGTCCAGAAATGATTGAAGCTACTGACTGAATGAAAGGAGCTGGCATCTCACTCTCTTTGAATCTTCTTTATCATGCTAAGAGGAGCAGGAAAAAGCAAAAAATTTCAGAATTGCACCTTGCAATGCGGAGAAATTACTGTTTGTGCATTTACAATATTCATTGATTTTTGCCATTGAAAAATGTCCAGAAATGATTGAAGCTACTGACTGAATGAAAGGAGCTGGCATCTCACTCTCTTTGAATCTTCTTTATCATGCTAAGAGGAGCAGGAAAAAGCAAAAAATTTCAGAATTGCGCCTTGCAATGCGGAGAAATTACTGTTTGTGCATTTACAAAATTCATTGATTTTTGCCATTGAAAAACATCATGTTATTCATATACCAGAAATGATTGAAGCTACTGACTGAAGGAAAGGATCTGGCATCTCACTCTCTTTGAATCTTCTTTATCATGCTAAGAGGAGCAGGAAAAAGCAAAAAGTTTCAGAATTGCACCTTGCAATGCGGAGAAATTACTGTTTGTGCATTTACAATATTCATTGGTTTTTGCCATTGAAAAACGTCCAGAAATGATTGAAGCTACTGACTGAATGAAAGGAGCTGGCATCTCACTCTCTTTGAATCTTCTTTATCATGCTAAGAGGAGCAGGAAAAAGCAAAAAATTTCAGAATTGCACCTTGCAATGCGGAGAAATTACTGTTTGTGCATTTACAATATTCATTGATTTTTGCGATTGAAAAACATCATGTTATTCATATACCAGAAATGATTGAAGCTACTGACTGAATGAAAGGAGCTGGCATCTCACTCTCTTTGAATCTTCTTTATCATGCTAAGAGGAGCAGGAAAAAGTAAAAAATTTCAGAATTGCACCTTGCAATGCGGAGAAATTACTGATTGTGCATTTACAATATTCAATGATTTTTGCCATTGAAAAACGTCCAGAAATGATTAAAGCTACTGACTGAATGAAAGGAGCTGGCATCTCACTCTCTTTGAATCTTCTTTATCATGCTAAGAGGAGCAGGAAAAAGCAAAAAATTTCAGAATTGCACCTTGCAATGCGGAGAAATTACTGTTTGTGCATTTACAATATTCATTGATTTTTGCCATTGAAAAACGTCCAGAAATGATTGAAGCTACTGACTGAATGAAAGGAGCTGGCATCTCACTCTCTTTGAATCTTCTTTATCATGCTAAGAGGAGCAGGAAAAAGCAAAAAATTTCAGAATTGCACCTTGCAATGCGGAGAAATTACTGTTTGTGCATTTACAATATTCATTGATTTTTGCCATTGAAAAACATCATGTTATTCATATACCAGAAATGATTGAAGCTACTGACTGAATGAAAGGAGCTGGCATCTCACTCTCTTTGAATCTTCTTTATCATGCTAAGAGGAGCAGGAAAAAGTAAAAAATTTCAGAATTGCGCCTTGCAATGCGGAGAAATTACTGTTTGTGCATTTACAAAATTCATTGATTTTTGCCATTGAAAAACATCATGTTATTCATATACCAGAAATGATTGAAGCTACTGACTGAAGGAAAGGATCTGGCATCTCACTCTCTTTGAATCTTCTTTATCATGCTTAGAGGAGCAGGAAAAAGCAAAGAATTTCAGAATTGCACCTTGCAATGCGGAGAAATTACTGTTTGTGCATTTACAATATTCATTGATTTTTGCCATTGAAAAACGTCCAGAAATGATTGAAGCTACTGACTGAATGAAAGGAGCTGGCATCTCACTCTCTTTGAATCTTCTTTATCATGCTAAGAGGAGCAGGAAAAAGCAAAAAATTTCAGAATTGCACCTTGCAATGCGGAGAAATTACTGTTTGTGCATTTACAATATTCATTGATTTTTGCCATTGAAAAACATCATGTTATTCATATACCAGAAATGATTGAAGCTACTGACTGAATGAAAGGAGCTGGCATCTCACTCTCTTTGAGTCTTCTTTATCATGCTAAGAGGAGCAGGAAAAAGTAAAAAATTTCAGAATTGCACCTTGCAATGCGGAGAAATTACTGTTTGTGCATTTACAATATTCATTGATTTTTGCCATTGAAAAACGTCCAGAAATGATTGAAGCTACTGACTGAATGAAAGGAGCTGGCATCTCACTCTCTTTGAATCTTCTTTATCATGCTAAGAGGAGCAGGAAAAAGCAAAAAATTTCAGAATTGCACCTTGCAATGCGGAGAAATTACTGTTTGTGCATTTACAATATTCATTGATTTTTGCTATTGAAAAACATCATGTTATTCATATACCAGAAATGATTGAAGCTACTGACTGAATGAAAGGAGCTGGCATCTCACTCTCTTTGAATCTTCTTTATCATGCTAAGAGGAGCAGGAAAAAGCAAAAAATTTCAGAATTGCACCTTGCAATGCGGAGAAATTACAGTTTGTGCATTTACAATATTCATTGATTTTTGCCATTGAAAAACGTCCAAAAATGATTGAAGCTACTGACTGAATGATAGGAGCTGGCATCTCACTCTCTTTGAATCTTCTTTATCATGCTAAGAGGAGCAGGAAAAAGCAAAAAATTTCAGAATTGCACCTTGCAATGCGGAGAAATTACTGTTTGTGCATTTACAATATTCATTGATTTTTGCCATTGAAAAACGTCCAGAAATGATTGAAGGTACTGACTGAATGAAAGGAGCTGGCATCTCACTCTCTTTGAATCTTCTTTATCATGCTAAGAGGAGCAGGAAAAAGCAAAAAATTTCAGAATTGCACCTTGCAATGCGGAGAAATTACTGTTTGTGCATTTACAATATTCATTGATTTTTGCCATTGAAAAACGTCCAGAAATGATTGAAGCTACTGACTGAATGAAAGGAGCTGGCATCTCACTCTCTTTGAATCTTCTTTATCATGCTAAGAGGAGCAGGAAAAAGCAAAAAATTTCAGAATTGCACCTTGCAATGCGGAGAAATTACTGTTTGTGCATTTACAATATTCATTGATTTTTGCCATTGAAAAATGTCCAGAAATGATTGAAGCTACTGACTGAATGAAAGGAGCTGGCATCTCACTCTCTTTGAATCTTCTTTATCATGCTAAGAGGAGCAGGAAAAAGCAAAAAATTTCAGAATTGCGCCTTGCAATGCGGAGAAATTACTGTTTGTGCATTTACAAAATTCATTGATTTTTGCCATTGAAAAACATCATGTTATTCATATACCAGAAATGATTGAAGCTACTGACTGAAGGAAAGGATCTGGCATCTCACTCTCTTTGAATCTTCTTTATCATGCTTAGAGGAGCAGGAAAAAGCAAAAAATTTCAGAATTGCACCTTGCAATGCGGAGAAATTACTGTTTGTGCATTTACAATATTCATTGATTTTTGCCATTGAAAAACGTCCAGAAATGATTGAAGCTACTGACTGAATGAAAGGAGCTGGCATCTCACTCTCTTTGAATCTTCTTTATCATGCTAAGAGGAGCAGGAAAAAGCAAAAAATTTCAGAATTGCACCTTGCAATGCGGAGAAATTACTGTTTGTGCATTTACAATATTCATTGATTTTTGCGATTGAAAAACATCATGTTATTCATATACCAGAAATGATTGAAGCTACTGACTGAATGAAAGGAGCTGGCATCTCACTCTCTTTGAATCTTCTTTATCATGCTAAGAGGAGCAGGAAAAAGTAAAAAATTTCAGAATTGCACCTTGCAATGCGGAGAAATTACTGTTTGTGCATTTACAATATTCAATGATTTTTGCCATTGAAAAACGTCCAGAAATGATTGAAGCTACTGACTGAATGAAAGGAGCTGGCATCTCACTCTCTTTGAATCTTGTTTATCATGCTAAGAGGAGCAGGAAAAAGCAAAAAATTTCAGAATTGCACCTTGCAATGCGGAGAAATTACTGTTTGTGCATTTACAATATTCATTGATTTTTGCCATTGAAAAACGTACAGAAATGATTGAAGCTACTGACTGAATGAAAGGAGCTGGCATCTCACTCTCTTTGAATCTTCTTTATCATGCTAAGAGGAGCAGGAAAAAGCAAAAAATTTCAGAATTGCACCTTGCAATGCGGAGAAATTACTGTTTGTGCATTTACAATATTCATTGATTTTTGCCATTGAAAAACATCATGTTATTCATATACCAGAAATGATTGAAGCTACTGACTGAATGAAAGGAGCTGGCATCTCACTCTCTTTGAATCTTCTTTATCATGCTAAGAGGAGCAGGAAAAAGTAAAAAATTTCAGAATTGCACCTTGCAATGCGGAGAAATTACTGTTTGTGCATTTATAATATTCAATGATTTTTGCCATTGAAAAACGTCCAGAAATGATTGAAGCTACTGACTGAACGAAAGGAGCTGGCATCTCACTCTCTTTGAATCTTCTTTATCATGCTAAGAGGAGCAGGAAAAAGCAAAAAATTTCAGAATTGCACCTTGCAATGCGGAGAAATTACTGTTTGTGCATTTACAATATTCATTGATTTTTGCCATTGAAAAACATCATGTTATTCATGTACCAGAAATGTTTGAAGCTACCGACTGAATGAAAGGAGCTGGCATCTCACTCTCTTTGAATCTTCTTTATCATGCTAAGAGGAGCAGGAAAAAGCAAAAAATTTCAGAATTGCACATTGCAATGCGGAGAAATTACTGTTTGTGCATTTACAATATTCATTGATTTTTGCCATTGAAAAACGTCCAGAAATGATTGAAGCTACTGACTGAATGAAAGGAGCTGGCATCTCACTCTCTTTGAATCTTCTTTATCATGCTAAGAGGAGCAGGAAAAAGTAAAAAATTTCAGAATTGCACCTTGCAATGCGGAGAAATTACTGTTTGTGCATTTACAATTTTCAATGATTTTTGCCATTGAAAAACGTCCAGAAATGATTGAAGCTACTGACTGAATGAAAGGAGCTGGCATCTCACTCTCTTTGAATCTTGTTTATCATGCTAAGAGGAGCAGGAAAAAGCAAAAAATTTCAGAATTGCACCTTGCAATGCGGAGAAATTACTGTTTGTGCATTTACAATATTCATTGATTTTTGCCATTGAAAAACGTCCAGAAATGATTGAAGCTACTGACTGAATGAAAGGAGCTGGCATCTCACTCTCTTTGAATCTTCTTTATCATGCTAAGAGGAGCAGGAAAAAGCAAAAAATTTCAGAATTGCACCTTGCAATGCGGAGAAATTACTGTTTGTGCATTTACAATATTCATTGATTTTTGCCATTGAAAAACATCATGTTATTCATATACCAGAAATGATTGAAGCTACTGACTGAATGAAAGGAGCTGGCATCTCACTCTCTTTGAATCTTCTTTATCATGCTAAGAGGAGCAGGAAAAAGTAAAAAATTTCAGAATTGCACCTTGCAATGCGGAGAAATTACTGTTTGTGCATTTATAATATTCAATGAGTTTTGCCATTGAAAAACGTCCAGAAATGATTGAAGCTACTGACTGAACGAAAGGAGCTGGCATCTCACTCTCTTTGAATCTTCTTTATCATGCTAAGAGGAGCAGGAAAAAGCAAAAAATTTCAGAATTGCACCTTGCAATGCGGAGAAATTACTGTTTGTGCATTTACAATATTCATTGATTTTTGCCATTGAAAAACATCATGTTATTCATGTACCAGAAATGTTTGAAGCTACCGACTGAATGAAAGGAGCTGGCATCTCACTCTCTTTGAATCTTCTTTATCATGCTAAGAGGAGCAGGAAAAAGCAAAAAATTTCAGAATTGCACATTGCAATGCGGAGAAATTACTGTTTGTGCATTTACAATATTCATTGATTTTTGCCATTGAAAAACGTCCAGAAATGATTGAAGCTACTGACTGAATGAAAGGAGCTGGCATCTCACTCTCTTTGAATCTTCTTTATCATGCTAAGAGGAGCAGGAAAAAGCAAAAAATTTCAGAATTGCACCTTGCAATGCGGAGAAATTACTGTTTGTGCATTTACAATATTCATTGATTTTTGCCATTGAAAAACGTCCAGAAATGATTGAAGCTACTGACTGAATGAAAGGAGCTGGCATCTCACTCTCTTTGAATCTTCTTTATCATGCTAAGAGGAGCAGGAAAAAGCAAAAAATTTCAGAATTGCACCTTGCAATGCGGAGAAATTACTGTTTGTGCATTTACAATATTCATTGATTTTTGCCATTGAAAAATGTCCAGAAATGATTGAAGCTACTGACTGAATGAAAGCAGCTGGCATCTCACTCTCTTTGAATCTTCTTTATCATGCTAAGAGGAGCAGGAAAAAGCAAAAAATTTCAGAATTGCGCCTTGCAATGCGGAGAAATTACTGTTTGTGCATTTACAAAATTCATTGATTTTTGCCATTGAAAAACATCATGTTATTCATATACCAGAAATGATTGAAGCTACTGACTGAAGGAAAGGATCTGGCATCTCACTCTCTTTGAATCTTCTTTATCATGCTAAGAGGAGCAGGAAAAAGCAAAAAATTTCAGAATTGCACCTTGCAATGCGGAGAAATTACTGTTTGTGCATTTACAATATTCATTGATTTTTGCCATTGAAAAACGTCCAGAAATGATTGAAGCTACTGACTGAATGAAAGGAGCTGGCATCTCACTCTCTTTGAATCTTCTTTATCATGCTAAGAGGAGCAGGAAAAAGCAAAAAATTTCAGAATTGCACCTTGCAATGCGGAGAAATTACTGTTTGTGCATTTACAATATTCATTGATTTTTGCCATTGAAAAACGTCCAGAAATGATTGAAGCTACTGACTGAATGAAAGGAGCTGGCATCTCACTCTCTTTGAATCTTCTTTATCATGCTAAGAGGAGCAGGAAAAAGCAAAAAATTTCAGAATTGCACCTTGCAATGCGGAGAAATTACTGTTTGTGCATTTACAATATTCATTGATTTTTGCCATTGAAAAATGTCCAGAAATGATTGAAGCTACTGACTGAATGAAAGGAGCTGGCATCTCACTCTCTTTGAATCTTCTTTATCATGCTAAGAGGAGCAGGAAAAAGCAAAAAATTTCAGAATTGCGCCTTGCAATGCGGAGAAATTACTGTTTGTGCATTTACAAAATTCATTGATTTTTGCCATTGAAAAACATCATGTTATTCATATACCAGAAATGATTGAAGCTACTGACTGAAGGAAAGGATCTGGCATCTCACTCTCTTTGAATCTTCTTTATCATGCTAAGAGGAGCAGGAAAAAGCAAAAAATTTCAGAATTGCACCTTGCAATGCGGAGAAATTACTGTTTGTGCATTTACAATATTCATTGGTTTTTGCCATTGAAAAACGTCCAGAAATGATTGAAGCTACTGACTGAATGAAAGGAGCTGGCATCTCACTCTCTTTGAATCTTCTTTATCATGCTAAGAGGAGCAGGAAAAAGCAAAAAATTACAGAATTGCACCTTGCAATGCGGAGAAATTACTGTTTGTGCATTTACAATATTCATTGATTTTTGCGATTGAAAAACATCATGTTATTCATATACCAGAAATGATTGAAGCTACTGACTGAATGAAAGGAGCTGGCATCTCACTCTCTTTGAATCTTCTTTATCATGCTAAGAGGAGCAGGAAAAAGTAAAAAATTTCAGAATTGCACCTTGCAATGCGGAGAAATTACTGATTGTGCATTTACAATATTCAATGATTTTTGCCATTGAAAAACGTCCAGAAATGATTAAAGCTACTGACTGAATGAAAGGAGCTGGCATCTCACTCTCTTTGAATCTTATTTATCATGCTAAGAGGAGCAGGAAAAAGCAAAAAATTTCAGAATTACACCTTGCAATGCGGAGAAATTACTGTTTGTGCATTTACAATATTCATTGATTTTTGCCATTGAAAAACGTCCAGAAATGATTGAAGCTACTGACTGAATGAAAGGAGCTGGCATCTCACTCTCTTTGAATCTTCTTTATCATGCTAAGAGGAGCAGGAAAAAGCAAAAAATTTCAGAATTGCACCTTGCAATGCGGAGAAATTACTGTTTGTGCATTTACAATATTCATTGATTTTTGCCATTGAAAAACGTCCAGAAATGATTGAAGCTACTGACTGAATGAAAGGAGCTGGCATCTCACTCTCTTTGAATCTTCTTTATCATGCTAAGAGGAGCAGGAAAAAGCAAAAAATTTCAGAATTGCACCTTGCAATGCGGAGAAATTACTGTTTGTGCATTTACAATATTCATTGATTTTTGCCATTGAAAAACGTCCAGAAATGATTGAAGGTACTGACTGAATGAAAGGAGCTGGCATCTCACTCTCTTTGAATCTTCTTTATCATGCTAAGAGGAGCAGGAAAAAGCAAAAAATTTCAGAATTGCACCTTGCAATGCGGAGAAATTACTGTTTGTGCATTTACAATATTCATTGATTTTTGCCATTGAAAAACGTCCAGAAATGATTGAAGCTACTGACTGAATGAAAGGAGCTGGCATCTCACTCTCTTTGAATCTTCTTTATCATGCTAAGAGGAGCAGGAAAAAGCAAAAAATTTCAGAATTGCACCTTGCAATGCGGAGAAATTACTGTTTGTGCATTTACAATATTCATTGATTTTTGCCATTGAAAAATGTCCAGAAATGATTGAAGCTACTGACTGAATGAAAGGAGCTGGCATCTCACTCTCTTTGAATCTTCTTTATCATGCTAAGAGGAGCAGGAAAAAGCAAAAAATTTCAGAATTGCGCCTTGCAATGCGGAGAAATTACTGTTTGTGCATTTACAAAATTCATTGATTTTTGCCATTGAAAAACATCATGTTATTCATATACCAGAAATGATTGAAGCTACTGACTGAAGGAAAGGATCTGGCATCTCACTCTCTTTGAATCTTCTTTATCATGCTTAGAGGAGCAGGAAAAAGCAAAAAATTTCAGAATTGCACCTTGCAATGCGGAGAAATTACTGTTTGTGCATTTACAATATTCATTGATTTTTGCCATTGAAAAACGTCCAGAAATGATTGAAGCTACTGACTGAATGAAAGGAGCTGGCATCTCACTCTCTTTGAATCTTCTTTATCATGCTAAGAGGAGCAGGAAAAAGCAAAAAATTTCAGAATTGCACCTTGCAATGCGGAGAAATTACTGTTTGTGCATTTACAATATTCATTGATTTTTGCGATTGAAAAACATCATGTTATTCATATACCAGAAATGATTGAAGCTACTGACTGAATGAAAGGAGCTGGCATCTCACTCTCTTTGAATCTTCTTTATCATGCTAAGAGGAGCAGGAAAAAGTAAAAAATTTCAGAATTGCACCTTGCAATGCGGAGAAATTACTGTTTGTGCATTTACAATATTCAATGATTTTTGCCATTGAAAAACGTCCAGAAATGATTGAAGCTACTGACTGAATGAAAGGAGCTGGCATCTCACTCTCTTTGAATCTTGTTTATCATGCTAAGAGGAGCAGGAAAAAGCAAAAAATTTCAGAATTGCACCTTGCAATGCGGAGAAATTACTGTTTGTGCATTTACAATATTCATTGATTTTTGCCATTGAAAAACGTCCAGAAATGATTGAAGCTACTGACTGAATGAAAGGAGCTGGCATCTCACTCTCTTTGAATCTTCTTTATCATGCTAAGAGGAGCAGGAAAAAGCAAAAAATTTCAGAATTGCACCTTGCAATGCGGAGAAATTACTGTTTGTGCATTTACAATATTCATTGATTTTTGCCATTGAAAAACATCATGTTATTCATATACCAGAAATGATTGAAGCTACTGACTGAATGAAAGGAGCTGGCATCTCACTCTCTTTGAATCTTCTTTATCATGCTAAGAGGAGCAGGAAAAAGTAAAAAATTTCAGAATTGCACCTTGCAATGCGGAGAAATTACTGTTTGTGCATTTATAATATTCAATGATTTTTGCCATTGAAAAACGTCCAGAAATGATTGAAGCTACTGACTGAACGAAAGGAGCTGGCATCTCACTCTCTTTGAATCTTCTTTATCATGCTAAGAGGAGCAGGAAAAAGCAAAAAATTTCAGAATTGCACCTTGCAATGCGGAGAAATTACTGTTTGTGCATTTACAATATTCATTGATTTTTGCCATTGAAAAACATCATGTTATTCATGTACCAGAAATGTTTGAAGCTACCGACTGAATGAAAGGAGCTGGCATCTCACTCTCTTTGAATCTTCTTTATCATGCTAAGAGGAGCAGGAAAAAGCAAAAAATTTCAGAATTGCACATTGCAATGCGGAGAAATTACTGTTTGTGCATTTACAATATTCATTGATTTTTGCCATTGAAAAACGTCCAGAAATGATTGAAGCTACTGACTGAATGAAAGGAGCTGGCATCTCACTCTCTTTGAATCTTCTTTATCATGCTAAGAGGAGCAGGAAAAAGCAAAAAATTTCAGAATTGCACCTTGCAATGCGGAGAAATTACTGTTTGTGCATTTACAATATTCATTGATTTTTGCCATTGAAAAACGTCCAGAAATGATTGAAGCTACTGACTGAATGAAAGGAGCTGGCATCTCACTCTCTTTGAATCTTCTTTATCATGCTAAGAGGAGCAGGAAAAAGCAAAAAATTTCAGAATTGCACCTTGCAATGCGGAGAAATTACTGTTTGTGCATTTACAATATTCATTGATTTTTGCCATTGAAAAATGTCCAGAAATGATTGAAGCTACTGACTGAATGAAAGCAGCTGGCATCTCACTCTCTTTGAATCTTCTTTATCATGCTAAGAGGAGCAGGAAAAAGCAAAAAATTTCAGAATTGCGCCTTGCAATGCGGAGAAATTACTGTTTGTGCATTTACAAAATTCATTGATTTTTGCCATTGAAAAACATCATGTTATTCATATACCAGAAATGATTGAAGCTACTGACTGAAGGAAAGGATCTGGCATCTCACTCTCTTTGAATCTTCTTTATCATGCTAAGAGGAGCAGGAAAAAGCAAAAAATTTCAGAATTGCACCTTGCAATGCGGAGAAATTACTGTTTGTGCATTTACAATATTCATTGATTTTTGCCATTGAAAAACGTCCAGAAATGATTGAAGCTACTGACTGAATGAAAGGAGCTGGCATCTCACTCTCTTTGAATCTTCTTTATCATGCTAAGAGGAGCAGGAAAAAGCAAAAAATTTCAGAATTGCACCTTGCAATGCGGAGAAATTACTGTTTGTGCATTTACAATATTCATTGATTTTTGCCATTGAAAAACGTCCAGAAATGATTGAAGCTACTGACTGAATGAAAGGAGCTGGCATCTCACTCTCTTTGAATCTTCTTTATCATGCTAAGAGGAGCAGGAAAAAGCAAAAAATTTCAGAATTGCACCTTGCAATGCGGAGAAATTACTGTTTGTGCATTTACAATATTCATTGATTTTTGCCATTGAAAAATGTCCAGAAATGATTGAAGCTACTGACTGAATGAAAGGAGCTGGCATCTCACTCTCTTTGAATCTTCTTTATCATGCTAAGAGGAGCAGGAAAAAGCAAAAAATTTCAGAATTGCGCCTTGCAATGCGGAGAAATTACTGTTTGTGCATTTACAAAATTCATTGATTTTTGCCATTGAAAAACATCATGTTATTCATATACCAGAAATGATTGAAGCTACTGACTGAAGGAAAGGATCTGGCATCTCACTCTCTTTGAATCTTCTTTATCATGCTAAGAGGAGCAGGAAAAAGCAAAAAATTTCAGAATTGCACCTTGCAATGCGGAGAAATTACTGTTTGTGCATTTACAATATTCATTGGTTTTTGCCATTGAAAAACGTCCAGAAATGATTGAAGCTACTGACTGAATGAAAGGAGCTGGCATCTCACTCTCTTTGAATCTTCTTTATCATGCTAAGAGGAGCAGGAAAAAGCAAAAAATTTCAGAATTGCACCTTGCAATGCGGAGAAATTACTGTTTGTGCATTTACAATATTCATTGATTTTTGCGATTGAAAAACATCATGTTATTCATATACCAGAAATGATTGAAGCTACTGACTGAATGAAAGGAGCTGGCATCTCACTCTCTTTGAATCTTCTTTATCATGCTAAGAGGAGCAGGAAAAAGTAAAAAATTTCAGAATTGCACCTTGCAATGCGGAGAAATTACTGATTGTGCATTTACAATATTCAATGATTTTTGCCATTGAAAAACGTCCAGAAATGATTAAAGCTACTGACTGAATGAAAGGAGCTGGCATCTCACTCTCTTTGAATCTTATTTATCATGCTAAGAGGAGCAGGAAAAAGCAAAAAATTTCAGAATTGCACCTTGCAATGCGGAGAAATTACTGTTTGTGCATTTACAATATTCATTGATTTTTGCCATTGAAAAACGTCCAGAAATGATTGAAGCTACTGACTGAATGAAAGGAGCTGGCATCTCACTCTCTTTGAATCTTCTTTATCATGCTAAGAGGAGCAGGAAAAAGCAAAAAATTTCAGAATTGCACCTTGCAATGCGGAGAAATTACTGTTTGTGCATTTACAATATTCATTGATTTTTGCCATTGAAAAACGTCCAGAAATGATTGAAGCTACTGACTGAATGAAAGGAGCTGGCATCTCACTCTCTTTGAATCTTCTTTATCATGCTAAGAGGAGCAGGAAAAAGCAAAAAATTTCAGAATTGCACCTTGCAATGCGGAGAAATTACTGTTTGTGCATTTACAATATTCATTGATTTTTGCCGTTGAAAAACGTCCAGAAATGATTGAAGCTACTGACTGAATGAAAGGAGCTGGCATCTCACTCTCTTTGAATCTTCTTTATCATGCTAAGAGGAGCAGGAAAAAGCAAAAAATTTCAGATTTGCACCTTGCAATGCGGAGAAATTACTGTTTGTGCATTTACAATATTCATTGATTTTTGCCATTGAAAAACATGTTATTCATATACCAGAAATGTTTGAAGCTCCTGACTGAATGAAAGGAGCTGGCACCTCACTCTCTTTGAATCTTCTTTATCATGCTAAGAGGAGCAGGAAAAAGCAAAAAATTTCAGAATTGCACCTTGCAATGCGGAGAAATTACTGTTTGTGCATTTACAATATTCATTGATTTTTGCCATTGAAAAACGTCCAGAAATGATTGAAGCTACTGACTGAATGAAAGGAGCTGTCATCTCACTCTCTTTGAATCTTCTTTATCATGCTAAGAGGAGCAGGAAAAAGCAAAAAATTTCAGAATTGCACCTTGCAATGCGGAGAAATTACTGTTTGTGCATTTACAATATTCATTGATTTTTGCCATTGAAAAATGTCCAGAAATGATTGAAGCTACTGACTGAATGAAAGGAGCTGGCATCTCACTCTCTTTGAATCTTCTTTATCATGCTAAGAGGAGCAGGAAAAAGCAAAAAATTTCAGAATTGCGCCTTGCAATGCGGAGAAATTACTGTTTGTGCATTTACAATATTCATTGATTTTTGCGATTGAAAAACATCATGTTATTCATATACCAGAAATGATTGAAGCTACTGACTGAATGAAAGGAGCTGGCATCTCACTCTCTTTGAATCTTCTTTATCATGCTAAGAGGAGCAGGAAAAAGTAAAAAATTTCAGAATTGCACCTTGCAATGCGGAGAAATTACTGATTGTGCATTTACAATATTCAATGATTTTTGCCATTGTAAAACGTCCAGAAATGATTAAAGCTACTGACTGAATGAAAGGAGCTGGCATCTCACTCTCTTTGAATCTTATTTATCATGCTAAGAGGAGCAGGAAAAAGCAAAAAATTTCAGAATTGCACCTTGCAATGCGGAGAAATTACTGTTTGTGCATTTACAATATTCATTGATTTTTGCCATTGAAAAACGTCCAGAAATGATTGAAGCTACTGACTGAATGAAAGGAGCTGGCATCTCACTCTCTTTGAATCTTCTTTATCATGCTAAGAGGAGCAGGAAAAAGCAAAAAATTTCAGAATTGCACCTTGCAATGCGGAGAAATTACTGTTTGTGCATTTACAATATTCATTGATTTTTGCCATTGAAAAACGTCCAGAAATGATTGAAGCTACTGACTGAATGAAAGGAGCTGGCATCTCACTCTCTTTGAATCTTCTTTATCATGCTAAGAGGAGCAGGAAAAAGCAAAAAATTTCAGAATTGCACCTTGCAATGCGGAGAAATTACTGTTTGTGCATTTACAATATTCATTGATTTTTGCCGTTGAAAAACGTCCAGAAATGATTGAAGCTACTGACTGAATGAAAGGAGCTGGCATCTCACTCTCTTTGAATCTTCTTTATCATGCTAAGAGGAGCAGGAAAAAGCAAAAAATTTCAGATTTGCACCTTGCAATGCGGAGAAATTACTGTTTGTGCATTTACAATATTCATTGATTTTTGCCATTGAAAAACATGTTATTCATATACCAGAAATGTTTGAAGCTCCTGACTGAATGAAAGGAGCTGGCACCTCACTCTCTTTGAATCTTCTTTATCATGCTAAGAGGAGCAGGAAAAAGCAAAAAATTTCAGAATTGCACCTTGCAATGCGGAGAAATTACTGTTTGTGCATTTACAATATTCATTGATTTTTGCCATTGAAAAACGTCCAGAAATGATTGAAGCTACTGACTGAATGAAAGGAGCTGTCATCTCACTCTCTTTGAATCTTCTTTATCATGCTAAGAGGAGCAGGAAAAAGCAAAAAATTTCAGAATTGCACCTTGCAATGCGGAGAAATTACTGTTTGTGCATTTACAATATTCATTGATTTTTGCCATTGAAAAATGTCCAGAAATGATTGAAGCTACTGACTGAATGAAAGGAGCTGGCATCTCACTCTCTTTGAATCTTCTTTATCATGCTAAGAGGAGCAGGAAAAAGCAAAAAATTTCAGAATTGCGCCTTGCAATGCGGAGAAATTACTGTTTGTGCATTTACAAAATTCATTGATTTTTGCCATTGAAAAACATCATGTTATTCATATGCCAGAAATGATTGAAGCTACTGACTGAAGGAAAGGAGCTGGCATCTCACTCTCTTTGAATCTTCTTTATCATGCTAAGAGGAGCAGGAAAAAGCAAAAAATTTCAGAATTGCACCTTGCAATGCGGAGAAATTACTGTTTGTGCATTTACAATATTCATTGATTTTTGCCATTGAAAAACGTCCAGAAATGATTGAAGCTACTGACTGAATGAAAGGAGCTGGCATCTCACTCTCTTTGAATCTTCTTTATCATGCTAAGAGGAGCAGGAAAAAGCAAAAAATTTCAGAATTGCACCTTGCAATGCGGAGAAATTACTGTTTGTGCATTTACAATATTCATTGATTTTTGCCATTGAAAAACGTCCAGAAATGATTGAAGCTACTGACTGAATGAAAGGAGCTGGCATCTCACTCTCTTTGAATCTTCTTTATCATGCTAAGAGGAGCAGGAAAAAGCAAAAAATTTCAGAATTGCACCTTGCAATGCGGAGAAATTACTGTTTGTGCATTTACAATATTCATTGATTTTTGCCATTGAAAAACATGTTATTCATATACCAGAAATGTTTGAAGCTCCTGACTGAATGAAAGGAGCTGGCACCTCACTCTCTTTGAATCTTCTTTATCATGCTGAGAGGAGCAGGAAAAAGCAAAAAATTTCAGAATTGCACCTTGCAATGCGGAGAAATTACTGTTTTGTGCATTTACAATATTCATTGATTTTTGCCATTGAAAAATGTCCAGAAATGATTGAAGCTACTGACTGAATGAAAGGAGCTGTCATCTCACTCTCTTTGAATCTTCTTTATCATGCTAAGAGGAGCAGGAAAAAGCAAAAAATTTCAGAATTGCACCTTGCAATGCGGAGAAATTACTGTTTGTGCATTTACAATATTCATTGATTTTTGCCATTGAAAAATGTTCAGAAATGATTGAAGCTACTGACTGAATGAAAGGAGCTGGCATCTCACTCTCTTTGAATCTTCTTTATCATGCTAAGAGGAGCAGGAAAAAGCAAAAAATTTCAGAATTGCGCCTTGCAATGCGGAGAAATTACTGTTTGTGCATTTACAAAATTCATTGATTTTTGCCATTGAAAAACATCATGTTATTCATATGCCAGAAATGATTGAAGCTACTGACTGAAGGAAAGGAGCTGGCATCTCACTCTCTTTGAATCTTCTTTATCATGCTAAGAGGAGCAGGAAAAAGCAAAAAATTTCAGAATTGCACCTTGCAATGCGGAGAAATTACTGTTTGTGCATTTACAATATTCATTGATTTTTGCCATTGAAAAACGTCCAGAAATGATTGAAGCTACTGACTGAATGAAAGGAGCTGGCATCTCACTCTCTTTGAATCTTCTTTATCATGCTAAGAGGAGCAGGAAAAAGCAAAAAATTTCAGAATTGCACCTTGCAATGCGGAGAAATTACTGTTTGTGCATTTACAATATTCATTGATTTTTGCGATTGAAAAACATCATGTTATTCATATACCAGAAATGATTGAAGCTACTGACTGAATGAAAGGAGCTGGCATCTCACTCTCTTTGAATCTTCTTTATCATGCTAAGAGGAGCAGGAAAAAGCAAAAAATTTCAGAATTGCACCTTGCAATGCGGAGAAATTACTGTTTGTGCATTTACAATATTCATTGATTTTTGCCATTGAAAAACGTCCAGAAATGATTGAAGCTACTGACTGAATGAAAGGAGCTGGCATCTCACTCTCTTTGAATCTTCTTTATCATGCTAAGAGGAGCAGGAAAAAGCAAAAAATTTCAGAATTGCACCTTGCAATGCGGAGAAATTACTGTTTGTGCATTTACAATATTCATTGATTTTTGCCATTGAAAAACGTCCAGAAATGATTGAAGCTACTGACTGAATGAAAGGAGCTGGCATCTCACTCTCTTTGAATCTTCTTTATCATGCTAAGAGGAGCAGGAAAAAGCAAAAAATTTCAGAATTGCACCTTGCAATGCGGAGAAATTACAGTTTGTGCATTTACAATATTCATTGATTTTTGCCATTGAAAAACGTCCAGAAATGATTGAAGCTACTGACTGAATGAAAGGAGCTGGCATCTCACTCTCTTTGAATCTTCTTTATCATGCTAAGAGGAGCAGGAAAAAGCAAAAAATTTCAGAATTGCACCTTGCAATGCGGAGAAATTACTGTTTGTGCATTTACAATATTCATTGATTTTTGCCATTGAAAAACGTCCAGAAATGATTGAAGCTACTGACTGAATGAAAGGAGCTGGCATCTCACTCTCTTTGAATCTTCTTTATCATGCTAAGAGGAGCAGGAAAAAGCAAAAAATTTCAGAATTGCACCTTGCAATGCGGAGAAATTACTGTTTGTGCATTTACAATATTCATTGATTTTTGCCATTGAAAAACATGTTATTCATATACCAGAAATGTTTGAAGCTCCTGACTGAATGAAAGGAGCTGGCACCTCACTCTCTTTGAATCTTCTTTATCATGCTGAGAGGAGCAGGAAAAAGCAAAAAATTTCAGAATTGCACCTTGCAATGCGGAGAAATTACTGTTTTGTGCATTTACAATATTCATTGATTTTTGCCATTGAAAAATGTCCAGAAATGATTGAAGCTACTGACTGAATGAAAGGAGCTGTCATCTCACTCTCTTTGAATCTTCTTTATCATGCTAAGAGGAGCAGGAAAAAGCAAAAAATTTCAGAATTGCACCTTGCAATGCGGAGAAATTACTGTTTGTGCATTTACAATATTCATTGATTTTTGCCATTGAAAAATGTTCAGAAATGATTGAAGCTACTGACTGAATGAAAGGAGCTGGCATCTCACTCTCTTTGAATCTTCTTTATCATGCTAAGAGGAGCAGGAAAAAGCAAAAAATTTCAGAATTGCGCCTTGCAATGCGGAGAAATTACTGTTTGTGCATTTACAAAATTCATTGATTTTTGCCATTGAAAAACATCATGTTATTCATATGCCAGAAATGATTGAAGCTACTGACTGAAGGAAAGGAGCTGGCATCTCACTCTCTTTGAATCTTCTTTATCATGCTAAGAGGAGCAGGAAAAAGCAAAAAATTTCAGAATTGCACCTTGCAATGCGGAGAAATTACTGTTTGTGCATTTACAATATTCATTGATTTTTGCCATTGAAAAACGTCCAGAAATGATTGAAGCTACTGACTGAATGAAAGGAGCTGGCATCTCACTCTCTTTGAATCTTCTTTATCATGCTAAGAGGAGCAGGAAAAAGCAAAAAATTTCAGAATTGCACCTTGCAATGCGGAGAAATTACTGTTTGTGCATTTACAATATTCATTGATTTTTGCGATTGAAAAACATCATGTTATTCATATACCAGAAATGATTGAAGCTACTGACTGAATGAAAGGAGCTGGCATCTCACTCTCTTTGAATCTTCTTTATCATGCTAAGAGGAGCAGGAAAAAGCAAAAAATTTCAGAATTGCACCTTGCAATGCGGAGAAATTACTGTTTGTGCATTTACAATATTCATTGATTTTTGCCATTGAAAAACGTCCAGAAATGATTGAAGCTACTGACTGAATGAAAGGAGCTGGCATCTCACTCTCTTTGAATCTTCTTTATCATGCTAAGAGGAGCAGGAAAAAGCAAAAAATTTCAGAATTGCACCTTGCAATGCGGAGAAATTACTGTTTGTGCATTTACAATATTCATTGATTTTTGCCATTGAAAAACGTCCAGAAATGATTGAAGCTACTGACTGAATGAAAGGAGCTGGCATCTCACTCTCTTTGAATCTTCTTTATCATGCTAAGAGGAGCAGGAAAAAGCAAAAAATTTCAGAATTGCACCTTGCAATGCGGAGAAATTACAGTTTGTGCATTTACAATATTCATTGATTTTTGCCATTGAAAAACGTCCAGAAATGATTGAAGCTACTGACTGAATGAAAGGAGCTGGCATCTCACTCTCTTTGAATCTTCTTTATCATGCTAAGAGGAGCAGGAAAATGCAAAAAATTTCAGAATTGCACCTTGCAATGCGGAGAAATTACTGTTTGTGCATTTACAATATTCATTGATTTTTGCCATTGAAAAATGTCCAGAAATGATTGAAGCTACTGACTGAATGAAAGGAGCTGGCATCTCACTCTCTTTGAATCTTCTTTATCATGCTAAGAGGAGCAGGAAAAAGCAAAAAATTTCAGAATTGCACCTTGCAATGCGGAGAAATTACTGTTTGTGCATTTACAATATTCATTGATTTTTGCCATTGAAAAACATGTTATTCATATACCAGAAATGTTTGAAGCTCCTGACTGAATGAAAGGAGCTGGCACCTCACTCTCTTTGAATCTTGTTTATCATGCTAAGAGGAGCAGGAAAAAGCAAAAAATTTCAGAATTGCACCTTGCAATGCGGAGAAATTACTGTTTGTGCATTTACAATATTCATTGATTTTTGCCATTGAAAAACGTCCAGAAATGATTGAAGCTACTGACTGAATGAAAGGAGCTAGCATCTCACTCTCTTTGAATCTTCTTTATCATGCTAAGAGGAGCAGGAAAAAGCAAAAAATTTCAGAATTGCGCCTTGCAATGTGGAGAAATTACTGTTTGTGCATTTACAAAATTCATTGATTTTTGCCATTGAAAAACATCATG
Organism: Phyllobates terribilis; assembly: GCF_046119375.1. Taxonomy (NCBI): domain Eukaryota; kingdom Metazoa; phylum Chordata; class Amphibia; order Anura; family Dendrobatidae; genus Phyllobates; species Phyllobates terribilis. The sequence continues at coordinate 443,133 of NW_027363747.1, forward strand.
TTATTCATATACCAGAAATGATTGAAGCTACTGACTGAAGGAAAGGAGCTGGCATCTCACTCTCTTTGAATCTTCTTTATCATGCTAAGAGGAGCAGGAAAAAGCAAAAAATTTCAGAATTACACCTTGCAATGCGGAGAAATTACTGTTTGTGCATTTACAATATTCATTGATTTTTGCCATTGAAAAACGTCCGGAAATGATTGAAGCTACTGACTGAATGAAAGGAGCTGGCATCTCACTCTCTTTGAATCTTCTTTATCATGCTAAGAGGAGCAGGAAAAAGCAAAAAATTTCAGAATTGCACCTTGCAATGCGGAGAAATTACTGTTTGTGCATTTACAATATTCATTGATTTTTGCGATTGAAAAACATCATGTTATTCATATACCAGAAATGATTGAAGCTACTGACTGAATGAAAGGAGCTGGCATCTCACTCTCTTTGAATCTTCTTTATCATGCTAAGAGGAGCAGGAAAAAGTAAAAAATTTCAGAATTGCACCTTGCAATGCGGAGAAATTACTGTTTGTGCATTTACAATATTCAATGATTTTTGCAATTGAAAAACGTCCATAAATGATTGAAGCTACTGACTGAATGAAAGGAGCTGGCATCTCACTCTCTTTGAATCTTGTTTATCATGCTAAAAGGAGCAGGAAAAAGCAAAAAATTTCAGAATTGCACCTTGCAATGCGGAGAAATTACTGTTTGTGCATTTACAATATTCATTGATTTTTGCCATTGAAAAACGTCCAGAAATGATTGAAGCTACTGACTGAATGAAAGGAGCTGGCATCTCACTCTCTTTGAATCTTCTTTATCATGCTAAGAGGAGCAGGAAAAAGCAAAAAATTTCAGAATTGCACCTTGCAATGCGGAGAAATTACTGTTTGTGCATTTACAATATTCATTGATTTTTGCAATTGAAAAACGTCCAGAAATGATTGAAGCTACTGACTGAATGAAAGGAGATGGCATCTCACTCTCTTTGAATCTTCTTTATCATGCTAAGAGGAGCAGGAAAAAGTAAAAAATTTCAGAATTGCACCTTGCAATGCGGAGAAATTACTGTTTGTGCATTTACAATATTCAATGATTTTTGCCATTGAAAAACATCCAGAAATGATTGAAGCTACTGACTGAACGAAAGGAGCTGGCATCTCACTCTCTTTGAATCTTCTTTATCATGCTAAGAGGAGCAGGAAAAAGCAAAAAATTTCAGAATTGCACCTTGCAATGCGGAGAAATTACTGTTTGTGCATTTACAATATTCATTGATTTTTGCCATTGAAAAACATGTTATTCATATACCAGAAATGTTTGAAGCTACTGACTGAATGAAAGGAGCTGGTATCTCACTCTCTTTGAATCTTCTTCATAATGCTAAGAGGAGCAGGAAAAAGCAAAAAATTTCAGAATTGCACCTTGCAATGCGGAGAAATTACTGTTTGTGCATTTACAATATTCATTGATTTTTGCCATTGAAAAACGTCCAGAAATGATTGAAGCTACTGACAATGAAAGGAGCTGGCATCTCACTCTCTTTGAATCTTCTTTATCATGCTAAGAGGAGCAGGAAAAAGCAAAAAATTTCAGAATTGCACCTTGCAATGCTGAGAAATTACTGTTTGTGCATTTACAAAATTCTTTGATTTTTGCCATTGAAAAACATCATGTTATTCATATACCAGAAATGATTGAAGCTACTGACTGAATGAAAGGAGCTGGCATCTCACTCTCTTTGAATCTTCTTTATCATGCTAAGAGGAGCAGGAAAAAGCAAAAAATTTCAGAATTGCACCTTGCAATGCGGAGAAATTACTGTTTGTGCATTTACAATATTCATTGATTTTTGCCATTGAAAAACATCATGTTATTCATATACCAGAAATGTTTGAAGCTACTGACTGAATGAAAGGAGCTGACATCTCACTCTCTTTGAATCTTCTTTATCATGCTAAGAGGAGCAGGAAAAAGCAAAAAATTTCAGAATTGCACCTTGCAATGCGGAGAAATTACTGTTTGTGCATTTACAATATTCATTGATTTTTGCCATTGAAAAACGTCCAGAAATGATTGAAGCTACTGACTGAATGAAAGGAGCTGGCATCTCACTCTCATTGAATCTTCTTCATCATGCTAAGAGGAGCAGGAAAAAGCAAAAAATTTCAGAATTGCACCTTGCAATGCGGAGAAATTACTGTTTGTGCATTTACAATATTCATTGATTTTTGCCATTGAAAAACGTCCAGAAATGATTGAAGCTACTGACTGAATGAAAGGAGCTGGCATCTCACTCTCTTTGAATCTTCTTTATCATGCTAAGAGGAGCAGGAAAAAGCAAAAAATTTCAGAATTGCACCTTGCAATGCGGAGAAATTACTGTTTGTGCATTTAAAATATTCATTGATTTTTGCCATTGAAAAACGTCCAGAAATGATTGAAGCTACTGACAATGAAAGGAGCTGGTATCTCACTCTCTTTGAATCTTCTTTATCATGCTAAGAGCAGCAGGAAAAAGCAAAAAATTTCAGAATTGCACCTTGCAATGCTGAGAAATTACTGTTTGTGCATTTACAAAATTCATTGATTTTTGCCATTGAAAAACATCATGTTATTCATATACCAGAAATGATTGAAGCTACTGACTGAATGAAAGGAGCTGGCATCTCACTCTCTTTGAATCTTCTTTATCATGCTAAGAGGAGCAGGAAAAAGCAAAAAATTTCAGAATTGCACCTTGCAATGCGGAGAAATTACTGTTTGTGCATTTACAATATTCATTGATTTTTGCCATTGAAAAACATCATGTTATTCATATACCAGAAATGTTTGAAGCTACTGACTGAATGAAAGGAGCTGACATCTCACTCTCTTTGAATCTTCTTTATCATGCTAAGAGGAGCAGGAAAAAGCAAAAAATTTCAGAATTGCACCTTGCAATGCGGAGAAATTACTGTTTGTGCATTTACAATATTCATTGATTTTTGCCATTGAAAAATGTCCAGAAATGATTGAAGCTACTGACTGAATGAAAGGAGCTGGCATCTCACTCTCTTTGAATCTTCTTTATCATGCTAAGAGGAGCAGGAAAAAGCAAAACATTTCAGAATTGCACCTTGCAATGCGGAGAAATTACTGTTTGTGCATTTACAATATTCATTGATTTTTGCCATTGAAAAATGTCCAGAAATGATTGAAGCTACTGACTGAATGAAAGGAGCTGGCATCTCACTCTCTTTGAATCTTCTTTATCATGCTAAGAGGAGCAGGAAAAAGCAAAAAATTTCAGAATTGCACCTTGCAATGCGGAGAAATTACAGTTTGTGCATTTACAATATTCATTGATTTTTGCCATTGAAAAACGTCCAGAAATGATTGAAGCTACTGACTGAATGAAAGGAGCTGGCATCTCACTCTCTTTGAATCTTCTTTATCATGCTAAGAGTAGCAGGAAAAAGCAAAAAATTTCAGAATTGCACCTAGCAATGCGGAGAAATTACTGTTTGTGCATTTACAATATTAATTGATTTTTGCCATTGAAAAACGTCCAGAAATGATTGAAGCTACTGACTGAATGAAAGGAGCTGGCATCTCACTCTCTTTGAATCTTCTTTATCATGCTAAGAGGAGCAGGAAAAAGCAAAAAATTTCAGAATTGCACCTTGCAATGCGGAGAAATTACTGTTTGTGCATTTACAATATTCATTGATTTTTGCCATTGAAAAACATGTTATTCATATACCAGAAATGTTTGAAGCTCCTGACTGAATGAAAGGAGCTGGCACCTCACTCTCTTTGAATCTTCTTTATCATGCTAAGAGGAGCAGGAAAAAGCAAAAAATTTCAGAATTGCACCTTGCAATGCGGAGAAATTACTGTTTGTGCATTTACAATATTCATTGATTTTTGCCATTGAAAAACGTCCAGAAATGATTGAAGCTACTGACTGAATGAGGGGAGCTGGCATCTCACTCTCTTTGAATCTTCTTTATCATGCTAAGAGGAGCAGGAAAAAGCAAAAAATTTCAGAATTGCACCTTGCAATGCGGAGAAATTACTGTTTGTGCATTTACAATATTCATTGATTTTTGCCATTGAAAAATGTCCAGAAATGATTGAAGCTACTGACTGAATGAAAGGAGCTGGCATCTCACTCTCTTTGAATCTTCTTTATCATGCTAAGAGGAGCAGGAAAAAGCAAAAAATTTCAGAATTGCGCCTTGCAATGCGGAGAAATTACTGTTTGTGCATTTACAAAATTCATTGATTTTTGCCATTGAAAAACATGATGTTATTCATATACCAGAAATGATTGAAGCTACTGACTGAAGGAAAGGAGCTGGCATCTCACTCTCTTTGAATCTTCTTTATCATGCTAAGAGGAGCAGGAAAAAGCAAAAAATTTCAGAATTGCACCTTGCAATGCGGAGAAATTACTGTTTGTGCATTTACAATATTCATTGATTTTTGCCATTGAAAAATGTCCAGAAATGATTGAAGCTACTGACTGAATGAAAGGAGCTGGCATCTCACTCTCTTTGAATCTTCTTTATCATGCTAAGAGGAGCAGGAAAAAGCAAAAAATTTCAGAATTGCACCTTGCAATGCGGAGAAATTACTGTTTGTGCATTTACAATATTCATTGATTTTTGCCATTGAAAAACGTCCAGAAATGATTGAAGCTACTGACTGAATGAAAGGAGCTGGCATCTCACTCTCTTTGAATCTTCTTTATCATGCTAAGAGGAGCAGGAAAAAGCAAAAAATTTCAGAATTGCACCTTGCAATGCGGAGAAATTACAGTTTGTGCATTTACAATATTCATTGATTTTTGCCATTGAAAAACGTCCAGAAATGATTGTAGCTACTGACTGAATGAAAGGAGCTGGCATCTCACTCTCTTTGAATCTTCTTTATCATGCTAAGAGGAGCAGGAAAAAGCAAAAAATTTCAGAATTGCACCTTGCAATGCGGAGAAATTACTGTTTGTGCATTTACAATATTCATTGATTTTTGCCATTGAAAAACGTCCAGAAATGATTGAAGCTACTGACTGAATGAAAGGAGCTGGCATCTCACTCTCTTTGAATCTTCTTTATCATGCTAAGAGGAGCAGGAAAAAGCAAAAAATTTCAGAATTGCACCTTGCAATGCGGAGAAATTACTGTTTGTGCATTTACAATATTCATTGATTTTTGCCATTGAAAAACATGTTATTCATATACCAGAAATGTTTGAAGCTCCTGACTGAATGAAAGGAGCTGGCACCTCACTCTCTTTGAATCTTCTTTATCATGCTAAGAGGAGCAGGAAAAAGCAAAAAATTTCAGAATTGCACCTTGCAATGCGGAGAAATTACTGTTTGTGCATTTACAATATTCATTGATTTTTGCCATTGAAAAACGTCCAGAAATGATTGAAGCTACTGACTGAATGAAAGGAGCTGGCATCTCACTCTCTTTGAATCTTCTTTATCATGCTAAGAGGAGCAGGAAAAAGCAAAAAATTTCAGAATTGCACCTTGCAATGCGGAGAAATTACTGTTTGTGCATTTACAATATTCATTGATTTTTGCCATTGAAAAATGTCCAGAAATGATTGAAGCTACTGACTGAATGAAAGGAGCTGGCATCTCACTCTCTTTGAATCTTCTTTATCATTCTAAGAGGAGCAGGAAAAAGCAAAAAATTTCAGAATTGCGCCTTGCAATGCGGAGAAATTACTGTTTGTGCATTTACAAAATTCATTGATTTTTGCCATTGAAAAACATCATGTTATTCATATACCAGAAATGATTGAAGCTACTGACTGAAGGAAAGGAGCTGGCATCTCACTCTCTTTGAATCTTCTTTATCATGCTAAAAGGAGCAGGAAAAAGCAAAAAATTTCAGAATTGCACCTTGCAATGCGGAGAAATTACTGTTTGTGCATTTACAATATTCATTGATTTTTGCCATTGAAAAACGTCCAGAAATGATTGAAGCTACTGACTGAATGAAAGGAGCTGGCATCTCACTCTCTTTGAATCTTCTTTATCATGCTAAGAGGAGCAGGAAAAAGCAAAAAATTTCAGAATTGCACCTTGCAATGCGGAGAAATTACTGTTTGTGCATTTACAATATTCATTGATTTTTGCCATTGAAAAACATCATGTTATTCATATACCAGAAATGATTGAAGCTACTGACTGAAGGAAAGGAGCTGGCATCTCACTCTCTTTGAATCTTCTTTATCATGCTAAAAGGAGCAGGAAAAAGCAAAAAATTTCAGAATTGCACCTTGCAATGCGGAGAAATTACTGTTTGTGCATTTACAATATTCATTGATTTTTGCCATTGAAAAACGTCCAGAAATGATTGAAGCTACTGACTGAATGAAAGGAGCTGGCATCTCACTCTCTTTGAATCTTCTTTATCATGCTAAGAGGAGCAGGAAAAAGCAAAAAATTTCAGAATTGCACCTTGCAATGCGGAGAAATTACTGTTTGTGCATTTACAATATTCATTGATTTTTGCGATTGAAAAACATCATGTTATTCATATACCAGAAATGATTGAAGCTACTGACTGAATGAAAGGAGCTGGCATCTCACTCTCTTTGAATCTTCTTTATCATGCTAAGAGGAGCAGGAAAAAGTAAAAAATTTCAGAATTGCACCTTGCAATGCGGAGAAATTACTGTTTGTGCATTTACAATATTCAATGATTTTTGCCATTGAAAAACGTCCAGAAATGATTGAAGCTACTGACTGAATGAAAGGAGCTGGCATCTCACTCTCTTTGAATCTTCTTTATCATGCTAAGAGGAGCAGGAAAAAGCAAAAAATTTCAGAATTGCACCTTGCAATGCGGAGAAATTACTGTTTGTGCATTTACAAAATTCATTGATTTTTGCCATTGAAAAACATCATGTTATTCATATACCAGAAATGATTGAAGCTACTGACTGAATGAAAGGAGCTGGCATCTCACTCTCTTTGAATCTTCTTTATCATGCTAAGAGGAGCAGGAAAAAGCAAAAAATTTCAGAATTGCACCTTGCAATGCGGAGAAATTACTGTTTGTGCATTTACAATATTCATTGATTTTTGCCATTGAAAAACGTCCAGAAATGATTGAAGCTACTGACTGAATGAAAGGAGCTGGCATCTCACTTTCTTTGAATCTTCTTTATCATGCTAAGAGGAGCAGGAAAAAGCAAAAAATTTCAGAATTGCACCTTGCAATGCGGAGAAATTACTGTTTGTGCATTTACAATATTCATTGATTTTTGCCATTGAAAAGCATCATGTTATTCATATACCAGAAATGTTTGAAGCTACTGACTGAATGAAAGGAGCTTGCATCTCACTCTCTTTGAATCTTCTTTATCATGCTAAGAGGAGCAGGAAAAAGCAAAAAATTTCAGAATTGCACCTTGCAATGCGGATAAATTACTGTTTGTGCATTTACAATATTCATTGATTTTTGCCATTGAAAAACATCATGTTATTCATATACCAGAAATGATTGAAGCTACTGACTGAATGAAAGGAGCTGGCATCTCACTCTCTTTGAATCTTCTTTATCATGCTAAGAGGAGCAGGAAAAAGTAAAAAATTTCAGAATTGCACCTTGCAATGCGGAGAAATTACTGTTTGTGCATTTATAATATTCAATGATTTTTGCCATTGAAAAACGTCCAGAAATGATTGAAGCTACTGACTGAACAAAAGGAGCTGGCATCTCACTCTCTTTGAATCTTCTTTATCATGCTAAGAGGAGCAGGAAAAAGCAAAAAATTTCAGAATTGCACCTTGCAATGCGGATAAATTACTGTTTGTGCATTTACAATATTCATTGATTTTTGCCATTGAAAAACATCATGTTATTCATATACCAGAAATGTTTGAAGCTACTGACTGAATGAAAGGAGCTGGCATCTCACTCTCTTTGAATCTTCTTTATCATGCTAAGAGGAGCAGGAAAAAGCAAAAAATTTCAGAATTGCACCTTGCAATGCGGAGAAATTACTGTTTGTGCATTTACAATATTCATTGATTTTTGCCATTGAAAAACGTCCAGAAATGATTGAAGCTACTGACTGAATGAAAGGAGCTGGCATCTCACTCTCTTTGAATCTTCTTTATCATTGTAAAAGGAGCAGGAAAAAGCAAAAAATTTCAGAATTGCACCTTGCAATGCGGAGAAATTACTGTTTGTGCATTAACAATATTCATTGATTTTTGCCATTGAAAAACGTCCAGAAATGATTGAAGCTACTGACTAAATGAAAGGAGCTGGCATCTCACTCTCTTTGAATCTTCTTTATCATGCTAAGAGGAGCAGGAAAAAGCAAAAAATTTCAGAATTGCACCTTGCAATGCGGAGAAATTACTGTTTGTGCATTTACAATATTCATTGATTTTTGCCATTGAAAAACGTCCAGAAATGATTGAAGCTACTGACTGAATGAAAGGAGCTGGCATCTCACTCTCTTTGAATCTTCTTTATCATGCTACGAGGAGCAGGAAAAAGCAAAAAATTTCAGAATTGCACCTTGCAATGCGGAGAAATTACTGTTTGTGCATTTACAATATTCATTGATTTTTGCCATTGAAAAACGCCCAGAAATGTTTGAAGCTACTGACTGAATGAAAGGAGCTGGCATCTCACTCTCTTTGAATCTTCTTTATCATGCTACGAGGAGCAGGAAAAAGCAAAAAATTTCAGAATTGCACCTTGCAATGCGGAGAAATTACTGTTTGTGCATTTACAATATTCATTGATTTTTGCCATTGAAAAACATCATGTTATTCATATACCAGAAATGATTGAAGCTACTGACTGAATGAAAGGAGCTGGCATCTCACTCTCTTTGAATCTTATTTATCATGCTAAGAGGAGCAGGAAAAAGTAAAAAATTTCAGAATTGCACCTTGCAATGCGGAGAAATTACTGTTTGTGCATTTATAAAATTCAATGATTTTTGCCATTGAAAAACGTCCAGAAATGATTGAAGCTACTGACTGAACGAAAGGAGCTGGCATCTCACTCTCTTTGAATCTTCTTTATCATGCTAAGAGGAGCAGGAAAAAGCAAAAAATTTCAGAATTGCACCTTGCAATGCGGAGAAATTACTGTTTGTGCATTTACAATATTCATTGATTTTTGCCATTGAAAAACATCATGTTATTCATATACCAGAAATGTTTGAAGCTACTGACTAAATGAAAGGAGCTGGCATCTCACTCTCTTTGAATCTTCTTTATCATGCTAAGAGGAGCAGGAAAAAGCAAAAAATTTCAGAATTGCACCTTGCAATGCGGAGAAATTACTGTTTGTGCATTTACAATATTCATTGATTTTTGCCATTGAAAAACGTCCAGAAATGATTGAAGCTACTGACTGAATGAAAGGAGCTGGCATCTCACTCTCTTTGAATCTTCTTTATCATGCTAAGAGGAGCAGGAAAAAGCAAAAAATTTCAGAATTGCACCTTGCAATGCGGAGAAATTACTGTTTGTGCATTTACAATATCCATTGATTTTTGCCATTGAAAAACATCATGTTATTCATATACCAGAAATGTTTGAAGCTACTGACTGAATGAAAGGAGCTGACATCTCACTCTCTTTGAATCTTCTTTATCATGCTAAGAGGAGCAGGAAAAAGCAAAAAATTTCAGAATTGCACCTTGCAATGCGGAGAAATTACTGTTTGTGCATTTACAATATTCATTGATTTTTGCCATTGAAAAACGTCCAGAAATGATTGAAGCTACTGACTGAATGAAAGGAGCTGGCATCTCACTCTCTTTGAATCTTCTTTATCATGCTAAGAGGAGCAGGAAAAAGCAAAAAATTTCAGAATTGCACCTTGCAATGCGGAGAAATTACTGTTTGTGCATTTACAATATTCATTGATTTTTGCCATTGAAAAACATCATGTTATTCATATACCAGAAATGTTTGAAGCTACTGACTGAATGAAAGGAGCTGGCATCTCACTCTCTTTGAATGTTCTTTATCATGCTAAGAGGAGCAGGAAAAAGCAAAAAATTTCAGAATTGCACCTTGCAATGCGGAGAAATTACTGTTTGTGCATTTACAATATTCATTGATTTTTGCCATTGAAAAACGTCCAGAAATGATTGAAGCTACTGACTGAATGAAAGGAGCTGGCATCTCACTCTCTTTGAATCTTCTTTATCATTGTAAGAGGAGCAGGAAAAAGCAAAAAATTTCAGAATTGCACCTTGCAATGCGGAGAAATTACTGTTTGTGCATTAACAATATTCATTGATTTTTGCCATTGAAAAACGTCCAGAAATGATTGAAGCTACTGACTAAATGAAAGGAGCTGGCATCTCACTCTCTTTGAATCTTCTTTATCATGCTAAGAGGAGCAGGAAAAAGCAAAAAATTTCAGAATTGCACCTTGCAATGCGGAGAAATTACTGTTTGTGCATTTACAATATTCATTGATTTTTGCCATTGAAAAACGTCCAGAAATGATTGAAGCTACTGACTGAATGAAAGGAGCTGGCATCTCACTCTCTTTGAATCTTCTTTATCATGCGACGAGGAGCAGGAAAAAGCAAAAAATTTCAGAATTGCACCTTGCAATGCGGAGAAATTACTGTTTGTGCATTTACAATATTCATTGATTTTTGCCATTGAAAAACGCCCAGAAATGTTTGAAGCTACTGACTGAATGAAAGGAGCTGGCATCTCACTCTCTTTGAATCTTCTTTATCATGCTAAGAGGAGCAGGAAAAAGCAAAAAATTTCAGAATTGCACCTTGCAATGCGGAGAAATTACTGTTTGTGCATTTACAATATCCATTGATTTTTGCCATTGAAAAACATCATGTTATTCATATACCAGAAATGTTTGAAGCTACTGACTGAATGAAAGGAGCTGACATCTCACTCTCTTTGAATCTTCTTTATCATGCTAAGAGGAGCAGGAAAAAGCAAAAAATTTCAGAATTGCACCTTGCAATGCGGAGAAATTACTGTTTGTGCATTTACAATATTCATTGATTTTTGCCATTGAAAAACGTCCAGAAATGATTGAAGCTACTGACTGAATGAAAGGAGCTGGCATCTCACTCTCTTTGAATCTTCTTTATCATGCTAAGAGGAGCAGGAAAAAGCAAAAAATTTCAGAATTGCACCTTGCAATGCGGATAAATTACTGTTTGTGCATTTACAATATTCATTGATTTTTGCCATTGAAAAACATCATGTTATTCATATACCAGAAATGTTTGAAGCTACTGACTGAATGAAAGGAGCTGGCATCTCACTCTCTTTGAATGTTCTTTATCATGCTAAGAGGAGCAGGAAAAAGCAAAAAATTTCAGAATTGCACCTTGCAATGCGGAGAAATTACTGTTTGTGCATTTACAATATTCATTGATTTTTGCCATTGAAAAACGTCCAGAAATGATTGAAGCTACTGACTGAATGAAAGGAGCTGGCATCTCACTCTCTTTGAATCTTCTTTATCATTGTAAGAGGAGCAGGAAAAAGCAAAAAATTTCAGAATTGCACCTTGCAATGCGGAGAAATTACTGTTTGTGCATTAACAATATTCATTGATTTTTGCCATTGAAAAACGTCCAGAAATGATTGAAGCTACTGACTAAATGAAAGGAGCTGGCATCTCACTCTCTTTGAATCTTCTTTATCATGCTAAGAGGAGCAGGAAAAAGCAAAAAATTTCAGAATTGCACCTTGCAATGCGGAGAAATTACTGTTTGTGCATTTACAATATTCATTGATTTTTGCCATTGAAAAACGTCCAGAAATGATTGAAGCTACTGACTGAATGAAAGGAGCTGGCATCTCACTCTCTTTGAATCTTCTTTATCATGCTACGAGGAGCAGGAAAAAGCAAAAAATTTCAGAATTGCACCTTGCAATGCGGAGAAATTACTGTTTGTGCATTTACAATATTCATTGATTTTTGCCATTGAAAAACGCCCAGAAATGTTTGAAGCTACTGACTGAATGAAAGGAGCTGGCATCTCACTCTCTTTGAATCTTCTTTATCATGCTACGAGGAGCAGGAAAAAGCAAAAAATTTCAGAATTGCACCTTGCAATGCGGAGAAATTACTGTTTGTGCATTTACAATATTCATTGATTTTTGCCATTGAAAAACATCATGTTATTCATATACCAGAAATGATTGAAGCTACTGACTGAATGAAAGGAGCTGGCATCTCACTCTCTTTGAATCTAATTTATCATGCTAAGAGGAGCAGGAAAAAGTAAAAAATTTCAGAATTGCACCTTGCAATGCGGAGAAATTACTGTTTGTGCATTTATAATATTCAATGATTTTTGCCATTGAAAAACGTCCAGAAATGATTGAAGCTACTGACTGAACGAAAGGAGCTGGCATCTCACTCTCTTTGAATCTTCTTTATCATGCTAGGAGGAGCAGGAAAAAGCAAAAAATTTCAGAATTGCACCTTGCAATGCGGAGAAATTACTGTTTGTGCATTTACAATATTCATTGATTTTTGCCATTGAAAAACATCATGTTATTCATATACCAGAAATGTTTGAAGCTACTGACTAAATGAAAGGAGCTGGCATCTCACTCTCTTTGAATCTTCTTTATCATGCTAAGAGGAGCAGGAAAAAGCAAAAAATTTCAGAATTGCACCTTGCAATGCGGAGAAATTACTGTTTGTGCATTTACAATATTCATTGATTTTTGCCATTGAAAAACGTCCAGAAATGATTGAAGCTACTGACTGAATGAAAGGAGCTGGCATCTCACTCTCTTTGAATCTTCTTTATCATGCTAAGAGGAGCAGGAAAAAGCAAAAAATTTCAGAATTGCACCTTGCAATGCGGAGAAATTACTGTTTGTGCATTTACAATATCCATTGATTTTTGCCATTGAAAAACATCATGTTATTCATATACCAGAAATGTTTGAAGCTACTGACTGAATGAAAGGAGCTGACATCTCACTCTCTTTGAATCTTCTTTATCATGCTAAGAGGAGCAGGAAAAAGCAAAAAATTTCAGAATTGCACCTTGCAATGCGGAGAAATTACTGTTTGTGCATTTACAATATTCATTGATTTTTGCCATTGAAAAACGTCCAGAAATGATTGAAGCTACTGACTGAATGAAAGGAGCTGGCATCTCACTCTCTTTGAATCTTCTTTATCATGCTAAGAGGAGCAGGAAAAAGCAAAAAATTTCAGAATTGCACCTTGCAATGCGGAGAAATTACTGTTTGTGCATTTACAATATTCATTGATTTTTGCCATTGAAAAACATCATGTTATTCATATACCAGAAATGTTTGAAGCTACTGACTGAATGAAAGGAGCTGGCATCTCACTCTCTTTGAATGTTCTTTATCATGCTAAGAGGAGCAGGAAAAAGCAAAAAATTTCAGAATTGCACCTTGCAATGCGGAGAAATTACTGTTTGTGCATTTACAATATTCATTGATTTTTGCCATTGAAAAACGTCCAGAAATGATTGAAGCTACTGACTGAATGAAAGGAGCTGGCATCTCACTCTCTTTGAATCTTCTTTATCATTGTAAGAGGAGCAGGAAAAAGCAAAAAATTTCAGAATTGCACCTTGCAATGCGGAGAAATTACTGTTTGTGCATTAACAATATTCATTGATTTTTGCCATTGAAAAACGTCCAGAAATGATTGAAGCTACTGACTAAATGAAAGGAGCTGGCATCTCACTCTCTTTGAATCTTCTTTATCATGCTAAGAGGAGCAGGAAAAAGCAAAAAATTTCAGAATTGCACCTTGCAATGCGGAGAAATTACTGTTTGTGCATTTACAATATTCATTGATTTTTGCCATTGAAAAACGTCCAGAAATGATTGAAGCTACTGACTGAATGAAAGGAGCTGGCATCTCACTCTCTTTGAATCTTCTTTATCATGCGACGAGGAGCAGGAAAAAGCAAAAAATTTCAGAATTGCACCTTGCAATGCGGAGAAATTACTGTTTGTGCATTTACAATATTCATTGATTTTTGCCATTGAAAAACGCCCAGAAATGTTTGAAGCTACTGACTGAATGAAAGGAGCTGGCATCTCACTCTCTTTGAATCTTCTTTATCATGCTATGAGGAGCAGGAAAAAGCAAAAAATTTCAGAATTGCACCTTGCAATGCGGAGAAATTACTGTTTGTGCATTTACAATATTCATTGATTTTTGCCATTGAAAAACATCATGTTATTCATATACCAGAAATGATTGAAGCTACTGACTGAATGAAAGGAGCTGGCATCTCACTCTCTTTGAATCTTATTTATCATGCTAAGAGGAGCAGGAAAAAGTAAAAAATTTCAGAATTGCACCTTGCAATGCGGAGAAATTACTGTTTGTGCATTTATAATATTCAATGATTTTTGCCATTGAAAAACGTCCAGAAATGATTGAAGCTACTGACTGAACGAAAGGAGCTGGCATCTCACTCTCTTTGAATCTTCTTTATCATGCTAAGAGGAGCAGGAAAAAGCAAAAAATTTCAGAATTGCACCTTGCAATGCGGAGAAATTACTGTTTGTGCATTTACAATATTCATTGATTTTTGCCATTGAAAAACATCATGTTATTCATATACCAGAAATGTTTGAAGCTACTGACTGAATGAAAGGAGCTGGCATCTCACTCTCTTTGAATCTTCTTTATCATGCTAAGAGGAGCAGGAAAAAGCAAAAAATTTCAGAATTGCACCTTGCAATGCGGAGAAATTACTGTTTGTGCATTTACAATATTCATTGATTTTTGCCATTGAAAAAACGTCCAGAAATGATTGAAGCTACTGACTGAATGAAAGGAGCTGGCATCTCACTCTCTTTGAATCTTCTTTATCATGCTAAGAGGAGCAGGAAAAAGCAAAAAATTTCAGAATTGCACCTTGCAATGCGGAGAAATTACTGTTTGTGCATTTACAATATCCATTGATTTTTGCCATTGAAAAACATCATGTTATTCATATACCAGAAATGTTTGAAGCTACTGACTGAATGAAAGGAGCTGACATCTCACTCTCTTTGAATCTTCTTTATCATGCTAAGAGGAGCAGGAAAAAGCAAAAAATTTCAGAATTGCACCTTGCAATGCGGAGAAATTACTGTTTGTGCATTTACAATATTCATTGATTTTTGCCATTGAAAAACGTCCAGAAATGATTGAAGCTACTGACTGAATGAAAGGAGCTGGCATCTCACTCTCTTTGAATCTTCTTTATCATGCTACGAGGAGCAGGAAAAAGCAAAAAATTTCAGAATTGCACCTTGCAATGCGGAGAAATTACTGTTTGTGCATTTACAATATTCATTGATTTTTGCCATTGAAAAACGCCCAGAAATGTTTGAAGCTACTGACTGAATGAAAGGAGCTGGCATCTCACTCTCTTTGAATCTTCTTTATCATGCTACGAGGAGCAGGAAAAAGCAAAAAATTTCAGAATTGCACCTTGCAATGCGGAGAAATTACTGTTTGTGCATTTACAATATTCATTGATTTTTGCCATTGAAAAACATCATGTTATTCATATACCAGAAATGATTGAAGCTACTGACTGAATGAAAGGAGCTGGCATCTCACTCTCTTTGAATCTTATTTATCATGCTAAGAGGAGCAGGAAAAAGTAAAAAATTTCAGAATTGCACCTTGCAATGCGGAGAAATTACTGTTTGTGCATTTATAATATTCAATGATTTTTGCCATTGAAAAACGTCCAGAAATGATTGAAGCTACTGACTGAACGAAAGGAGCTGGCATCTCACTCTCTTTGAATCTTCTTTATCATGCTAAGAGGAGCAGGAAAAAGCAAAAAATTTCAGAATTGCACCTTGCAATGCGGAGAAATTACTGTTTGTGCATTTACAATATTCATTGATTTTTGCCATTGAAAAACATCATGTTATTCATATACCAGAAATGTTTGAAGCTACTGACTAAATGAAAGGAGCTGGCATCTCACTCTCTTTGAATCTTCTTTATCATGCTAAGAGGAGCAGGAAAAAGCAAAAAATTTCAGAATTGCACCTTGCAATGCGGAGAAATTACTGTTTGTGCATTTACAATATTCATTGATTTTTGCCATTGAAAAACGTCCAGAAATGATTGAAGCTACTGACTGAATGAAAGGAGCTGGCATCTCACTCTCTTTGAATCTTCTTTATCATGCTAAGAGGAGCAGGAAAAAGCAAAAAATTTCAGAATTGCACCTTGCAATGCGGAGAAATTACTGTTTGTGCATTTACAATATCCATTGATTTTTGCCATTGAAAAACATCATGTTATTCATATACCAGAAATGTTTGAAGCTACTGACTGAATGAAAGGAGCTGACATCTCACTCTCTTTGAATCTTCTTTATCATGCTAAGAGGAGCAGGAAAAAGCAAAAAATTTCAGAATTGCACCTTGCAATGCGGAGAAATTACTGTTTGTGCATTTACAATATTCATTGATTTTTGCCATTGAAAAACGTCCAGAAATGATTGAAGCTACTGACTGAATGAAAGGAGCTGGCATCTCACTCTCTTTGAATCTTCTTTATCATGCTAAGAGGAGCAGGAAAAAGCAAAAAATTTCAGAATTGCACCTTGCAATGCGGAGAAATTACTGTTTGTGCATTTACAATATTCATTGATTTTTGCCATTGAAAAACATCATGTTATTCATATACCAGAAATGTTTGAAGCTACTGACTGAATGAAAGGAGCTGGCATCTCACTCTCTTTGAATGTTCTTTATCATGCTAAGAGGAGCAGGAAAAAGCAAAAAATTTCAGAATTGCACCTTGCAATGCGGAGAAATTACTGTTTGTGCATTTACAATATTCATTGATTTTTGCCATTGAAAAACGTCCAGAAATGATTGAAGCTACTGACTGAATGAAAGGAGCTGGCATCTCACTCTCTTTGAATCTTCTTTATCATTGTAAGAGGAGCAGGAAAAAGCAAAAAATTTCAGAATTGCACCTTGCAATGCGGAGAAATTACTGTTTGTGCATTAACAATATTCATTGATTTTTGCCATTGAAAAACGTCCAGAAATGATTGAAGCTACTGACTAAATGAAAGGAGCTGGCATCTCACTCTCTTTGAATCTTCTTTATCATGCTAAGAGGAGCAGGAAAAAGCAAAAAATTTCAGAATTGCACCTTGCAATGCGGAGAAATTACTGTTTGTGCATTTACAATATTCATTGATTTTTGCCATTGAAAAACGTCCAGAAATGATTGAAGCTACTGACTGAATGAAAGGAGCTGGCATCTCACTCTGTTTGAATCTTCTTTATCATGCTACGAGGAGCAGGAAAAAGCAAAAAATTTCAGAATTGCACCTTGCAATGCGGAGAAATTACTGTTTGTGCATTTACAATATTCATTGATTTTTGCCATTGAAAAACGCCCAGAAATGTTTGAAGCTACTGACTGAATGAAAGGAGCTGGCATCTCACTCTCTTTGAATCTTCTTTATCATGCTATGAGGAGCAGGAAAAAGCAAAAAATTTCAGAATTGCACCTTGCAATGCGGAGAAATTACTGTTTGTGCATTTACAATATTCATTGATTTTTGCCATTGAAAAACATCATGTTATTCATATACCAGAAATGATTGAAGCTACTGACTGAATGAAAGGAGCTGGCATCTCACTCTCTTTGAATCTTATTTATCATGCTAAGAGGAGCAGGAAAAAGTAAAAAATTTCAGAATTGCACCTTGCAATGCGGAGAAATTACTGTTTGGGCATTTATAATATTCAATGATTTTTGCCATTGAAAAACGTCCAGAAATGATTGAAGCTACTGACTGAACGAAAGGAGCTGGCATCTCACTCTCTTTGAATCTTCTTTATCATGCTAAGAGGAGCAGGAAAAAGCAAAAAATTTCAGAATTGCACCTTGCAATGCGGAGAAATTACTGTTTGTGCATTTACAATATCCATTGATTTTTGCCATTGAAAAACATCATGTTATTCATATACCAGAAATGTTTGAAGCTACTGACTGAATGAAAGGAGCTGACATCTCACTCTCTTTGAATCTTCTTTATCATGCTAAGAGGAGCAGGAAAAAGCAAAAAATTTCAGAATTGCACCTTGAAATGCGGAGAAATTACTGTTTGTGCATTTACAATATTCATTGATTTTTGCCATTGAAAAACGTCCAGAAATGATTGAAGCTACTGACTGAATGAAAGGAGCTGGCATCTCACTCTCTTTGCATCTTCTTTATCATGCTAAGAGGAGCAGGAAAAAGCAAAAAATTTCAGAATTGCACCTTGCAATGCGGAGAAATTACTGTTTGTGCATTTACAATATTCATTGATTTTTGCCATTGAAAAACATCATGTTATTCATATACCAGAAATGTTTGAAGCTACTGACTGAATGAAAGGAGCTGGCATCTCACTCTCTTTGAATCTTCTTTATCATGCTAAGAGGAGCAGGAAAAAGCAAAAAATTTCAGACTTGCACCTTGCAATGCGGAGAAATTACTGTTTGTGCATTTACAATATTCATTGATTTTTGCCATTGAAAAACATCATGTTATTCATATACCAGAAATGTTTGAAGCTACTGACTGAATGAAAGGAGCTGGCATCTCACTCTCTTTGAGTATTCTTTACCATGCTAAGAGGAGCAGGAAAAAGCAAAAAATTTCAGAATTGCACCTTGCAATGCGGAGAAATTACTGTTTGTGCATTTACAATATTCATTGATTTTTGCCATTGAAAAACGTCCAGAAATGATTGAAGCTACTGACTGAACGAAAGGAGCTGGCATCTCACTCTCTTTGAATCTTCTTTATCATGCTTAGAGGAGCAGGAAAAAGCAAAAAATTTCAGAATTGCACCTTGCAATGCGGAGAAATTACTGTTTGTGCATTTACAATATTCATTGATTTTTGCCATTGAAAAACATCATGTTATTCATATACCAGAAATGTTTGAAGCTACTGACTGAATGAAAGGAGCTGGCATCTCACTCTCTTTGAGTATTCTTTACCATGCTAAGAGGAGCAGGAGAAAGCAAAAAATTTCAGAATTGCACCTTGCAATGCGGAGAAATTACTGTTTGTGCATTTACAATATTCATTGATTTTTGCCATTGAAAAACGTCCAGAAATGATTGAAGCTACTGACTGAATGAAAGGAGCTGGCATCTCACTCTCTTTGAATCTTCTTTATCATGCTAAGAGGAGCAGGAAAAAGCAAAAAATTTCAGAATTGCACCTTGCAATGCGGAGAAATTACAGTTTGTGCATTTACAATATTCATTGATTTTTGCCATTGAAAAACGTCCAGAAATGATTGAAGCTACTAACTGAATGAAAGGAGCTGGCATCTCACTCTCTTTGAATCTTCTTTATCATGCTAAGAGGAGCAGGAAAAAGCAAAAAATTTCAGACTTGCACCTTGCAATGCGGAGAAATTACTGTTTGTGCATTTACAATATTCATTGATTTTTGTCATTGAAAAACATCATGTTATTCATATACCAGAAATGTTTGAAGCTACTGACTGAATGAAAGGAGCTGGCATCTCACTCTCTTTGAATCTTCTTTACCATGCTAAGAGGAGCAGGAAAAAGCAAAAAATTTCAGAATTGCACCTTGCAATGCACAGAAATTACTGTTTGTGCATTTACAATATTCATTGATTTTTGCCATTGAAAAACGTCCAGAAATGATTGAAGCTACTGACTGAATGAAAGGAGCTGGCATCTCACTCTCTTTGAATCTTCTTTATCATGCTAAGAGGAGCAGGAAAAAGCAAAAAATTTCAGAATTGCACCTTGCAATGCGGAGAAATTACAGTTTGTGCATTTACAATATTCATTGATTTTTGCCATTGAAAAACGTCCAGAAATGATTGAAGCTACTGACTGAATGAAAGGAGCTGGCATCTCACTCTCTTTGAATCTTCTTTATCATGTTAAGAGGAGCAGGAAAAAGCAAAAAATTTCAGAATTGCACCTTGCAATGCGGAGAAATTACTGTTTGTGCATTTACAATATTCATTGATTTTTGCCATTGAAAAACGTCCAGAAATGATTGAAGCTACTGACTGAATGAAAGGAGCTGGCATCTCACTCTCTTTGAATCTTCTTTATCATGCTAAGAGGAGCAGGAAAAAGCAAAAAATTTCAGAATTGCACCTTGCAATGCGGAGAAATTACTGTTTGTGCATTTACAATATTCATTGATTTTTGCCATTGAAAAACATGTTATTCATATACCAGAAATGTTTGAAGCTACTGACTGAATGAAAGGAGCTGGCACCTCACTCTCTTTGAATCTTCTTTATCATGCTAAGAGGAGCAGGAAAAAGCAAAAAATTTCAGAATTGCACCTTGCAATGCGGAGAAATTACTGTTTGTGCATTTACAATATTCATTGATTTTTGCCATTGAAAAACGTCCAGAAATGATTGAAGCTACTGACTGAATGAAAGGAGCTGGCATCTCACTCTCTTTGAATCTTCTTTATCATGCTAAGAGGAGCAGGAAAAAGCAAAAAATTTCAGAATTGCGCCTTGCAATGTGGAGATATTACTGTTTGTGCATTTACAATATTCATTGATTTTTGCCATTGAAAAACATGTTTTTCATATACCAGAAATGTTTGAAGCTACTGACTGAATGAAAGGAGCTGGCATCTCACTCTCTTTGAATCTTCTTTATCATGCTAGGATTAGCAGGAAAAAGCAAAAAATTTCAGAATTGCACCTTGCAATGTGGAGATATTACTGTTTGTGCATTTACAATATTCATTGACTTTTGCCATTGAAAAACATGTTTTTCATATACCAGAAATGTTTGAAGCTACTGACTGAATGAAAGGAGCTGGCATCTCACTCTCTTTGAATCTTCTTTATCATGCTAGGATTAGCAGGAAAAAGCAAAAAATTTCAGAATTGCACCTTGCAATGTGGAGATATTACTGTTTGTGCATTTACAATATTCATTGATTTTTGCCATTGAAAAACATGTTTTTCATATACCAGAAATGTTTGAAGCTACTGACTGAATGAAAGGAGCTGGCATCTCACTCTCTTTGAATCTTCTTTATCATGCTAGGATTAACAGGAAAAAGCAAAAAATTTCAGAATTGCACCTTGCAATGTGGAGATATTACTGTTTGTGCATTTACAATATTCATTGATTTTTGCCATTGAAAAACGTCCAGAAATGTTTGAAGCTACTGACTGAATGAAAGGAGCTGGCATCTCACTCTCTTTGAATCTTCTTTATCATGCTAGGATTAGCAGGAAAAAGCAAAAAATTTCAGAATTGCACCTTGCAATGTGGAGATATTACTGTTTGTGCATTTACAATATTCATTGATTTTTGCAATTGAAAAACATCATGTTATTCATATACCAGAAATGTTTGAAGCTACTGACTGAATGAAAGGAGCTGGCATCTCACTCTCTTTGAATCTTCTTTATCATGCTAGGATTAGCAGGAAAAAGCAAAAAATTTCAGAATTGCACCTTGCAATGTGGAGATATTACTGTTTGTGCATTTACAATATTCATTGATTTTTGCCATTGAAAAACATGTTTTTCATATACCAGAAATGTTTGAAGCTACTGACTGAATGAAAGGAGCTGGCATCTCACTCTCTTTGAATCTTCTTTATCATGCTAGGATTAGCAGGAAAAAGCAAAACATTTCAGAATTGCACCTTGCAATGTGGAGATATTACTGTTTGTGCATTTACAATATTCATTGATTTTTGCCATTGAAAAACATGTTTTTCATATACCAGAAATGTTTGAAGCTACTGACTGAATGAAAGGAGCTGGCATCTCACTCTCTTTGAATCTTCTTTATCATGCTAGGATTAACAGGAAAAAGCAAAAAATTTCAGAATTGCACCTTGCAATGTGGAGATATTACTGTTTGTGCATTTACAATATTCATTGATTTTTGCCATTGAAAAACGTCCAGAAATGTTTGAAGCTACTGACTGAATGAAAGGAGCTGGCATCTCACTCTCTTTGAATCTTCTTTATCATGCTAGGATTAGCAGGAAAAAGCAAAAAATTTCAGAATTGCACCTTGCAATGTGGAGATATTACTGTTTGTGCATTTACAATATTCATTGATTTTTGCCATTGAAAAACATCATGTTATTCATATACCAGAAATGTTTGAAGCTACTGACTGAATGAAAGGAGCTGGCATCTCACTCTCTTTGAATCTTCTTTATCATGCTAAGAGGAGCAGGAAAAAGCAAAAAATTTCAGAATTGCACCTTGCAATGCGGAGAAATTACAGTTTGTGCATTTACAATATTCATTGATTTTTGCCATTGAAAAACGTCCAGAAATGATTGAAGCTACTGACTGAATGAAAGGAGCTGGCATCTCACTCTCTTTGAATCTTCTTTATCATGTTAAGAGGAGCAGGAAAAAGCAAAAAATTTCAGAATTGCAACTTGCAATGCGGAGAAATTACTGTTTGTGCATTTACAATATTCATTGATTTTTGCCATTGAAAAACGTCCAGAAATGATTGAAGCTACTGACTGAATGAAAGGAGCTGGCATCTCACTCTCTTTGAATCTTCTTTATCATGCTAAGAGGAGCAGGAAAAAGCAAAAAATTTCAGAATTGCACCTTGCAATGCGGAGAAATTACTGTTTGTGCATTTACAATATTCATTGATTTTTGCCATTGAAAAACATGTTATTCATATACCAGAAATGTTTGAAGCTACTGACTGAATGAAAGGAGCTGGCACCTCACTCTCTTTGAATCTTCTTTATCATGCTAAGAGGAGCAGGAAAAAGCAAAAAATTTCAGAATTGCACCTTGCAATGCGGAGAAATTACTGTTTGTGCATTTACAATATTCATTGATTTTTGCCATTGAAAAACGTCCAGAAATGATTGAAGCTACTGACTGAATGAAAGGAGCTGGCATCTCACTCTCTTTGAATCTTCTTTATCATGCTAAGAGGAGCAGGAAAAAGCAAAAAATTTCAGAATTGCGCCTTGCAATGTGGAGATATTACTGTTTGTGCATTTACAATATTCATTGATTTTTGCCATTGAAAAACATGTTTTTCATATACCAGAAATGTTTGAAGCTACTGACTGAATGAAAGGAGCTGGCATCTCACTCTCTTTGAATCTTCTTTATCATGCTAGGATTAGCAGGAAAAAGCAAAAAATTTCAGAATTGCACCTTGCAATGTGGAGATATTACTGTTTGTGCATTTACAATATTCATTGACTTTTGCCATTGAAAAACATGTTTTTCATATACCAGAAATGTTTGAAGCTACTGACTGAATGAAAGGAGCTGGCATCTCACTCTCTTTGAATCTTCTTTATCATGCTAGGATTAGCAGGAAAAAGCAAAAAATTTCAGAATTGCACCTTGCAATGTGGAGATATTACTGTTTGTGCATTTACAATATTCATTGATTTTTGCCATTGAAAAACATGTTTTTCATATACCAGAAATGTTTGAAGCTACTGACTGAATGAAAGGAGCTGGCATCTCACTCTCTTTGAATCTTCTTTATCATGCTAGGATTAACAGGAAAAAGCAAAAAATTTCAGAATTGCACCTTGCAATGTGGAGATATTACTGTTTGTGCATTTACAATATTCATTGATTTTTGCCATTGAAAAACGTCCAGAAATGTTTGAAGCTACTGACTGAATGAAAGGAGCTGGCATCTCACTCTCTTTGAATCTTCTTTATCATGCTAGGATTAGCAGGAAAAAGCAAAAAATTTCAGAATTGCACCTTGCAATGTGGAGATATTACTGTTTGTGCATTTACAATATTCATTGATTTTTGCCATTGAAAAACATGTTTTTCATATACCAGAAATGTTTGAAGCTACTGACTGAATGAAAGGAGCTGGCATCTCACTCTCTTTGAATCTTCTTTATCATGCTAGGATTAACAGGAAAAAGCAAAAAATTTCAGAATTGCACCTTGCAATGTGGAGATATTACTGTTTGTGCATTTACAATATTCATTGATTTTTGCCATTGAAAAGCATGTTTTTCATATACCAGAAATGTTTGAAGCTACTGACTGAATGAAAGGAGCTGGCATCTCACTCTCTTTGAATCTTCTTTATCATGCTAGGATTAACAGGAAAAAGCAAAAAATTTCAGAATTGCACCTTGCAATGTGGAGATATTACTGTTTGTGCATTTACAATATTCATTGATTTTTGCCATTGAAAAACGTCCAGAAATGTTTGAAGCTACTGACTGAATGAAAGGAGCTGGCATCTCACTCTCTTTGAATCTTCTTTATCATGCTAGGATTAGCAGGAAAAAGCAAAAAATTTCAGAATTGCACCTTGCAATGTGGAGATATTACTGTTTGTGCATTTACAATATTCATTGATTTTTGCAATTGAAAAACATCATGTTATTCATATACCAGAAATGTTTGAAGCTACTGACTGAATGAAAGGAGCTGGCATCTCACTCTCTTTGAATCTTCTTTATCATGCTAGGATTAGCAGGAAAAAGCAAAAAATTTCCGAATTGCACCTTGCAATGTGGAGATATTACTGTTTGTGCATTTACAATATTCATTGATTTTTGCCATTGAAAAACATGTTTTTCATATACCAGAAATGTTTGAAGCTACTGGCTGAATGAAAGGAGCTGGCATCTCACTCTCTTTGAATCTTCTTTATCATGCTAGGATTAGCAGGAAAAAGCAAAACATTTCAGAATTGCACCTTGCAATGTGGAGATATTACTGTTTGTGCATTTACAATATTCATTGATTTTTGCCATTGAAAAACATCATGTTATTCATATACCAGAAATGTTTGAAGCTACTGACTGAATGAAAGGAGCTGGCATCTCACTCTCTTTGAGTATTCTTTACCATGCTAAGAGGAGCAGGAAAAAGCAAAAAATTTCAGAATTGCACCTTGCAATGCGGAGAAATTACTGTTTGTGCATTTACAATATTCATTGATTTTTGCCATTGAAAAACGTCCACAAATGATTGAAGCTACTGACTGAACGAAAGGAGCTGGCATCTCACTCTCTTTGAATCTTCTTTATCATGCTTAGAGGAGCAGGAAAAAGCAAAAAATTTCAGAATTGCACCTTGCAATGCGGAGAAATTACTGTTTGTGCATTTACAATATTCATTGATTTTTGCCATTGAAAAACATCATGTTATTCATATACCAGAAATGTTTGAAGCTACTGACTGAATGAAAGGAGCTGGCATCTCACTCTCTTTGAGTATTCTTTACCATGCTAAGAGGAGCAGGAGAAAGCAAAAAATTTCAGAATTGCACCTTGCAATGCGGAGAAATTACTGTTTGTGCATTTACAATATTCATTGATTTTTGCCATTGAAAAACGTCCAGAAATGATTGAAGCTACTGACTGAATGAAAAGAGCTGGCATCTCACTCTCTTTGAATCTTCTTTATCATGCTAAGAGGAGCAGGAAAAAGCAAAAAATTTCAGAATTGCACCTTGCAATGCGGAGAAATTACAGTTTGTGCATTTACAATATTCATTGATTTTTGCCATTGAAAAACGTCCAGAAATGATTGAAGCTACTAACTGAATGAAAGGAGCTGGCATCTCACTCTCTTTGAATCTTCTTTATCATGCTAAGAGGAGCAGGAAAAAGCAAAAAATTTCAGACTTGCACCTTGCAATGCGGAGAAATTACTGTTTGTGCATTTACAATATTCATTGATTTTTGTCATTGAAAAACATCATGTTATTCATATACCAGAAATGTTTGAAGCTACTGACTGAATGAAAGGAGCTGGCATCTCACTCTCTTTGAATCTTCTTTACCATGCTAAGAGGAGCAGGAAAAAGCAAAAAATTTCAGAATTGCACCTTGCAATGCACAGAAATTACTGTTTGTGCATTTACAATATTCATTGATTTTTGCCATTGAAAAACGTCCAGAAATGATTGAAGCTACTGACTGAATGAAAGGAGCTGGCATCTCACTCTCTTTGAATCTTCTTTATCATGCTAAGAGGAGCAGGAAAAAGCAAAAAATTTCAGAATTGCACCTTGCAATGCGGAGAAATTACAGTTTGTGCATTTACAATATTCATTGATTTTTGCCATTGAAAAACGTCCAGAAATGATTGAAGCTACTGACTGAATGAAAGGAGCTGGCATCTCACTCTCTTTGAATCTTCTTTATCATGTTAAGAGGAGCAGGAAAAAGCAAAAAATTTCAGAATTGCACCTTGCAATGCGGAGAAATTACTGTTTGTGCATTTACAATATTCATTGATTTTTGCCATTGAAAAACGTCCAGAAATGATTGAAGCTACTGACTGAAAAAGGAGCTGGCATCTCACTCTCTTTGAATCTTCTTTATCATGCTAAGAGGAGCAGGAAAAAGCAAAAAATTTCAGAATTGCACCTTGCAATGCGGAGAAATTACTGTTTGTGCATTTACAATATTCATTGATTTTTGCCATTGAAAAACATGTTATTCATATACCAGAAATGTTTGAAGCTACTGACTGAATGAAAGGAGCTGGCACCTCACTCTCTTTGAATCTTCTTTATCATGCTAAGAGGAGCAGGAAAAAGCAAAAAATTTCAGAATTGCACCTTGCAATGCGGAGAAATTACTGTTTGTGCATTTACAATATTCATTGATTTTTGCCATTGAAAAACGTCCAGAAATGATTGAAGCTACTGACTGAATGAAAGGAGCTGGCATCTCACTCTCTTTGAATCTTCTTTATCATGCTAAGAGGAGCAGGAAAAAGCAAAAAATTTCAGAATTGCGCCTTGCAATGTGGAGATATTACTGTTTGTGCATTTACAATATTCATTGATTTTTGCCATTGAAAAACATGTTTTTCATATACCAGAAATGTTTGAAGCTACTGACTGAATGAAAGGAGCTGGCATCTCACTCTCTTTGAATCTTCTTTATCATGCTAGGATTAGCAGGAAAAAGCAAAAAATTTCAGAATTGCACCTTGCAATGTGGAGATATTACTGTTTGTGCATTTACAATATTCATTGACTTTTGCCATTGAAAAACATGTTTTTCATATACCAGAAATGTTTGAAGCTACTGACTGAATGAAAGGAGCTGGCATCTCACTCTCTTTGAATCTTCTTTATCATGCTAGGATTAGCAGGAAAAAGCAAAAAATTTCAGAATTGCACCTTGCAATGTGGAGATATTACTGTTTGTGCATTTACAATATTCATTGATTTTTGCCATTGAAAAACATGTTTTTCATATACCAGAAATGTTTGAAGCTACTGACTGAATGAAAGGAGCTGGCATCTCACTCTCTTTGAATCTTCTTTATCATGCTAGGATTAACAGGAAAAAGCAAAAAATTTCAGAATTGCACCTTGCAATGTGGAGATATTACTGTTTGTGCATTTACAATATTCATTGATTTTTGCCATTGAAAAACGTCCAGAAATGTTTGAAGCTACTGACTGAATGAAAGGAGCTGGCATCTCACTCTCTTTGAATCTTCTTTATCATGCTAGGATTAGCAGGAAAAAGCAAAAAATTTCAGAATTGCACCTTGCAATGTGGAGATATTACTGTTTGTGCATTTACAATATTCATTGATTTTTGCAATTGAAAAACATCATGTTATTCATATACCAGAAATGTTTGAAGCTACTGACTGAATGAAAGGAGCTGGCATCTCACTCTCTTTGAATCTTCTTTATCATGCTAGGATTAGCAGGAAAAAGCAAAAAATTTCAGAATTGCACCTTGCAATGTGGAGATATTACTGTTTGTGCATTTACAATATTCATTGATTTTTGCCATTGAAAAACATGTTTTTCATATACCAGAAATGTTTGAAGCTACTGACTGAATGAAAGGAGCTGGCATCTCACTCTCTTTGAATCTTCTTTATCATGCTAGGATTAGCAGGAAAAAGCAAAACATTTCAGAATTGCACCTTGCAATGTGGAGATATTACTGTTTGTGCATTTACAATATTCATTGATTTTTGCCATTGAAAAACATGTTTTTCATATACCAGAAATGTTTGAAGCTACTGACTGAATGAAAGGAGCTGGCATCTCACTCTCTTTGAATCTTCTTTATCATGCTAGGATTAACAGGAAAAAGCAAAAAATTTCAGAATTGCACCTTGCAATGTGGAGATATTACTGTTTGTGCATTTACAATATTCATTGATTTTTGCCATTGAAAAACGTCCAGAAATGTTTGAAGCTACTGACTGAATGAAAGGAGCTGGCATCTCACTCTCTTTGAATCTTCTTTATCATGCTAGGATTAGCAGGAAAAAGCAAAAAATTTCAGAATTGCACCTTGCAATGTGGAGATATTACTGTTTGTGCATTTACAATATTCATTGATTTTTGCCATTGAAAAACATCATGTTATTCATATACCAGAAATGTTTGAAGCTACTGACTGAATGAAAGGAGCTGGCATCTCACTCTCTTTGAATCTTCTTTATCATGCTAAGAGGAGCAGGAAAAAGCAAAAAATTTCAGAATTGCACCTTGCAATGCGGAGAAATTACAGTTTGTGCATTTACAATATTCATTGATTTTTGCCATTGAAAAACGTCCAGAAATGATTGAAGCTACTGACTGAATGAAAGGAGCTGGCATCTCACTCTCTTTGAATCTTCTTTATCATGTTAAGAGGAGCAGGAAAAAGCAAAAAATTTCAGAATTGCAACTTGCAATGCGGAGAAATTACTGTTTGTGCATTTACAATATTCATTGATTTTTGCCATTGAAAAACGTCCAGAAATGATTGAAGCTACTGACTGAATGAAAGGAGCTGGCATCTCACTCTCTTTGAATCTTCTTTATCATGCTAAGAGGAGCAGGAAAAAGCAAAAAATTTCAGAATTGCACCTTGCAATGCGGAGAAATTACTGTTTGTGCATTTACAATATTCATTGATTTTTGCCATTGAAAAACATGTTATTCATATACCAGAAATGTTTGAAGCTACTGACTGAATGAAAGGAGCTGGCACCTCACTCTCTTTGAATCTTCTTTATCATGCTAAGAGGAGCAGGAAAAAGCAAAAAATTTCAGAATTGCACCTTGCAATGCGGAGAAATTACTGTTTGTGCATTTACAATATTCATTGTTTTTTGCCATTGAAAAACGTCCAGAAATGATTGAAGCTACTGACTGAATGAAAGGAGCTGGCATCTCACTCTCTTTGAATCTTCTTTATCATGCTAAGAGGAGCAGGAAAAAGCAAAAAATTTCAGAATTGCGCCTTGCAATGTGGAGATATTACTGTTTGTGCATTTACAATATTCATTGATTTTTGCCATTGAAAAACATGTTTTTCATATACCAGAAATGTTTGAAGCTACTGACTGAATGAAAGGAGCTGGCATCTCACTCTCTTTGAATCTTCTTTATCATGCTAGGATTAGCAGGAAAAAGCAAAAAATTTCAGAATTGCACCTTGCAATGTGGAGATATTACTGTTTGTGCATTTACAATATTCATTGACTTTTGCCATTGAAAAACATGTTTTTCATATACCAGAAATGTTTGAAGCTACTGACTGAATGAAAGGAGCTGGCATCTCACTCTCTTTGAATCTTCTTTATCATGCTAGGATTAGCAGGAAAAAGCAAAAAATTTCAGAATTGCACCTTGCAATGTGGAGATATTACTGTTTGTGCATTTACAATATTCATTGATTTTTGCCATTGAAAAACATGTTTTTCATATACCAGAAATGTTTGAAGCTACTGACTGAATGAAAGGAGCTGGCATCTCACTCTCTTTGAATCTTCTTTATCATGCTAGGATTAACAGGAAAAAGCAAAAAATTTCAGAATTGCACCTTGCAATGTGGAGATATTACTGTTTGTGCATTTACAATATTCATTGATTTTTGCCATTGAAAAACGTCCAGAAATGTTTGAAGCTACTGACTGAATGAAAGGAGCTGGCATCTCACTCTCTTTGAATCTTCTTTATCATGCTAGGATTAGCAGAAAAAAGCAAAAAATTTCAGAATTGCACCTTGCAATGTGGAGATATTACTGTTTGTGCATTTACAATATTCATTGATTTTTGCCATTGAAAAACATGTTTTTCATATACCAGAAATGTTTGAAGCTACTGACTGAATGAAAGGAGCTGGCATCTCACTCTCTTTGAATCTTCTTTATCATGCTAGGATTAACAGGAAAAAGCAAAAAATTTCAGAATTGCACCTTGCAATGTGGAGATATTACTGTTTGTGCATTTACAATATTCATTGATTTTTGCCATTGAAAAACATGTTTTTCATATACCAGAAATGTTTGAAGCTACTGACTGAATGAAAGGAGCTGGCATCTCACTCTCTTTGAATCTTCTTTATCATGCTAGGATTAACAGGAAAAAGCAAAAAATTTCAGAATTGCACCTTGCAATGTGGAGATATTACTGTTTGTGCATTTACAATATTCATTGATTTTTGCCATTGAAAAACGTCCAGAAATGTTTGAAGCTACTGACTGAATGAAAGGAGCTGGCATCTCACTCTCTTTGAATCTTCTTTATCATGCTAGGATTAGCAGGAAAAAGCAAAAAATTTCAGAATTGCACCTTGCAATGTGGAGATATTACTGTTTGTGCATTTACAATATTCATTGATTTTTGCAATTGAAAAACATCATGTTATTCATATACCAGAAATGTTTGAAGCTACTGACTGAATGAAAGGAGCTGGCATCTCACTCTCTTTGAATCTTCTTTATCATGCTAGGATTAGCAGGAAAAAGCAAAAAATTTCCGAATTGCACCTTGCAATGTGGAGATATTACTGTTTGTGCATTTACAATATTCATTGATTTTTGCCATTGAAAAACATGTTTTTCATATAACAGAAATGTTTGAAGCTACTGGCTGAATGAAAGGAGCTGGCATCTCACTCTCTTTGAATCTTCTTTATCATGCTAGGATTAGCAGGAAAAAGCAAAACATTTCAGAATTGCACCTTGCAATGTGGAGATATTACTGTTTGTGCATTTACAATATTCATTGATTTTTGCCATTGAAAAACATGTTTTTCATATACCAGAAATGTTTGAAGCTACTGACTGAATGAAAGGAGCTGGCATCTCACTCTCTTTGAATCTTCTTTATCATGCTAGGATTAACAGGAAAAAGCAAAAAATTTCAGAATTGCACCTTGCAATGTGGAGATATTACTGTTTGTGCATTTACAATATTCATTGATTTTTGCCATTGAAAAACGTCCAGAAATGTTTGAAGCTACTGACTGAATGAAAGGAGCTGGCATCTCACTCTCTTTGAATCTTCTTTATCATGCTAGAATTAGCAGGAAAAAGCAAAAAATTTCAGAATTGCACCTTGCAATGTGGAGATATTACTGTTTGTGCATTTACAATATTCATTGATTTTTGCCATTGAAAAACATCATGTTATTCATATACCAGAAATGTTTGAAGCTACTGACTGAATGAAAGGAGCTGGCATCTCACTCTCTTTGAATCTTCTTTATCATGCTAGGATTAGCAGGAAAAAGCAAAAAATTTCCGAATTGCACCTTGCAATGTGGAGATATTACTGTTTGTGCATTTACAATATTCATTGATTTTTGCCATTGAAAAACATGTTTTTCATATACCAGAAATGTTTGAAGCTACTGACTGAATGAAAGGAGCTGGCATCTCACTCTCTTTGAATCTTCTTTATCATGCTAGGATTAGCAGGAAAAAGCAAAAAATTTCAGAATTGCACCTTGCAATGTGGAGATATTACTGTTTGTGCATTTCCAATATTCATTGATTTTTGCCATTGAAAAACATGTTTTTCATATACCAGAAATGTTTGAAGCTACTGACTGAATGAAAGGAGCTGGCATCTCACTCTCTTTGAATCTTCTTTATCATGCTAGGATTAACAGGAAAAAGCAAAAAATTTCAGAATTGCACCTTGCAATGTGGAGATATTACTGTTTGTGCATTTACAATATTCATTGATTTTTGCCATTGAAAAAAGTCCAGAAATGTTTGAAGCTACTGACTGAATGAAAGGAGCTGGCATCTCACTCTCTTTGAATCTTCTTTATCATGCTAGGATTAGCAGGAAAAAGCAAAAAATTTCAGAATTGCACCTTGCAATGTGGAGATATTACTGTTTGTGCATTTACAATATTCATTGATTTTTGCCATTGAAAAACATGTTTTTCATATACCAGAAATGTTTGAAGCTACTGACTGAATGAAAGGAGCTGGCATCTCACTCTCTTTGAATCTTCTTTATCATGCTAGGATTAACAGGAAAAAGCAAAAAATTTCAGAATTGCACCTTGCAATGTGGAGATATTACTGTTTGTGCATTTACAATATTCATTGAATTTTGCCATTGAAAAACATGTTTTTCATATACCAGAAATGTTTGAAGCTACTGACTGAATGAAAGGAGCTGGCATCTCACTCTCTTTGAATCTTCTTTATCATGCTAGGATTAACAGGAAAAAGCAAAAAATTTCAGAATTGCACCTTGCAATGTGGAGATATTAGTTTGTGCATTTACAATATTCATTGATTTTTGCCATTGCAAGGTGCAATTCTGAAATTTTTTGCTTTTTCCTGCTAATCCTAGCATGATAAAGAAGATTCAAAGAGAGTGAGATGCCAGCTCCTTTCATTCAGTCAGTAGCTTCAAACATTTCTGGACGTTTTTCAATGGCAAAAATCAATGAATATTGTAAATGCACAAACAGTAATATCTCCACATTGCAAGGTGCAATTCTGAATTTTTTTGCTTTTTCCTGTTAATCCTAGCATGATAAAGAAGATTCAAAGAGAGTGAGATGCCAGCTCCGTTCATTCAGTCAGTAGCTTCAAACATTTCTGGTATATGAAAAACATGTTTTTCAATGGCAAAAATCAATGAATATTGTAAATGCACAAACAGTAATATCTCCACATTGCAAGGTGCAATTCTGAAATTTTTTGCTTTTTCCTGTTAATCCTAGCATGATAAAGAAGATTCAAAGAGAGTGAGATGCCAGCTCCTTTCATTCAGTCATAGCTTCAAACATTTCTGGTATATGAAAAACATGTTTTTCAATGGCAAAAATCAATGAATATTGTAAATGCACAAACAGTAATATCTCCACATTGCAAGGTGCAATTCTGAAATTTTTTGCTTTTTCCTGCTAATCCTAGCATGATAAAGAAGATTCAAAGAGAGTGAGATGCCAGCTCCTTTCATTCAGTCAGTAGCTTCAAACATTTCTGGACGTTTTTCAATGGCAAAAATCAATGAATATTGTAAATGCACAAACAGTAATATCTCCACATTGCAAGGTGCAATTCTGAAATTTTTTGCTTTTTCCTGTTAATCCTAGCATGATAAAGAAGATTCAAAGAGAGTGAGATGCCAGCTCCTTTCATTCAGTCAGTAGCTTCAAACATTTCTGGTATATGAAAAACATGTTTTTCAATGGCAAAAATCAATGAATATTGTAAATGCACAAACAGTAATATCTCCACATTGCAAGGTGCAATTCTGAAATTTTTTGCTTTTTCCTGTTAATCCTAGCATGATAAAGAAGATTCAAAGAGAGTGAGATGCCAGCTCCTTTCATTCAGTCAGTAGCTTCAAACATTTCTGGTATATGAAAAACATGTTTTTCAATGGCAAAAATCAATGAATATTGTAAATGCACAAACAGTAATATCTCCACATTGCAAGGTGCAATTCTGAAATTTCTTGCTTTTTCCTGCTAATCCTAGCATGATAAAGAAGATTCAAAGAGAGTGAGATGCCAGCTCCTTTCATTCAGTCAGTAGCTTCAAACATTTCTGGTATATGAAAAACATGTTTTTCAATGGCAAAAATCAATGAATATTGTAAATGCACAAACAGTAATATCTCCACATTGCAAGGTGCAATTCTGAAATTTTTTGCTTTTTCCTGCTAATCCTAGCATGATAAAGAAGATTCAAAGAGAGTGAGATGCCAGCTCCTTTCATTCAGTCAGTAGCTTCAAACATTTCTGGACGTTTTTCCATGGCAAAAATCAATGAATATTGTAAATGCACAAACAGTAATATCTCCACATTGCAAGGTGCAATTCTGAAATTTTTTGCTTTTTCCTGTTAATCCTAGCATGATAAAGAAGATTCAAAGAGAGTGAGATGCCAGCTCCTTTCATTCAGTCAGTAGCTTCAAACATTTCTGGTATATGAAAAACATGTTTTTCAATGGCAAAAATCAATGAATATTGTAAATGCACAAACAGTAATATCTCCACATTGCAAGGTGCAATTCTGAAATTTTTTGCTTTTTCCTGCTAATCCTAGCATGATAAAGAAGATTCAAAGAGTGAGATGCCAGCTCCTTTCATTCAGTCAGTAGCTTCAAACATTTCTGGTATATGAAAAACATGTTTTTCAATGGCAAAAATCAATGAATATTGTAAATGCACAAACAGTAATATCTCCACATTGCAAGGTGCAATTATGAAATTTTTTGCTTTTTCCTGCTAATCCTAGCATGATAAAGAAGATTCAAAGAGAGTGAGATGCCAGCTCCTTTCATTCAGTCAGTAGCTTCAAACATTTCTGGACGTTTTTCAATGGCAAAAATCAATGAATATTGTAAATGCACAAACAGTAATATCTCCACATTGCAAGGTGCAATTCTGAAATTTTTTGCTTTTTCCTGTTAATCCTAGCATGATAAAGAAGATTCAAAGAGAGTGAGATGCCAGCTCCTTTCATTCAGTCAGTAGCTTCAAACATTTCTGGTATATGAAAAACATGTTTTTCAATGGCAAAAATCAATGAATATTGTAAATGCACAAACAGTAATATCTCCACATTGCAAGGTGCAATTCTGAAATTTTTTGCTTTTTCCTGCTAATCCTAGCATGATAAAGAAGATTCAAAGAGAGTGAGATGCCAGCTCCTTTCATTCAGTCAGTAGCTTCAAACATTTCTGGTATATGAAAAACATGTTTTTCAATGGCAAAAATCAATGAATATTGTAAATGCACAAACAGTAATATCTCCACATTGCAAGGTGCAATTCGGAAATTTTTTGCTTTTTCCAGCTAATCCTAGCATGATAAAGAAGATTCAAAGAGAGTGAGATGCCAGCTCCTTTCATTCAGTCAGTAGCTTCAAACATTTCTGGTATATGAATAACATGATGTTTTTCAATGGCAAAAATCAATGAATATTGTAAATGCACAAACAGTAATATCTCCACATTGCAAGGTGCAATTCTGAAATTTTTTGCTTTTTCCTGCTAATCCTAGCATGATAAAGAAGATTCAAAGAGAGTGAGATGCCAGCTCCTTTCATTCAGTCAGTAGCTTCAAACATTTCTGGTATATGAAAAACATGTTTTTCAATGGCAAAAATCAATGAATATTGTAAATGCACAAACAGTAATATCTCCACATTGCAAGGTGCAATTCTGAAATTTTTTGCTTTTTCCTGCTAATCCTAGCATGATAAAGAAAATTCAAAGAGAGTGAGATGCCAGCTCCTTTCATTCAGTCAGTAGCTTCAAACATTTCTGGTATATGAAAAACATGTTTTTCAATGGCAAAAATCAATGAATATTGTAAATGCACAAACAGTAATATCTCCACATTGCAAGGTGCAATTCTGAAATTTTTTGCTTTTTCCTGCTAATCCTAGCATGATAAAGAAGATTCAAAGAGAGTGAGATGCCAGCTCCTTTCATTCAGTCAGTAGCTTCAAACATTTCTGGACGTTTTTCAATGGCAAAAATCAATGAATATTGTAAATGCACAAACAGTAATATCTCCACATTGCAAGGTGCAATTCTGAAATTTTTTGCTTTTTCCTGTTAATCCTAGCATGATAAAGAAGATTCAAAGAGAGTGAGATGCCAGCTCCTTTCATTCAGTCAGTAGCTTCAAACATTTCTGGTATATGAAAAACATGTTTTTCAATGGCAAAAATCAATGAATATTGTAAATGCACAAACAGTAATATCTCCACATTGCAAGGTGCAATTCTGAAATTTTTTGCTTTTTCCTGTAAATCCTAGCATGATAAAGAAGATTCAAAGAGAGTGAGATGCCAGCTCCTTTCATTCAGTCAGTAGCTTCAAACATTTCTGGACGTTTTTCAATGGCAAAAATCAATGAATATTGTAAATGCACAAACAGTAATATCTCCACATTGCAAGGTGCAATTCTGAAATTTTTTGCTTTTTCCTGTTAATCCTAGCATGATAAAGAAGATTCAAAGAGAGTGAGATGCCAGCTCCTTTCATTCAGTCAGTAGCTTCAAACATTTCTGGTATATGAAAAACATGTTTTTCAATGGCAAAAATCAATGAATATTGTAAATGCACAAACAGTAATATCTCCACATTGCAAGGTGCAATTCTGAAATTTTTTGCTTTTTCCTGTTAATCCTAGCATGATAAAGAAGATTCAAAGAGAGTGAGATGCCAGCTCCTTTCATTCAGTCAGTAGCTTCAAACATTTCTGGTATATGAAAAACATGTTTTTCAATGGCAAAAATCAATGAATATTGTAAATGCACAAACAGTAATATCTCCACATTGCAAGGTGCAATTCTGAAATTTTTTGCTTTTTCCTGCTAATCCTAGCATGATAAAGAAGATTCAAAGAGTGAGATGCCAGCTCCTTTCATTCAGTCAGTAGCTTCAAACATTTCTGGTATATGAAAAACATGTTTTTCAATGGCAAAAATCAATGAATATTGTATATGCACAAACAGTAATATCTCCACATTGCAAGGTGCAATTCTGAAATTTTTTGCTTTTTCCTGCTAATCCTAGCATGATAAAGAAGATTCAAAGAGAGTGAGATGCCAGCTCCTTTCATTCAGTCAGTAGCTTCAAACATTTCTGGTATATGAAAAACATGTTTTTCAATGGCAAAAATCAATGAATATTGTAAATGCACAAACAGTAATATCTCCACATTGCAAGGTGCAATTCGGAAATTCTTTGCTTTTTCCTGCTAATCCTAGCATGATAAAGAAGATTCAAAGAGAGTGAGATGCCAGCTCCTTTCATTCAGTCAGTAGCTTCAAACATTTCTGGTATATGAATAACATGATGTTTTTCAATGGCAAAAATCAATGAATATTGTAAATGCACAAACAGTAATATCTCCACATTGCAAGGTGCAATTCTGAAATTTTTTGCTTTTTCCTGCTAATCCTAGCATGATAAAGAAGATTAAAAGAGAGTGAGATGCCAGCTCCTTTCATTCAGTCAGTAGCTTCAAACATTTCTGGACGTTTTTCAATGGCAAAAATCAATGAATATTGTAAATGCACAAACAGTAATATCTCCACATTGCAAGGTGCAATTCTGAAATTTTTTGCTTTTTCCTGTTAATCCTAGCATGATAAAGAAGATTCAAAGAGAGTGAGATGCCAGCTCCTTTCATTCAGTCAGTAGCTTCAAACATTTCTGGTATATGAAAAACATGTTTTTCAATGGCAAAAATCAATGAATATTGTAAATGCACAAACAGTAATATCTCCACATTGCAAGGTGCAATTCTGAAATTTTTTGCTTTTTCCTGCTAATCCTAGCATGATAAAGAAGATTCAAAGAGAGTGAGATGCCAGCTCCTTTCATTCAGTCAGTAGCTTCAAACATTTCTGGTATATGAAAAACATGTTTTTCAATGGCAAAAATCAATGAATATTGTAAATGCACAAACAGTAATATCTCCACATTGCAAGGTGCAATTCTGAAATTTTTTGCTTTTTCCTGCTAATCCTAGCATGATAAAGAAGATTCAAAGAGAGTGAGATGCCAGCTCCTTTCATTCAGTCAGTAGCTTCAAACATTTCTGGACGTTTTTCAATGGCAAAAATCAATGAATATTGTAAATGCACAAACAGTAATATCTCCACATTGCAAGGTGCAATTCTGAAATTTTTTGCTTTTTCCTGTTAATCCTAGCATGATAAAGAAGATTCAAAGAGAGTGAGATGCCAGCTCCTTTCATTCAGTCAGTAGCTTCAAACATTTCTGGTATATGAAAAACATGTTTTTCAATGGCAAAAATCAATGAATATTGTAAATGCACAAACAGTAATATCTCCACATTGCAAGGTGCAATTCTGAAATTTTTTGCTTTTTCCTGTAAATCCTAGCATGATAAAGAAGATTCAAAGAGAGTGAGATGCCAGCTCCTTTCATTCAGTCAGTAGCTTCAAACATTTCTGGTATATGAAAAACATGTTTTTCAATGGCAAAAATCAATGAATATTGTAAATGCACAAACAGTAATATCTCCACATTGCAAGGTGCAATTCTGAAATTTTTTGCTTTTTCCTGCTAATCCTAGCATGATAAAGAAGATTCAAAGAGAGTGAGATGCCAGCTCCTTTCATTCAGTCAGTAGCTTCAAACATTTCTGGACGTTTTTCAATGGCAAAAATCAATGAATATTGTAAATGCACAAACAGTAATATCTCCACATTGCAAGGTGCAATTCTGAAATTTTTTGCTTTTTCCTGTTAATCCTAGCATGATAAAGAAGATTCAAAGAGAGTGAGATGCCAGCTCCTTTCATTCAGTCAGTAGCTTCAAACATTTCTGGTATATGAAAAACATGTTTTTCAATGGCAAAAATCAATGAATATTGTAAATGCACAAACAGTAATATCTCCACATTGCAAGGTGCAATTCTGAAATTTTTTGCTTTCTCCTGCTAATCCTAGCATGATAAAGAAGATTCAAAGAGAGTGAGATGCCAGCTCCTTTCATTCAGTCAGTAGCTTCAAACATTTCTGGTATATGAAAAACATGTTTTTCAATGGCAAAAATCAATGAATATTGTAAATGCACAAACAGTAATATCTCCACATTGCAAGGTGCAATTCGGAAATTTTTTGCTTTTTCCAGCTAATCCTAGCATGATAAAGAAGATTCAAAGAGAGTGAGATGCCAGCTCCTTTCATTCAGTCAGTAGCTTCAAACATTTCTGGTATATGAATAACATGATGTTTTTCAATGGCAAAAATCAATGAATATTGTAAATGCACAAACAGTAATATCTCCACATTGCAAGGTGCAATTCTGAAATTTTTTGCTTTTTCCTGCTAATCCTAGCATGCTAAAGAAGATTCAAAGAGAGTGAGATGCCAGCTCCTTTCATTCAGTCAGTAGCTTCAAACATTTCTGGACGTTTTTCAATGGCAAAAATCAATGAATATTGTAAATGCACAAACAGTAATATCTCCACATTGCAAGGTGCAATTCTGAAATTTTTTGCTTTTTCCTGTTAATCCTAGCATGATAAAGAAGATTCAAAGAGAGTGAGATGCCAGCTCCTTTCATTCAGTCAGTAGCTTCAAACATTTCTGGACGTTTTTCCATGGCAAAAATCAATGAATATTGTAAATGCACAAACAGTAATATCTCCACATTGCAAGGTGCAATTCTGAAATTTTTTGCTTTTTCCTGTTAATCCTAGCATGATAAAGAAGATTCAAAGAGAGTGAGATGCCAGCTCCTTTCATTCAGTC
This sequence comes from Phyllobates terribilis, assembly GCF_046119375.1. Lineage (NCBI taxonomy): Eukaryota > Metazoa > Chordata > Amphibia > Anura > Dendrobatidae > Phyllobates > Phyllobates terribilis. The sequence goes on from NW_027363747.1 coordinate 482,666, forward strand.
AGTAGCTTCAAACATTTCTGGTATATGAAAAACATGTTTTTCAATGGCAAAAATCAATGAATATTGTAAATGCACAAACAGTAATATCTCCACATTGCAAGGTGCAATTCTGAAATTTTTTGCTTTTTCCTGCTAATCCTAGCATGATAAAGAAGATTCAAAGAGTGAGATGCCAGCTCCTTTCATTCAGTCAGTAGCTTCAAACATTTCTGGTATATGAAAAACATGTTTTTCAATGGCAAAAATCAATGAATATTGTAAATGCACAAACAGTAATATCTCCACATTGCAAGGTGCAATTATGAAATTTTTTGCTTTTTCCTGCTAATCCTAGCATGATAAAGAAGATTCAAAGAGAGTGAGATGCCAGCTCCTTTCATTCAGTCAGTAGCTTCAAACATTTCTGGACGTTTTTCAATGGCAAAAATCAATGAATATTGTAAATGCACAAACAGTAATATCTCCACATTGCAAGGTGCAATTCTGAAATTTTTTGCTTTTTCCTGTTAATCCTAGCATGATAAAGAAGATTCAAAGAGAGTGAGATGCCAGCTCCTTTCATTCAGTCAGTAGCTTCAAACATTTCTGGTATATGAAAAACATGTTTTTCAATGGCAAAAATCAATGAATATTGTAAATGCACAAACAGTAATATCTCCACATTGCAAGGTGCAATTCTGAAATTTTTTGCTTTTTCCTGCTAATCCTAGCATGATAAAGAAGATTCAAAGAGAGTGAGATGCCAGCTCCTTTCATTCAGTCAGTAGCTTCAAACATTTCTGGTATATGAAAAACATGTTTTTCAATGGCAAAAATCAATGAATATTGTAAATGCACAAACAGTAATATCTCCACATTGCAAGGTGCAATTCGGAAATTTTTTGCTTTTTCCAGCTAATCCTAGCATGATAAAGAAGATTCAAAGAGAGTGAGATGCCAGCTCCTTTCATTCAGTCAGTAGCTTCAAACATTTCTGGTATATGAATAACATGATGTTTTTCAATGGCAAAAATCAATGAATATTGTAAATGCACAAACAGTAATATCTCCACATTGCAAGGTGCAATTCTGAAATTTTTTGCTTTTTCCTGCTAATCCTAGCATGATAAAGAAGATTCAAAGAGAGTGAGATGCCAGCTCCTTTCATTCAGTCAGTAGCTTCAAACATTTCTGGTATATGAAAAACATGTTTTTCAATGGCAAAAATCAATGAATATTGTAAATGCACAAACAGTAATATCTCCACATTGCAAGGTGCAATTCTGAAATTTTTTGCTTTTTCCTGCTAATCCTAGCATGATAAAGAAAATTCAAAGAGAGTGAGATGCCAGCTCCTTTCATTCAGTCAGTAGCTTCAAACATTTCTGGTATATGAAAAACATGTTTTTCAATGGCAAAAATCAATGAATATTGTAAATGCACAAACAGTAATATCTCCACATTGCAAGGTGCAATTCTGAAATTTTTTGCTTTTTCCTGCTAATCCTAGCATGATAAAGAAGATTCAAAGAGAGTGAGATGCCAGCTCCTTTCATTCAGTCAGTAGCTTCAAACATTTCTGGACGTTTTTCAATGGCAAAAATCAATGAATATTGTAAATGCACAAACAGTAATATCTCCACATTGCAAGGTGCAATTCTGAAATTTTTGCTTTTTCCTGTTAATCCTAGCATGATAAAGAAGATTCAAAGAGAGTGAGATGCCAGCTCCTTTCATTCAGTCAGTAGCTTCAAACATTTCTGGTATATGAAAAACATGTTTTTCAATGGCAAAAATCAATGAATATTGTAAATGCACAAACAGTAATATCTCCACATTGCAAGGTGCAATTCTGAAATTTTTTGCTTTTTCCTGTAAATCCTAGCATGATAAAGAAGATTCAAAGAGAGTGAGATGCCAGCTCCTTTCATTCAGTCAGTAGCTTCAAACATTTCTGGACGTTTTTCAATGGCAAAAATCAATGAATATTGTAAATGCACAAACAGTAATATCTCCACATTGCAAGGTGCAATTCTGAAATTTTTTGCTTTTTCCTGTTAATCCTAGCATGATAAAGAAGATTCAAAGAGAGTGAGATGCCAGCTCCTTTCATTCAGTCAGTAGCTTCAAACATTTCTGGTATATGAAAAACATGTTTTTCAATGGCAAAAATCAATGAATATTGTAAATGCACAAACAGTAATATCTCCACATTGCAAGGTGCAATTCTGAAATTTTTTGCTTTTTCCTGTTAATCCTAGCATGATAAAGAAGATTCAAAGAGAGTGAGATGCCAGCTCCTTTCATTCAGTCAGTAGCTTCAAACATTTCTGGTATATGAAAAACATGTTTTTCAATGGCAAAAATCAATGAATATTGTAAATGCACAAACAGTAATATCTCCACATTGCAAGGTGCAATTCTGAAATTTTTTGCTTTTTCCTGCTAATCCTAGCATGATAAAGAAGATTCAAAGAGTGAGATGCCAGCTCCTTTCATTCAGTCAGTAGCTTCAAACATTTCTGGTATATGAAAAACATGTTTTTCAATGGCAAAAATCAATGAATATTGTATATGCACAAACAGTAATATCTCCACATTGCAAGGTGCAATTCTGAAATTTTTTGCTTTTTCCTGCTAATCCTAGCATGATAAAGAAGATTCAAAGAGAGTGAGATGCCAGCTCCTTTCATTCAGTCAGTAGCTTCAAACATTTCTGGTATATGAAAAACATGTTTTTCAATGGCAAAAATCAATGAATATTGTAAATGCACAAACAGTAATATCTCCACATTGCAAGGTGCAATTCGGAAATTCTTTGCTTTTTCCTGCTAATCCTAGCATGATAAAGAAGATTCAAAGAGAGTGAGATGCCAGCTCCTTTCATTCAGTCAGTAGCTTCAAACATTTCTGGTATATGAATAACATGATGTTTTTCAATGGCAAAAATCAATGAATATTGTAAATGCACAAACAGTAATATCTCCACATTGCAAGGTGCAATTCTGAAATTTTTTGCTTTTTCCTGCTAATCCTAGCATGATAAAGAAGATTCAAAGAGAGTGAGATGCCAGCTCCTTTCATTCAGTCAGTAGCTTCAAACATTTCTGGACGTTTTTCAATGGCAAAAATCAATGAATATTGTAAATGCACAAACAGTAATATCTCCACATTGCAAGGTGCAATTCTGAAATTTTTTGCTTTTTCCTGTTAATCCTAGCATGATAAAGAAGATTCAAAGAGAGTGAGATGCCAGCTCCTTTCATTCAGTCAGTAGCTTCAAACATTTCTGGTATATGAAAAACATGTTTTTCAATGGCAAAAATCAATGAATATTGTAAATGCACAAACAGTAATATCTCCACATTGCAAGGTGCAATTCTGAAATTTTTTGCTTTTTCCTGCTAATCCTAGCATGATAAAGAAGATTCAAAGAGAGTGAGATGCCAGCTCCTTTCATTCAGTCAGTAGCTTCAAACATTTCTGGTATATGAAAAACATGTTTTTCAATGGCAAAAATCAATGAATATTGTAAATGCACAAACAGTAATATCTCCACATTGCAAGGTGCAATTCTGAAATTTTTTGCTTTTTCCTGCTAATCCTAGCATGATAAAGAAGATTCAAAGAGAGTGAGATGCCAGCTCCTTTCATTCAGTCAGTAGCTTCAAACATTTCTGGACGTTTTTCAATGGCAAAAATCAATGAATATTGTAAATGCACAAACAGTAATATCTCCACATTGCAAGGTGCAATTCTGAAATTTTTTGCTTTTTCCTGTTAATCCTAGCATGATAAAGAAGATTCAAAGAGAGTGAGATGCCAGCTCCTTTCATTCAGTCAGTAGCTTCAAACATTTCTGGTATATGAAAAACATGTTTTTCAATGGCAAAAATCAATGAATATTGTAAATGCACAAACAGTAATATCTCCACATTGCAAGGTGCAATTCTGAAATTTTTTGCTTTTTCCTGTAAATCCTAGCATGATAAAGAAGATTCAAAGAGAGTGAGATGCCAGCTCCTTTCATTCAGTCAGTAGCTTCAAACATTTCTGGTATATGAAAAACATGTTTTTCAATGGCAAAAATCAATGAATATTGTAAATGCACAAACAGTAATATCTCCACATTGCAAGGTGCAATTCTGAAATTTTTTGCTTTTTCCTGCTAATCCTAGCATGATAAAGAAGATTCAAAGAGAGTGAGATGCCAGCTCCTTTCATTCAGTCAGTAGCTTCAAACATTTCTGGACGTTTTTCAATGGCAAAAATCAATGAATATTGTAAATGCACAAACAGTAATATCTCCACATTGCAAGGTGCAATTCTGAAATTTTTTGCTTTTTCCTGTTAATCCTAGCATGATAAAGAAGATTCAAAGAGAGTGAGATGCCAGCTCCTTTCATTCAGTCAGTAGCTTCAAACATTTCTGGTATATGAAAAACATGTTTTTCAATGGCAAAAATCAATGAATATTGTAAATGCACAAACAGTAATATCTCCACATTGCAAGGTGCAATTCTGAAATTTTTTGCTTTCTCCTGCTAATCCTAGCATGATAAAGAAGATTCAAAGAGAGTGAGATGCCAGCTCCTTTCATTCAGTCAGTAGCTTCAAACATTTCTGGTATATGAAAAACATGTTTTTCAATGGCAAAAATCAATGAATATTGTAAATGCACAAACAGTAATATCTCCACATTGCAAGGTGCAATTCTGAAATTTTTTGCTTTTTCCAGCTAATCCTAGCATGATAAAGAAGATTCAAAGAGAGTGAGATGCCAGCTCCTTTCATTCAGTCAGTAGCTTCAAACATTTCTGGACGTTTTTCAATGGCAAAAATCAATGAATATTGTAAATGCACAAACAGTAATATCTCCACATTGCAAGGTGCAATTCTGAAATTTTTTGCTTTTTCCTGTTAATCCTAGCATGATAAAGAAGATTCAAAGAGAGTGAGATGCCAGCTCCTTTCATTCAGTCAGTAGCTTCAAACATTTCTGGTATATGAAAAACATGTTTTTCAATGGCAAAAATCAATGAATATTGTAAATGCACAAACAGTAATATCTCCACATTGCAAGGTGCAATTCTGAAATTTTTTGCTTTTTCCTGCTAATCCTAGCATGATAAAGAAGATTCAAAGAGAGTGAGATGCCAGCTCCTTTCATTCAGTCAGTAGCTTCAAACATTTCTGGTATATGAAAAACATGTTTTTCAATGGCAAAAATCAATGAATATTGTAAATGCACAAACAGTAATATCTCCACATTGCAAGGTGCAATTCTGAAATTTTTTGCTTTTTCCTGCTAATGCTAGCATGATAAAGAAGATTCAAAGAGAGTGAGATGCCAGCTCCTTTCATTCAGTCAGTAGCTTCAAACATTTCTGGACGTTTTTCAATGGCAAAAATCAATGAATATTGTAAATGCACAAACAGTAATATCTCCACATTGCAAGGTGCAATTCTGAAATTTTTTGCTTTTTCCTGTTAATCCTAGCATGATAAAGAAGATTCAAAGAGAGTGAGATGCCAGCTCCTTTCATTCAGTCAGTAGCTTCAAACATTTCTGGTATATGAAAAACATGTTTTTCAATGGCAAAAATCAATGAATATTGTAAATGCACAAACAGTAATATCTCCACATTGCAAGGTGCAATTCTGAAATTTTTTGCTTTTTCCTGTAAATCCTAGCATGATAAAGAAGATTCAAAGAGAGTGAGATGCCAGCTCCTTTCATTCAGTCAGTAGCTTCAAACATTTCTGGTATATGAAAAACATGTTTTTCAATGGCAAAAATCAATGAATATTGTAAATGCACAAACAGTAATATCTCCACATTGCAAGGTGCAATTCTGAATTTTTTTGCTTTTTCCTGCTAATCCTAGCATGATAAAGAAGATTCAAACAGAGTGAGATGCCAGCTCCTTTCATTCAGTCAGTAGCTTCAAACATTTCTGGATATAAAATGATGTTTTTCAATGGCAAAAATCAATGAATATTGTAAATGCACAAACAGTAATATCTCCACATTGCAAGGTGCAATTCTGAAATTTTTTGCTTTTTCCTGTTAATCCTAGCATGATAAAGAAGATTCAAAGAGAGTGAGATGCCAGCTCCTTTCATTCAGTCAGTAGCTTCAAACATTTCTGGTATATGAAAAACATGTTTTTCAATGGCAAAAATCAATGAATATTGTAAATGCACAAACAGTAATATCTCCACATTGCAAGGTGCAATTCTGAAATTTTTTGCTTTTTCCTGTTAATCCTAGCATGATAAAGAAGATTCAAAGAGAGTGAGATGCCAGCTCCTTTCATTCAGTCAGTAGCTTCAAACATTTCTGGTATATGAAAAACATGTTTTTCAATGGCAAAAATCAATGAATATTGTAAATGCACAAACAGTAATATCTCCACATTGCAAGGTGCAATTCTGAAATTTTTTGCTTTTTCCTGCTAATCCTAGCATGATAAAGAAGATTCAAAGAGTGAGATGCCAGCTCCTTTCATTCAGTCAGTAGCTTCAAACATTTCTGGTATATGAAAAACATGTTTTTCAATGGCAAAAATCAATGAATATTGTAAATGCACAAACAGTAATATCTCCACATTGCAAGGTGCAATTCTGAAATTTTTTGCTTTTTCCTGCTAATCCTAGCATGATAAAGAAGATTCAAAGAGAGTGAGATGCCAGCTCCTTTCATTCAGTCAGTAGCTTCAAACATTTCTGGACGTTTTTCAATGGCAAAAATCAATGAATATTGTAAATGCACAAACAGTAATATCTCCACATTGCAAGGTGCAATTCTGAAATTTTTTGCTTTTTCCTGTTAATCCTAGCATGATAAAGAAGATTCAAAGAGAGTGAGATGCCAGCTCCTTTCATTCAGTCAGTAGCTTCAAACATTTCTGGTATATGAAAAACGTTTTTCAATGGCAAAAATCAATGAATATTGTAAATGCACAAACAGTAATATCTCCACATTGCAAGGTGCAATTCTGAAATTTTTTGCTTTTTCCTGCTAATCCTAGCATGATAAAGAAGATTCAAAGAGAGTGAGATGCCAGCTCCTTTCATTCAGTCAGTAGCTTCAAACATTTCTGGTATATGAAAAACATGTTTTTCAATGGCAAAAATCAATGAATATTGTAAATGCACAAACAGTAATATCTCCACATTGCAAGGTGCAATTCTGAAATTTTTTGCTTTTTCCTGCTAATGCTAGCATGATAAAGAAGATTCAAAGAGAGTGAGATGCCAGCTCCTTTCATTCAGTCAGTAGCTTCAAACATTTCTGGACGTTTTTCAATGGCAAAAATCAATGAATATTGTAAATGCACAAACAGTAATATCTCCACATTGCAAGGTGCAATTCTGAAATTTTTTGCTTTTTCCTGTTAATCCTAGCATGATAAAGAAGATTCAAAGAGAGTGAGATGCCAGCTCCTTTCATTCAGTCAGTAGCTTCAAACATTTCTGGTATATGAAAAACATGTTTTTCAATGGCAAAAATCAATGAATATTGTAAATGCACAAACAGTAATATCTCCACATTGCAAGGTGCAATTCTGAAATTTTTTGCTTTTTCCTGTAAATCCTAGCATGATAAAGAAGATTCAAAGAGAGTGAGATGCCAGCTCCTTTCATTCAGTCAGTAGCTTCAAACATTTCTGGTATATGAAAAACATGTTTTTCAATGGCAAAAATCAATGAATATTGTAAATGCACAAACAGTAATATCTCCACATTGCAAGGTGCAATTCTGAAATTTTTTGCTTTTTCCTGCTAATCCTAGCATGATAAAGAAGATTCAAAGAGAGTGAGATGCCAGCTCCTTTCATTCAGTCAGTAGCTTCAAACATTTCTGGACGTTTTTCAATGGCAAAAATCAATGAATATTGTAAATGCACAAACAGTAATATCTCCACATTGCAAGGTGCAATTCTGAAATTTTTTGCTTTTTCCTGTTAATCCTAGCATGATAAAGAAGATTCAAAGAGAGTGAGATGCCAGCTCCTTTCATTCAGTCAGTAGCTTCAAACATTTCTGGTATATGAAAAACATGTTTTTCAATTTCAAAAATCAATGAATATTGTAAATGCACAAACAGTAATATCTCCACATTGCAAGGTGCAATTCTGAAATTTTTTGCTTTTTCCTGTTAATCCTAGCATGATAAAGAAGATTCAAAGAGAGTGAGATGCCAGCTCCTTTCATTCAGTCAGTAGCTTCAAACATTTCTGGTATATGAAAAACATGTTTTTCAATGGCAAAAATCAATGAATATTGTAAATGCACAAACAGTAATATCTCCACATTGCAAGGTGCAATTCTGAAATTTTTTGCTTTTTCCTGCTAATCCTAGCATGATAAAGAAGATTCAAAGAGAGTGAGATGCCAGCTCCTTTCATTCAGTCAGTAGCTTCAAACATTTCTGGTATATGAAAAACATGTTTTTCAATGGCAAAAATCAATGAATATTGTAAATGCACAAACAGTAATATCTCCACATTGCAACGTGCAATTCCTGAAATTTTTGCTTTTTCCTGCTAATCCTAGCATGATAAAGAAGATTCAAAGAGAGTGAGATGCCAGCTCCTTTCATTCAGTCAGTAGCTTCAAACATTTCTGGTATATGAAAAACATGATGTTTTTCAATGGCAAAAATCAATGAATATTGTAAATGCACAAACAGTAATATCTCCACATTGCAACGTGCAATTCTGAAATTCTTTGCTTTTTCCTGCTAATCCTAGCATGATAAAGAAGATTCAAAGAGAGTGAGATGCCAGCTCCTTCATTCAGTCAGTAGCTTCAAACATTTCTGGTATATGAATAACATGATGTTTTCAATGGCAAAAATCAATGAATATTGTAAATGCACAAACAGTAATATCTCCACATTGCAAGGTGCAATTCTGAAATTTTTTGCTTTTTCCTGCTAA